>NC_065446.1:126624212-127224212 GCF_917563875.1 Diabrotica virgifera virgifera | reverse complement strand
TATCATTCAAGCTGGTATAATGATGGAGGAGTTATATTCGCGGTCGTACGGACCGACGGAAAAACAACCTAGGTCAAATATCTCACCTTTAGTACCATCCTTGTATTATAAGCTTTCATTTGACACCTCGTTTGTCATTCTACCTGGTATAATGACGGAGAAGTTATATTCGCGGTCGTACGGACCGACGGAAAGACAGCCTAGGTCAAATATCTCACCTTTAGTACCATACTTGGATCATAAGCTTTCATTTGATGGCTCATTTATCATTCTAGCTGGTATAATGATGGAGGAGTTATATTTGCGGTCGGACGGACCGACGGACAGACCGCCTAGGTCAAATATCTCACCTTTATTACCATCCTTGGATTATCAGCTTTCATTTGACACCTCATTTGTCATTCTACCTGGTATAATGACAGAGAAGTTATATTCGCGGTGGTACGGACCGACGGAAAGACAGAATAGGTCAAATAGCTCACCTTTAGTACCATCCTTGGATCATAAGCTTTCATTTGACACCTCATTTATCATTCAAGCTAGTATAATGATGAAGGAGTTATATTCGCGGTCGTACGGACCGACGGAAAGACAGCCTAGGTCAAATATCTCACCTTTAGTACCATCCTTGGATTATCAGCTTTCATTTGACACCTCATTTGTCATTCTACCTGGTATAATGACGGAGAAGTTATATTCGCGGTCGTACGGACCGACGGAAAGACAACCTAGGTCAAATATCTCACCTTTAGTACCATCCTTGTATTATAAGCTTTCATTTGACACCTCATTTGTCATTCTACCTGGTATAATGATATAGGAGTTATATTCGCGGTCGGACAGACCGACGGACAGACCGCCAAGGTCAAATATCTCACCTTTAGTACCATCCTTGGATTATCAGCTTTCCGTTGACACCTCATTTGTCATTCTAGCTGGTATATTGACGGAGGAGTTGTGATTACAGTCAGACGGACGGACAGACGGACGTGGATAATACAAAGTTTTCACATTTTTTCAAAATTGGGTGAAAACAACATGATGCCAGAATGATTTGTTGATGAAAATAATATATACATTCTCAAATTGCCTATTTTTCGGTGTGGATAATATTGTATTCAACAGTGATGCCAAATTTCTGATGCCAAAATGATTGATAATGAAAGTGGGATATACGTTTTCATGTATATAGCGGCAGCGACAAAACGGTAAAACACTGAACTAAATGTATATAATATTTTCACTGTACCATCATTTTGAACTCAAACATTTTATGGAATAAACTTATATAACTTAGTAAGGGATAAACAAAGAAAGCTGATATATTAAAGTAACATCAAGAAATCAAATCTCTAACTACCGAGTTGATTAGACTTCTGGTAACAAGTGCAGGAAAAAAGTTATTAAGGTAGTGTAAAGTGGCATCGATATACAGATGCCACTTTGCAAGACGATGCCAAATCGATGGTAAATGCATAATGTATCGATGCCAAATTGATAGTAGGATGTATATATATATATATATATATATATATATATATATATATATATATATATATATATATATATATATATATATATATATATAGAATTATTTATATTATAAATACTAAATATTAATTTTAATATATTATAAATATAATATGTATTAGAGTTTTGAAGAATGGCGAAAAAGTGAAAAGTGGGATACAGAAACAGAAATATTTATACAGAAATATTTACATTCTCAGATAATTTATATAATGTATTGCAATGCAAGATAAACGCGATTGGTTTCTGTGTAAAAAAAATTAGCGAATTTAAAGATGTTATTAACAAAAAGAGAGGGATAACTTTGAAAAATGCTGGAATAATATGATAGCAAGAAGTTTTGAGCCTAAAAGGAAACGCATACGCACTGATAATGTTGGACATATCCAATTGTGCTACCGCCGACTATACTATCAGATTTTAGATCAAATATGCCAACGAATGGAAAATAGGTTTAAGAATATTGATGACCGAGACTCTCGTTCAGGTAGAAGATTTGAATTACATTATAAATAGGTGTTTTTACAATTTTTTTATAAATTTCTTCCCCTGTTTCAAATTTCACCGCACGCCCCTGCTTACTTATTAAATCTGAAAATTATTTTAATAATTAAATGCACAGCTGAAAAGTTTTCCCACTTAACATATAGAGCGGAAATGAATATAAAAAACGCACGTGACAATTTTACTAAATTCAAAATTATTGATTATATTAAGTACAGTTGAACCCGCTTATTAGAATACCGGTTAAAGGAATATCCTAGTTTAAGGAATAGAAATTTGAGGTCCCGAAGACTTTTTCTTGGCACGAAGGCTATTCCAATAAGCGGGTTCGACTGTATAGCAATAAGGGGAGAACTCTTTACAAAATTAAGTTATTAGTGAGAAAAATGACATTTTTATTTTGTACAACCTGTCTGAAGTTAGGAGTGAATTAAGTGTAACTAATCTCATTAGGGATCATTACGGAGTTGAGACATTCATCTGTTAGCTGAGATCTGTAACGATTTTCGATAAGTACCAAATTAAGAATATACAGGTTATTAGATCTATAGTAACTTATGCATTAGAGACATGGACTATAATCCTTTAAATTAAATAAAAAGCAAGAAGTGGTGCAGACATGGGAACGAAGTAAGTAGATACTAAGAAAAATATTTAGAGAATAAATGGAGAACGGCGTTTGGATCAGAAGGGCAAATAAAGATCTGAGAGTTATATTTGAATTGGGGTGCCCATAATACTACTATAAGTAATAAGAACCCAACGACTAAGATGGCTAGGACACATAGGTACAGACAGTGCCGCGCCAGCACGTAGTAGCGCCTGTGTGCAAAATATTTAATGGCGCCTAAAATGAACAATTATTTATTGTAACCAAAAAAATAAATAAAAATTCTTACACATTCAACAGGAGAATAAAGTTAGTTAAAATAATTAAATAAAAATAAATCTTTGGCGTAACAGCATAAAAAACTAAAGATATAGGTAGGTAAATATGAAATATTTAGCTATTTTATAAAAAAATTACTTTTCGCGTCTTCAGTTCGAAAAATATTTTTATCGCCAACCGTCACTAAAGTCATTCATTATTGTATCCATTTGCGGCAGTAAAGTAACACTTTATTGTACTGAAAGAAGAATTTTACTTTACCTGCCGCGATCAATCGGAATTGAATGTAAGTGGTCGATGGCAGTAATCGATTATTTATTTGAGTTAACTTACAATTTTACTTTAATTATTAAAAATATTGTACAAAATTTACGACATTGTTAATTAAATTGAGGTCGAAAAGTGAAATTCTGTAGTATTTTGTAATTATACTCATATAAAATAAATTAACACTTTACCGATTTAAAATTATTCAATATTGATAACTACCGATTAAAAATCGAAAGCGGCCATCATGCAGAAGTCACCTGTCATCACTGGCATGAAATTTTTATTACGTTTCAAATTTTAAAAAATTCTTAAATGGTAAATTGTAAGTAAGTATTAAAACCAATATCAAATTGCTGGCGATAAAATTTTGTATGTACCACGTCAGTAAAAACTCTTTATCGAACTCGTCTGTTATTCGCCTCGCTCGTTATGCTCGCTCTGCTCATAATATCAGACTCGTTCGATAAAGAGTAAGGCCGTCCGCACATGGGTCGATCGAAGACCCGTCTCGAAGTTCGCGCGTCTTGCTCGTCTTGTACCAACCCTGCGGTACAAGCGATTGCTCTCCGCACACTAGTCGATTCAGTTTGCTCACATATTTCAACCAAGAAGAACGCATTTTTTATTTATCAACCCAAACGACTATTTAGATCTGTAGAAAGTACGGTATTGTTACATTTTTAGTATCATTTGTATACAATGAGCATTATACAATTGAGGGTTCTATTTTCCCAACGAATTTTATATTAAACACCTAGAAACAGAAGTTCAATATTTTCAGAATTTTATATTACAAACAATATATTTCCACAAAGTTAGTAGGCTACAATCAACGAACATAACATGTACCGATCTTTAAATAAAAGTAAAATTTCATTCAGCGCAAAAAACAACAAAAAACGAAGGAACCAGATAAAATAAACTACCTATATGACTGTAAACATGCGTCTCACTCGAACTTTCTCGTGCACTACGGATCGCAAACGACGAGAGTCGTACAAGACGAAGAGATTTGGAATCCTAAACGCTCCGTGTACGGAGCTCAATGCCACAACGAAGGAACTTTACTGGCGGGGAGAGACCTATGTGACTGGAATCGAGTCGAGTAGTTCGAGCGTCGCCCCATGTGGGGACGGCCTAACTTTACTGACTTGGTACATAAATAACTATTATAATATCGTGAATATAAATTTGATTTAATATTGACGATTCGATAGGGATGGTAGATCAATTTGTCAACCGTTCTTAACTGATGGTCAATCTTAAATAATTTTTTATAAGTTTCAGTTTATAAAAAGGTCGTTCAGTAGTGGCATCAGATATGAGCAAAGTGAGCAGAATTAATTCATTTAAAATTATAAATTTTAAAACTTTACAAACATCATTATTTAATTCTTTTAACAAAGGCTGAAGCTGTATAATTTCTTCAAACAAATCGTCTCCCTCTATATCTACATAGGTGATCATTAAATCTCATTTTTTTACAAATTTCTATACAAACGTTTTAATTGTGAGTTTTCTGTACTTTCGTACAAATTATATAAAATTTTGAAAGAATCAACATGATTCTCCAATATGGAAAATCTTTCATTTACTGAAATTAATGCTTGGTCGAGAACACAATAAAAGAAATGAACTTCGTATGACATTTTAGGATCCAAAATCTGTTCGTGTTTATGTTCGTAATCGAACTGCCTGCTTTTATTCCGACGCCGTAACTGTGTGGCTGGTTGAAAACTGGGCTCCACATCCAGTTTCTCTGCAGTTTCATTTGCTGTAGTAATAACATCATTAAATTTGCTATCTATTCGAAACTAGAGAAAGAATTGTTTTAAGGGCGTAGACGTAAAATTTCGCTTCAATGTGTTTCAAACGAATTATTTTTTTCGAATCCTGAGAAAACTAATAAGTATTTTTGAAAAATTTAAACGGAGAATGATAGATTACATTATTACCGAGGGCCGAAAGTCCCTTAGAATAACCGGAAAGTTTCATTTGAGTGAGATATTTAAAACTAAAAATCACACTAAATTTTCTCATTTTTTCCTCTGTAACTTATTAAAATAAACATTATAGAAGTTTTTAGGGACTTTTGACCCTCGGTAATAATGCAATCTTTCATTCTGGGTTTAAATTTTTAAAAAATACCTATTAGTTTCCTCAGGGATTGAAAAAAATTAATGCATTTAAAACACATTGGAGCGAAATTGTGCCTAGGCCCTTAACTTTTGTAAAGCATTTAGCATATTCATTGTTTTTGATTGTAAACCTTTGCTGACGAAGTTAACTTTCATCAGAACTTCATACCATATAATGTGGGCTGAGCATATAAAAATATAAATGTTGATATTTTATCTCTATCTAACATCTAGCTTGATATTTTGAATCAAGATCAAATTTATCCGAATGTGTTATATTACATAAAGCATCATAATTTCTATCAAATTTTTGTACAATTGCTTTAAAGTATAAATTCTGCTTGACCGGTGGCTGCATGTCTTTACAGTATTTTTCTTGTTTATGCAGATTGTATACATCAATACGCAATGTCAAACTTCAAAAGCCTACCTACCTTTGAAGTTGAGATAGACGCAAGGTCGCTAAATGGTGTTTTAACCTGCGTAAAATTTTAATTGCTGGCGCCTGTATGCGCCGAACATATTGCACACGTGGACGGCGCGGCCCTGCTTACAGATGATGCCAGATGGTAGACTACCGAAAATGCTACTGACAAGTACAGTTGGAGGATGTCATAGAAGAGATCGACCCAGAACAAGGTGGAAAGTGGATGTAGAAGATGATCTAAAAAGACTCAACGTCACAAATTGGAGGATGAAACCAATGGAAAAAGAACGTATGGAGGAGAATGGTCCAAAAAGCCATGGGCGTACTAGGCTCCACGCGGTAATTATTATTATTATTTATTTTATTACCTATTAAAATATATTCATAAAATAAGTATAATAGGCCAGGAAATGAAGCATTTTGGCTCGCAATTTTTTCGCCTACATGAATGTACCTGAAATTTTCACAGAAGGTAGGGAATAGCCCAAAGATCATTTTCTATATCATGCCGCTTTACGCTAAAACCTTGTGGGTGGTTGCCAACCCATCTCGGGGGTGGAAATTTTTCATTGCATTTTAGCCAGGATAAAATTGTTCTTTATAGGCCTGGATCCCGCGTACCCAAAAAAAGTTGATTAGTAGCAAGCTGAAATTTTTTTAATAGCTTAAGGTATCTAGTCGGACAAACTTTAATGTACGGGACACTGGAACAGTGGACGTTTTAATTGTGGAACAGTTTAAAAATTTGGAACGTCAGATTACGAAAACGTCCCATGTAGTTTGTCGGACAGGACATCCAATTGATTTGTTACCCTTTCATTAAACTCTTATGCAAAAATGATATTGACTGTCATTTGACATGTTCTTGTTGACAACATGGTTCTTGTCATTTGACATGTTCTTCGTGTTCCACCCATTAAAATGCCCAGTTGGTGATAAACACCAGTCTGATTTTTGTATGAGAGTTAACGAAATAGTAACAAATCAATTGGAAGTTCTGTCCGACAAAATACATGGAACGTTTTCATAGTCTGACGTTCCAAATTTTTAACCTATTCCACAATTAAATCTTCTCCTGTTCCAGTGTTCTCATACATCAAAGTTTGTCCGACTAGACACCGTTAAGCTATTAACAAATTTTAAGCCTGCTATTAATCAACTTTTTTTGGTACGCGGCATCCAGGTCTATTACGTTTTCTTCGTAAAACTAATATTTTTTGAGTTATTCGCGGTTGAAAGTAACAGTTTTTGGACGAAAAAATCGACTTATTTTACAGGGTTTTTTGAGAATAACTCGAAAAATGTGCATTTAATCAAAAAGACAGTAGATATCAAAATTGTATATTTTAGAAACACAAACAAAATCATTTTTTTGTAATTTTTATACCACCAATAAAAACCGAGATACGGCATGTTAAAGGTTAGCTTTTTTCGTCAAATGCATAAATTGAAATATTTAAAGTAAAGCCAAATAACGGGTAAACTGCATTTTTTAAGGAAAACTTACAGAATCTTAGGATAGTGTTTCAAGTATATAGTTTTTCAAGTATACAATTAGACCTTTCAAAAAAAGTTTCTGGCATAAAAAATGAGCAACTTATGATATATCAATGAATAAATCAGTGAAAACAATCCCCTCACTACCCTACTAATTAAAATTGATCTTCGTCCTTCTGTAATTCTTTTTATATATGTATTATTAATACACCCAAGCAGTTTGACCTATTTAAAAAGACTAATTTTAGAAAAATTGGAATTTAAATATAATTTTATTTTTTTCAATTTCGTATTTTTCACTTTTTTCCAAAATATCTCCTAAAATACTGGAGATACGACAAAAATAATAAAGTACTAAATTGTAGTCTTTATAATAACTAAAATTTTCCTTTGCATAGATTTTCTTTACAGTAAATGTTTAGCGAGGTATGGCTGTTTAAAACCTCTATTTACGAACAAACACCCCCTTATTCGAGCTCTTTATACTTCACTTAAAAACTAAGGAAACTTACAGAATTTAATGTACATAGACTTATAGCTCTTCAAAAAAGTTTTTATTATCAAAAATGAAGGAGCTCGGTTTATAAAACGAATTTTTTTTTTGAAAAGTTCGAATAGCCCCCTTGGGAGTGTAATAGAGCATTTTCAATGTATATAATCCACAGAACCAGTTTTTCAGCAGTAATGCGTTATAATATGTTCCACTTTTTTCATTCAAATCGAAAGACAGAAAAGAAGAAAAATCTCCTCATGTGTTTGCGTGTGTGAGGTTTTTTTTTCTGTATAGATCTACTAAAGTACTTTTAAAAATTGCATTGCTATTAAGGGTGGTTTTTAAGTGTTCAAATACAGTAGACTCTCTCTATAACTGGAACTGAAATGGTAGACTAATTACCTCGTTATAAGCCGATCTCGTTATATCAGACAACAATAATATTGTGCATACATGTAGTCTTCTCTAAGACATTAACTTCCTATATTGACGCCATTCCGAGCAATATAAGATGCTAAATATTGTTTGAATGGCGCTTTTGAAAGAGTCGGATAGACAGAAAGGGGCGGATAAACAGGACGAAGTTGTCAGACGGTAGAGTTTATTAACTAACCGGCCCCGAAAAGTACACAGATTTTAGGAACTTATGTATAGAGGCAAATGGGGTATTTATTTATAGTCACCACCGCGTAAAAAACAGGTAAAGAAACATATTCTTTACCTGTTATAATTTAATAGGAATTTCATGGGACACCTAATGTACCTCGTTATAAGCGAAATCTCGTAATACCCATATTCGTTATAGAGAGAGTATACTGTATTATATTATATACTAAAGCATAAAACAATCATTATTTAACCAATCAAAACCAAATTTTACCCATATTAAGGTTTACAATGTTTTTATATAATTTTTGACAATAAGGGATAGTTCCGCCTTAAAGATCATTCCTTCATCCCTAAAAATAATCAACGCCCTTGATCATGATATAGAATATAAAGTGCATATCCTAATCCCAAATTTTTATGTAAATCGATGCAAGCCGATATCATTATTTTAGGATAAATATTTATATATATATATAGCTCCAACAAGGGTGGTTTTAAGGGTTGAAATATTATGATAATATATTATAAAGCGTAAAATAATCATTATTTAATTGATAAAAACCAAATTTTGACGATATTAAAGTTTAAAATATTATTTTATACAAATTGACAAATTAAATGATTGAGCTATTGATAGTTGAGCTGGTTGAGTTATTTTTCGATTCAGAGGAGTTAATGCTAGCGCTGTTGAGGAAGCCTGAAATGGTGGAAACAGCTGTCCAGCGATTATGCAACCCTCTGAATCGAAAACAAGCAAAACCATCTATTTACTATTTACTTTATTATTTTATAATTTTTTACAATTAGAGGTAGTTTTCTGACTTAAAAAACCAAAAGCGCACAACGGCTCAATATAGAAAAGTAACTAACTAGAGGGTAAAATGAGCCTAATCCCAAATTTTTGTGCAAATCGTTGCAGGACGAAAAAATTGCGAGGTTTTGCCATTTCTTCAGCTTCATGTCCTGGCCTATAATTATTTTTTGTTCGAAACAATGAAAAAGTTTATACGACTATAGAAATAAATCAACCATAAAAATATCAAAATTCATACCTACAAAATCAATTTTTTCTCATGACGTGACATTTTTAGACATGAATAACAAAGTGATATTAGTATTAAGTATTCTAGTCTCATATTGTTCAAAAGGTAAATTTCTGATTTTAAAACTAACACTAACATTCATAGCTTAGGAAAATGACCAAAATAGCTATTTGTATAACAAGGGAGGAAAGTGCTACTTTTCCTTCCGAGAATGAAGGGAGGAAAAGGCACTTTACTCCCATGTTATACATATGGTTTTTCCACCTTCCTCAAATAACAAATAATTTTTTCATTTTTACTTAATTTATTTATGTAACTAACCAACAAAATTTATTAGAACTAGAACTAACAAGTAGGTACAATATAACCGTCAACTGTCAAATATAAGTCAAATTATTAATGTAAACATTGTTAAATCAGAATAACAATTTACTGTTTTTACCATTCTGCAAAATACAGAGTGTTTTTAAATAAACGTTAAAATGTATAGATACTTACATAATAGAAAATAGATATTGTACAGGGCGTCAATAAGATATATTTCATGAATGACAATCCATGACGTCACTTTTACTTTTCCTCCCTAGGGAGGAAAAATATTTCCCTCCGCTACGCGTCGGGCAGTAAACTTCATTCTCGGGAGGAAAAGTAGCACTTTCCTCCCTTGTTATTCAAATAGCTATTATCTACTCTATGTCATATTATGAGTAAACAGTAGCGATCAACAGGTAGCAACAAAATATAACAAATATAACTTCGGGAGCTAGTATCATAAACTTTGGCAACGGTGGTAATCTTTGACGTTATCTAAGATTAATATTTTGACAATATCATAGTCGCGCTAAATGGAAGTAATAGAAAACGATTTTATTATTAATAAATAGATATTTATAAAAATAAACCAAAATGGGTGAAAATTTTATGTTAAGATAGGTATTTAGAAAGGTATTTGCATGAAATATCTAATAATAAAACAATAATAAATAATCATTTTTTGTTGTGAAGTGAAACAAATTTCGATTTTCGCATAATTTTGGCACGGTTTCTAATGGACTTTTTCTTGGAAGGTTTCACTTTATTTTTCGTTTGATTTACTTTTTCCATTTTGTTAAACTATTGATAATATTTTTAGAATAAAAAATCCTCCTAAAACTTTATATACTCGCATTAGAATTCGAAATATTTTTACGTAAAATATACTTATCTACCTACATATAACTAAAACTCACAATTAACAACAATCTATTCTTTCAAAGAGGCCAACAACTTATACAACAACAACAAATATATAATAAATTAATTATCAATAGACACTACTTTCCTATGAAACAACAAAAACGAATTCTTAAATTAACACACTACTGCACTGAACATATATCGATAAAGATGACAGAACAGATTAGAGAAAATCTGACGCAGGTTTGTCAAAATGGCAGTGATAATTTCTCTATGTTGCCTAATTAGTTATTTAGTTAGATTTCTTGTTAGAAATAAAAGATTTTAGTAGTTCCAAGATTACACAAAATCTAGGCATGGAATAAAAAAGTTTATTTGAAGATAGTTTTTTTCTTCTTCTTAATAGCGGTACAGGCTCCTTTTTTAAACATTTTATTTAGTTATAGAGTAATTTCCACGTACTAACATATTTCTGAAATTGGGCTCTGTACCGCCATTCTTTATTATATTACGAATAAGTGTGCCAAATATCTCGACAAAATATTCAAAATTAGAGCCGCAAACTTGGAACGCGTTTGTTGCTACCTGTTGATCGCTACTGTAGCCTCTTAAGTATAAGTTTTTAGTTTTAGTCCAGAGAAATAAGATTTTTATCGTGACACATCCCCCTCCAGGCCGAAACCAAATTTTTTGAGTAGTATGGACATCTATATTAATAACCTATATGTTTCCTGCGGTCGATTTTGATGATATACATTGTTATAAACAAATAAAGATCAAAAAACGGTAAATTTTACTAAAAAAATTATTACTAAAAAGTGAAGCATTCTAAACAAATTTGATAATAAGAAACTCATAAATCATATAAAAAACTTCAATATGGCGTTCGCTGAATATGTCTATATGTGTTGCTTAGAAAATTGCAAAATAAGTAATAAATTTTGAGATTGTATAAATGTTCATAACTTATGTAAAAATTAAGTTAGAACTTTTTATTACACGGAATGCTGAGACTTCTTGTGCTTAAATTATATTTTAAATTTCAAAGCAATTGGTCAAATAGTTTAAAATTTATTTAAGTTGTTTATTCCAAATTGATTTTTTTTGCAACATTATAAGTCAAAAAATTATGAGGGGACAGTAACACTTCGGACAGTTTATGAAAGAAGAACATTTATGCTATTAACTTAATTTAAAAAAAATGACAAAAATAATTTTGAACAGTGTAAAATTATTTTTCAAAAACATGTTGATTTGTTGCTTACTTATAACCAATTAGAATAACTTTTTAACAGTTACCCGTAGAAAAAAATTTTTTTTCGTGTTTAGAAAGACTGAATTTTTATACATATTTAAAAAGAAAAACAATTGTCCTAGGACAATTAAAAACGAAGTTAGCCCCCCTTTTTTAATTCACATGTCCTAGCAAAATAATTTTGCAATATTTAGAATTATTTTTTGTTATTAATTTTTAATTAAATTAATAGTGTAAATCTTCTTCTTTCATAAACTTTCCGAAGCATTATTGTAACTTCATCATTTTCTGACTTATAGTGTTGCAAAAAAAATTAATTTGGGATAAACAAATTAAATAACTTTTAAACTATTTGACCAATCGCTTTGAAATTTATTGTATGATTTAAGCACCAAAAGTCTCAGAATTCCGTGCAATAAGAATGTTTTAAGTTGATTTTTTACATAAGTTATGAATATTTATAAAAACTCAAAATTTATGATTTATTTTGCAATTTCCTAAGCAACAAATAAGGATAGACATATTCAGCGAACGCCATATACAGAATAAGCCAAATAAAAACGGAACATATGCAGTTAATACAGCGTATCGGAACTACGTTTGAAATAGTCGACCAATATAAAAGTTTGACACACATAAATCATAGCAACTCAACTACCTGTCTTCTTTTAGGCTAAGGCTACGGCCGGACCAGCGACAATTTACGGCGCCATAAAAGCAGTAAAATGAAGCACGAACATTGGTCCCGCGGTGAGTGTAGTGGATAACCAGACTGAGTTGTAAAATATCGCGAAGCAATATCGAACGGGTCCATCTTCAGCGTCGTGTCGCAAACAAATGGACCTAGGTCCAAATTTGTAGCTCATGTAGCCACAACCACGACCAAAACACTGTATTTATATCTCGCGACACGCCGTAATTTACATCCCCGTCGTGCCATGTTTTTTACTGCACTTACTGCCACTTCATTTTACTGCTGTTACAGCGCCGTAAGAGCAGTAAAATGAAGCGGCCGTAAAAATCATGACCAGATGGAGATGTAAATTACAGCGTGCCTCGAGATGTAAATACAGTGTTTCGGTCGTTGTTGTGGTTAGATGAGCCACAAATTTGGACCCAGATCCTTCTTACCAGGACCCATTTTCGCGATTCATTTTACTGCTCTTATGGCGCCGTAAATTGTCGCTTGTCTGGTCGTAGCCTTAGCCTAAAAGAAGACAGGTAGTTGAGTTGCTATGATTTATGTTTGTCAAACTTTTATATTGGTAGACTATTTCAAACGTAGGTCCGATACACGTATTAACTGCGTATGTTCCGTTTTTATTTGGCTTATTCTGTAGACCAGTAAGGATTTGTGAAGAAACGTCTATTTTTGGATGTGAAAGGTGGCATTCGGATTTTTTCAGATAAAGTTAGGTGACACCTTCAGTAATAATAATTGACAGTTGAGAAATTTGGTGTGGAATTTTCTTACCGAATACCACGCGAAGTCAAATTAATATCCGGAAATTTTTTTTTGATCATGAATATTTTTAGAAAATTTCCCTCGTCTGCGACTCGGGAAATTTTCAAAATATTCATGATCTCAAAAAAATTTCCGGAAATAATTTGACCTCTAGTGGTATTACTAGTGAAAACACCAACTGTCTTTCAATTCTGATTGGTCTATCAGCTTCGTGTTTTCAACGACGTAACCATGGATACCGATCGCAAAGCAAAGTTTGACGTTTGCCAAAAAAATTATTGTAGCTCTATACGTCAAAATGAGTCGTTTCGGTGGTACTTCAAACGAAGTTATAAACCAAAACATTGAAGAAAATATACCGAGTAACACAAGAAAATCTAAATCTTATATATGGAGACAATTTATGATGTTCTGTGTGGATCGCAACTACAAATTAGATGCAGAAAATAACAACGAAAGACTAGCATTCATTCTAAAAGACTGGGCCTTCAACTATTTATTGTCATAGGTAAAAAATAATTATAACAAATTATTTATAGTTATAATAAATATTTCATGATTATGACTTATTGTGAATTATTCAAAAAATGGGTAGATTTGGGTTACCTAGATCAAATGTATTATTATTAAATTCCTTCCTCTCATTCTACTGAATTTTTGACCTATCACTTTGTTCGTGAAATAGTCTAATAAAATACCACTCGTGATTTAATTTATATTATAAGTCTGTCTTTTATTTCTAAACTCAACTGAGTTGCTTAAAGAAAGCCCCACTCGTCCTACGGACTCGTGGTGTTTTCAAGCAACTCAGTTTCGTTTAGAAGTAAATCGACAGACTTATCGCGAAAATTGAATCACTAGTGGTATTACTATTGAAAATACATACACAAATTCATTCTTTGACAAGGTTGTCAAAACCAAACTTTCAATATAATGGGTTCGCATGACGACGATCTTGGTTTCCATGATGACGATTCAAAACCACTGTTATTGTCTACTGATTTGACTTTCAAATATTATGTTAAAATAATTTTATTTCATTGAATTGTCATCGAAAATAATATCTAAATAAAATATTAGCTTATTGCATGTATTTTAATTATTTTAAGGCCATATTAAAATATCTAAATTCAGTGCGGAGAGGGAATGCGGAAAAGTAAAACTTTCCAAACTAAAACGCGTGCGGAAAAGCAGACTTTCTTGCACGCTCGGAGAAAAAATAATTTTCAGCTTAGTCCATTGATTAAATTTACATAATCTCCAACTATATTTGGAAATTATATTTCAAAGTAAGTAATCCTTTTACTGTTGCTATACCATTCCTTTTAATTGTCCTTTGCCTGTCTTTATAAGGACCTTAGATTAGGATAAGGACAATATCATGTGCATAATTAATTATCAGTTTAATACTTATCTAGATAACCAGGATAAAAGGTTGGGAAATTCGCGTCTGTAATTTTGGCGTCTGTAATTTCTTGGTTGCCATATTACTGAACAACTAGATCCAGATAAAGAGATAAAATGTAGAATCGAGATAGCCCGCACGACATTTTTAAAAATGAGGTCATTCTTCTGTAATGATACCTTGCAACTTCAACTTCGAAAGCGCATGATTAAATGCTACATTTGGTCAGTCCTCTTGTATGGTGTCGAAGCATGGACATTAAAAATATCCACCATTAACCGTTTGGAGGCCTTTGAAATGTGGCTGCACAGACGTATTCTGAAAATACCATGGACGGCTATGCTGACAAATGTGGCAGTCCTTAAGAGAGCAAATGCTACCCGCGAGCTGCTTGATAACATCAAATATAGAAAGATGACCTATTTTGGACACGTAGTAAGGGGAGACCGGTATAATATTCTTCAACTTATTATGATGGGTAAAATCGAAGAACGCAGAGGAATTGGTAGAAAGCAGGCCTCTTGGTTGAAGAATATCCGGGAGTGGACAGGAATAAAGAAAGCAGAACACCTATTTAGAATAGCTCGAGACAGATACAGTTTCGCCATGTTAATCGCCAACGTCAAGGGGACTTGATAGGGCACGTTAAGAAGAAGAATTTTCCGTAGTTGAGCCACTTGTGCTTTGTAGATGACATTGCATTATAGCCGAAAGTTTAAATGAAGCTCACAAAATGATGGAAGAACTAAATCAGGCAATAGAACAAGTAGGTCTGAACTTGAACTTTCCTGAACTTTCCAAAAACAAAGTATGTGCATGACCAATTTAGTTCCAAGTGATGTTATGAGAGTAGGTGGGTACAATAGAAATAAATTCCAGTGGCGAAGAGTTACAGTTTTTTTATTTGTTCATCATAGATAAAATATTGTATGAAACTGTACGTGAAGTACTTTTTGCGAACTTACGCGATGTATAGCACTCGCTCCGTTATCGCTCGTGATCTAAACATTGCGTGCGTTCGCAAAAAGCATACTTCACGAACTGTTTCATAAATAACTATTTTCTACAACCACTATTCAAAATACACTTTTCTGCACAGTTTTATGTTAACAAAGTTGATATTTTCTCACAGTATCAGATATATGACATTAGTGTGCAGATAAGTGACATTTCTGTGCCGGAAAGTTCTTTTCTGTACAGTAGACTACTTCATTTTGAGTAACGTTATATATTCTGTTTACATCTGTAGTAAAAGTGTAGACAAATATATCGTGTAAGACAATTATTATAAAAAAATAAAAAAGATCAAGGCAGGTTTTGTTTATATTTGATTCAGAGTTGGACCACCATCTCCATATAGCTATTTCAGCATCCTTATGCCTCATCGGTGAAGCTCAGAAGTCTCGACTCTCTCAACAATTATTATACTTAATTATCGAATAGAAATTAAATTATGGATGTTACAACTGTTTAATTTTACAATTTTATTCTTAATAAATATTTTATAATTATCAATTAACCAATAAGGATTTAGCAACCTCAGCAAGATACGTCGAATGAAGTAGGTTTGGTGGAAATCCGTGACTGCATAATTATAACGTCAAATGTGACATTATTTTGTAATAATTATTTAAAATAGTTTAAATTCAAACAAATTAAGGTAGCGCATTAATTTTTTAACTGATTTCTGTGTAATTTGTTTAAGTATAAGGAATTTAAATAGATTAGTATTAATTAAACACAGTTTAAAATTTATAATTTATTGATATAATAAATCTTTGATTGGAAATTGTGATTTTTAGTTTTAGCAAAATATGTGCTTGTAGAAAAAGTATGGTGTGTAACACGTACAGAAAGGTAATTTCTCACTCGTTTGAATTGCGGCACTCTCTTGCGCTCGTACCTCAGCCTTTCAAACTCGTGAGAAATTAGTACCTTTCTGCACTTGTTACACAATATACTATTTTCTACAACCACTATTCAAAGTGCACTTTTCTGCACAATTTTATGTTAACAAAGTTGACATTTTCTCACAGTAGGTATAAGATTTATGACATTAGTGTTCAGAAAAGTGACGTTTCTGTGCCGGAAAGTTCTTTTCTGCACAGTACCATTACATTCTACAATAAAATCATAAATATAATTATAACATGTTTAGATGAAATCGTTTTATTTAAGATATAAAGGCGGAGATACATATGCGCTCTGCTCGGTGTGCGAGCCGCTCGCGCGCAGCGTATTCGTCAGATTAGTACGTGTTTTCAAGTGACGCACAAACGGCACGCACACGGCGCACCACGATCTAAATTCTGTCGGTTTTTCAACAAACGCTTTGATGGTTCGCAATACGTATTTGGACGGGTTTGCGAGTGGTTTGTTGGTTTTGGCGCGCATGAGTTGAATATTTGTTAGTAATGGAATAGTCGGAACTGTCGGAAGGAAATTGATGTTTACCGTGGAAAATCATTATTGTGGGATCCTCAATAAAGAACCATTTAATTTAAAGAAACAACTTAAATCCGATCTGAACGGAAATAGAAGCTGAAATAAAAAAATGTACATACGGACCTTTTTAAAACATGTTAGTTCATTGTTGTACTAAAAATAACATGTATTAACAATAAGATTTACTATTTTATTTGTGCATAAGCCACAATTCGAGTTTGAAATCAAGTTTACTTGACGTTTCGACTTTCACTTCGGAAATAGTTATCAATATCAAAAAACATTCATAAGCAGATATATATTATGTGTCACCGGAAAGCGAAATAGGTAATGCACGACTTGGAGAACCTATAGTTTTCCAACTTCGTGTCTGGTGAAGCAACGCAGTTGAAACAAGCGGATATATTATAATTGTGTCACCGGAAAGCGAAAAAGGTAAAGCACAACTTGGAAGACCCAATAGTTTTCTAACTTCGCTTCTGGTGAAACAACAGAGTTGGAACAAGCAGATATATTATAATTGGGTCACCGGAAAGCCAAAAAGGTAACGCACAACTTGGAAGACCCAATAGTTTTCTAACTTCGCTTCTGGTGAAGCAACGGAGTTGGAACAAGCAGATATATTATAATTATGTCACCGGAAAACGAAAAAGGTAACGCATAACTTGGAAGAGCCTATAGTTTCCCAACTTCGCTTCTGGTGAAGCAACGGAGTTGGAACAAGTAGATATGTTATAATTGTGTCGTCGGAAAGCGAAAAAGGTAACGCACATCTTGGAAGAGCCTATAGTTTCCTAACTTCGCTTCTGGTGAAGCAACTGAGTTGGAACAAGCAGATATATTATAATTGGGTCACCGGAAAGCCAAAAAGGTAACGCACAACTTGGAAGACCCAATAGTTTTCTAACTTCGCTTCTGGTGAAGCAACGGAGTTGGAACAAGCAGATATATTATAATTGGGTCACCGGAAAACCAAAAAGGTAACGCACAACTTGGAAGACCCAATAGTTTTCTAACTTCGCTTCTGGTGAAGCAACGTAGTTGGAACAAGCATATATATTATAATTGGGTCACCGGAAAACGAAAAAGGTAACGCACAACTTGGAAGAGCCTATAGTTTCCTAACTTCGCTTCTGGTGAAGCAACGGAGTTGGAACAAATAGATATGTTATAATTGTGTCGTCGGAAAGTAGTGTGTATTTGTATGTCCAAACATGAGGAATATTAATTAGGTGAACATCCGCTAGCGAGGGTGCATATTAATTAGGTAAGAGGGTGAATATTAAGTAGGTAACACCAACACTATTTGAGGAAAGGGAGGGGGAACATATGATATTGTACTAGCAAAATGAGCAGGTCATCGACCTGGCGCATCTGGTGTGTCTAGACAACATCGAGAAGTAGAGGTAGTGGAAAGAGTAGGGGGAGGGTTATTGTGTATAAGAACCCGAGACGTGCAGACATGGATCATAATTCCAAAATGAGTGCTACATATCGAAACGTAGTCCTGGGTGAACGCCGGTTTTACCTGAACCCATCGAACTCAAAATTTGTTTCTGTTTGCCTAGCACATGAATTAAATTTTGAACCGGTAGTTGTTATCAGTGGTAACAAACAAGATCGCGTTTTGTTTAGTGAACCCGAGTGGTTAAACTTTTTATCACATAAAAGTGTAATTGACAGTTTTATGGCAGGGAATCCACAACAATCGATTAATGATGGTAAAGTACAACTAGAATTCATGCATCTGCCCCACATGTCAGTTGTGAAAGTTACCAATGGTGAGTCACAGATAATTTTGGGTGCCAATTCCATTGTATCGCTGTGGACAACACTTCCAATAGTTAACTACCTTTTGGAAACTTTGAAAAAGGAAAACTTTATCAGCTCGTTAAAAATACTAAAGACGGGAGTTGATTCAAATAATCCTATTGAATCTGGGATGCAAATAATGGAACCAATAAAGAATATAAATAAAACAACTTATGGTATGGCGCTAGAGTTAATTCATAGATACCCAGAGCTACTCTATGATCAAATTTAATGAAAATGTTCGTATTCACTACATTGAATCAACTTGTTCCTGCAGAACAAGGTACTGGGAGTTTGTGGCTGCTGACAGAGTAAGATTTCAAAGTAGAATAAAAGAACTTGCTAAAATTATTAATCCTGTATTAGATGTAAGCCATAGAAATAAATATTTATATAAAAATTGAATATATTAATTTACCACACCCCTTCCACTACAGAAATAAATTATTTTATATGTAGGAGCACATCTTTTAAAAACTAATAGTCACCATGTGTCTAGAAGACGAGTCAGACAAACTGAATAGTTTTTATGGAAGGTTATCCACATTTAAAAACTGGAGGGGGTTGGTTCCTTCGATTGAGTTAGCAGCATATGGATTTTACTATCTACAAAAAGAAGATATTGTAAGGTGCTTTTGGTGTCATGTAGAAATTTATCATTGGTTGTCTACTGATGATGTGTATAAAGAACACATCAAATTTAGTCCAAACTGTAGTTTTGCACAAATAATTCACTCCAAATTTCCGAAATACCAGATCACTAAAGAAATCCAAACCGAAAACAATCAACCAAATGGAAAAATTAATTTATATGTAAATGTGCTTTTTAGTGTGGTACATTTTGTGTTTTTGCTATTAAGTATCTACGTAAGTAGAAAAATATGATCCAATATGTAGATATAAACAAAAACTGTGTGTATGTTGAATTATTTACGTAAGTGAAATAAAAATATTTTTTTTTGTAAAAAAGTTTTTTATTTTAATATTATAATACATTATTTTTATTAATCCATGAATTATGAGTAGAATCCATCCCTAACCATTTCACAAACACCTTGTTACCCTTTCTTTTCAATACCTTCTCGACTAAGTAGACATCAGGATGCTGGGTTTTCATTAATTCTTCGCTGTAAAACGCCCCTTGAATTTCTTCTTTGCGTGAATCTTCTAGTAAGTAAGTCACTGGATTTGTCTGCTTGACTTTTCTTATTTTAAAAATCTCATTTGTCCAGTTGGGTAAATAACCCTTAGTAAACAAATTTCTATATCTCGAAATTCGGACGTAATCACCAACTTTGTATTTATTTTTTCGAGGGTCAATGATTTTAAGGTAATTATATGCTGTTATATTCCTGGCATTCTTTTCATTAACTTTGCTAGGAATGGCACCTGTGGTTGAATGTTTAGCATTATTGTACTTTTTAACTATATCAGGAAGATTATTCACCCATTTGTAAGTACCTTGCAAGCTGAACTGCCTCCACAACATTGATTTTATTGTTCTGATGACTCTCTCAGCAATAGAGGCTTTTAAATTCGAGAATGTGCTGTAGTGGTTAATACCATGTGACTTCATGAGCTCATGAAACTGAGAATTGTAAAACTCTTTACCCAAATCTGTTTGAAGGTTTTTTGGTGTCTTCTTCATTTGATTTAAAATTTTTTCCATGGCTTTAGTAATTTCAGCCCCTGTTTTTCTTTTAACCGGTTCCGCCCACACAAATTTACTAAACGCATTAATTACAACGAGAATATATTGGTATCCACTATTTACTTTGGCATAAGGAATCATTATAGCTAAATCTGCTTGAATCAGATCGTTTAATCCTGTGATGATTACATGTCTCCGTCTAAAATTTTTTTTTGCCGGTTTATGCAGTTCGTGTACGACTTGTGATTTAATGTTTGACATCTTTTTCTAAAGGACAACAAAGAGTAATATAAACTACAAAAGTAGAATCTTTATCTAGTTTAAAAGAAATTGTATCACCTTTAAAAATCTTTACTCCTGGTAATTGCTCATATTTATACTCTGTATTAACTGATTTAGAGGTTATCATTACATTTCCACTTGAAACATTAATTTGCACTTGATCAACAATACCACTTAGTGTAAATTGGTATGAAAATAAACCACTTTCTAACATATAATATTGTTTGTTCAATTTTGTTTCTTTCGTTCCTTTGAAAGTTAACACACATTTACTATAGAAAGAAGAAGGATCACACACAAAATATAATGGTGATGGAGATAAATCAGGAATTTGACAACTTTTTAAAAAATGACTTCCAAATCTATTCATAGGCATTACTGTATTATACCACCTTCTCGAAGTTCCTCAATTATAGATATAATTTCATTCACCACTCCGTCGTTTCCTGCAGCCAGTGATGCTAGGAGCAGTTGTAATCTTTCTATTAGTTCATTAAAATCATCAAAGTATTTATACTCTAATTGTTTGCCACTATATTTTTTGTAAAGTGCACCGCCTTTTTTATTCAATAATTCTTTAGCTAGGTTTCGTGTTATTATTCCTGATATATTTCCAGGAAGCGAATTTAAACGAGTTCTAGGTGGTTGAGGTCTAGTCTCCAAAGCTGGTTTAATAATAAAATTATATTTATCCTTTATTTTTGATGGAATACTTTTTGTAGGTAATGCAGGATTATTGTTTCTATGTATCGCATTTGTTCTACGTAATATATCAATATACTCATTAACATCTTCTTTTTTAAACGATACGGGATTAGCTTTAAATAAAAGCTCGTATAAACCAGGTGTTCCGCGATATGTAACGTCGTTGATATTTAAGTCAGGTCCTTCAAAAGTAATTTGAGAATCTCCAATAGAAAATTTTTCAGTTTCAAGGTCGTGGTAAATTCCCAGGTCGTGGTCGAAATTACCTTCAGTGTCTTCAATGTTAGCTTTAATATAATTCTTTGGCAAGGGTGAAGTATAATTTTCATAAAATTTTTTCATTGCAGCTGGATAATTGATCATCTCATTAAATTCTCTAAGTGTATCCTCAAAATACCGATTAATATCCTCATCCGTGGTATTTGCTTGTCCTTCCGACACAAAAGTTTCTTCTGGTTGTATTGTTACTTCCCTCGGAATAATAGATTCATTTCCAAAATTAGTAGGTGTTTTCGATTGTTCATAAGTTACACTCTTATTTGGAGATGAATTTTCAAAAAATACACTCTTATTTGGAGATGAAAATGCTAAACGATAATTAGATTTTCGTATTTTATAGTCCTTTGGTGTGAGTGGTTCGTATTTAATATTTGGTTCTTGTTTAATAGATGGAACAGTATCGAGTTTGTGTAAAAGTTCATTAAGTGGTTGAGTAATTGGCTTATAGTTTTTTTCTAATGTAGACTGAGTTTGAGCTATATCCCTTTTTAAACTGCGATACTTTTTCTTTAATGCTTGTCGCGATAACAGCAGTTTTCGTGCAACTTTGGGATCCATTATGTATTCTAAACCACTTCTTTACAGCCTTATATACTTATCGAACCCACACCGATATCGCCCATTAGATTTGGGGGAGTCTTTATCAATGACAAGAAATCCATGTTTATCTTTCCAGCAGAATGAGCACAAATCCTTAAATTGTTGAAAAGTCATATCAATATTTACATGATCATCAAAGATATGTTTTAAATTCGTAAAGTCTTGTTGAAAAACTACAAGTAAATTAGAATTATCTCTAATTAATTGTTTTGGAATTGCACTGTAAGTTTGACACAGATAAAAACAATCCAAGTGTTTATGTCTTCCGTAACAATAATAATTTTGTATAATTTTTTGATCACATGACGGAATATCGTCAAAAATAACTACTGAATTTTCTTTAATATCATCAGGAGGTGGTACATTAATGGAATCATTATATTCTTCATACCCAATTTCGTTTATAGGCTCAATCAAGTTTCGCAAGTATATATACTTTGGCTGGTACAAAGATTTGGAATATAAATAAATATTTTCAAATCTAAGACCATTTGGATGTTCAATTAAAGACAATAATACGTTAGTCTTGCCACACCCACTTGGTCCAACAATTAGAACCCTTTTGAGCCCATTGAAAAGATAACTATGTTCTACCTGAAGCTCTTTGGTAATATCATCGTGGTTTGTAATGGGAAGAGAGAGTTGTTGTGGTTCAATCTTCATTGTGAAAATGAGTTTAAAACTTTGGGTATATATAGCCCAACACCTATATATATATAAGAGGCAGACCATGAAAAAAAAGTTTCAACGAACTACTAAAAGAAAAGGACGTGGGTTATTAAACTCACTCATTAACAAGCTCCCTCTAGAACTACATCTTCCCGGATATTCATATTGTGGACCAGGAACTCGTTTACAACAGAGATTAGAGCGAGGGGATAAGGGAATCAATAAACTAGACGAGGCTTGTAAACAACACGATATTGAATACTCTAAACATAGTGATTTATCAACCAGACACGAAGCGGATAAGATCTTAGAAAACAAAGCGTGGAATATTGTGAAATCAAAAGACACCCCGTTTGGACAAAATGCAGCCGCCTGGTTTATAACAACAGCTATTAAAGGAAAACGTAAGTTGGGAATGGGTCTTAAACGCAAAAAAGGCGGTTCTCTTCGGAAAAGGATAAATAAAAAAAAACGAATAATTAAAACACCTAAAAAGGGAGGATTTCTACCATTACTTTTACCTTTATTAAGCGCACTCGGAGCCGTCGGAGGAATGGGTGCAGGAATTTACAAGGCCATCGGTGATGCGAAAGCTAATCGAATGAATCTTGAAGAACAAAAACGCCATAATTTAGCCATGGAACAAAAAGGCAAAGGATTGTATTTAAGACCGTATAAAGGGTATGGATTATACTTAAAACCGTATTCAAAAAACTAAACCTTCCTCATCACGCTTTAACAAATACAGATATAATGAAGTATGGTAAAACATTGCCATATTTTAGAGGTGTATTTATGAGAGACATGCTACCTAAAAATATTCATAAAAACGAGTGTGGTGTTATAAATTTAGATTCAAAACGTGGTGAGGGTACACACTGGGTAGCCTATGCAAAATCTAAATCCCATATAATTTACTTTGATTCGTATGGGGATTTGCCTCCACCACAAAATGTAATCAAATATTTTTTAAGTAATGGTGATGTACAAATATATTACAACTATGATAAAATCCAAAACGATTCATACAAGTGCGGTCATTACTCATTAGATTTTCTATTCAACTACTATAAATAGCAAATAATGTTAATTGCCTGCGTAAAATGTCTTTAAACTTTACGCTTACTGGAAGCTCTTCAAATCTGAGCTATAATTTTAATCCTCCAATTTACCTCGACGATGAATTTGATTATGAAATTGGTCTAACCAGTTTCTATAGTTTTAATACTATTCCAAATGTTGATGAAAGCAATAACCTTTTTCTCTGGCATTTTAAAAATTTTACCCATAGCTACAAGTTACCTGAAGGGGCCTATGAGTTGGATGATATTACGAAGCTTATTCAAGAAAACATGAAAAAGATTGATAATGATGCGACTTTAGAAATTACTCCACAATTATCAACTTCAAAAGTTGTTATTAAGAGTAACCGAGAAATTTCTTTTCACCCCGTAAATTCCATCGGACTATTATTTGGTTTTAAATCACGACAACTAGCTCCAAACCAAACACATGTTTCAGATAAACCCGTGGAAATATGGGGGGCAAACACCCTGTGTGTTGATTGTAACATTGCTTCGGGATGCTATTTAAATGGGAATCCAGTTCATATCATCCATCAGTTCTTTCCGACAGTACCGATTGGGTATAAAATAGTGGATGCTCCTCAAAATATTTTGTATTATCCAGTTGGTATCAAGACAATCACCAACCTTACAGTAAAGATTATTAACCAAGCAGGTAAACTTATTAACTTTGGGGGAGAAGAAGTAACAGTAAATTTACATCTTAGAAAACGTATATAAATAATGGTTTTAGTTTTTTCCCACATACCAAAAACATATATAAAGAAATCACCTTCTAAAATAGTAACACCATCTATAAAAAAAACATATAAACGGAGATCACCTTTTAAAAAACCATCTATACCAAAAACATATAAAAGGAGATTACCTTCCAAAACAATAACATCATCAAATCGCCACTTTCTGCAATCGTTGGGACTTAAAGTCTTAATATAATGGAAATTCTACATGTTACTGGTCAACCTTTCAATGACAACACTATTGAAGAGTATCAATTTCACACATATCAACCATACATCCCTGGAAAGTTAGGTTATAATGATGAAATACGTATTCCAATTCAAGATTTAGATGCATACACATATCCGGCAAATAGTTATCTCTATATCGAAGGTCAACTTCTTACCCACGATAATAAAGTCCCAACAAAACTAAAATTTATTAATAATGCTATAGCTTACTTGTTTCGTGAAATACGTTTTGAATTAAATGGGGTAGTAATTGATTCAGTACGTGATGTAGGCTTAGTATCAAGTATTAAAAACTACCTTAGTCTTAACGAAAACCAAAGCCTGCAATTGGAAAACTCGGGATGGTTTCCAAAAAGAGGTAGACTGGAAACTAATAATGAAGTCCCCAAAGACAGTGTGTTGGTGGATTCAAATGGAAACTTTAACGTATGTATACCTCTACGACTGCTATCAGGTTTCTTCGAAGATTTTACGAGAATCATAATGAATTTAAAAATGGAATTAATACTTATTAGATCAAATGATGATATTGATGCTGTAGTAAGCGAAGATGAAAGCGAACGACCAAAGATTGATATTAATAAATTATATTGGGAGGTTCCACATGTAACACCAAGTATACAAGAACAGTTACGGCTTAATAAGATTTCACATACAAATCAAGAACTTCCTATTAAATTTCGCTCATGGCAAATGATTGAATATCCTGCTCTAAACAACTCTACCCGCCATACATGGTCTGTGCGCACTAGTACGAAAATAGAAACACCTCGTCACATCATTGTTGCTTTCCAAAATAACAGAAAATCGAAATTAACAAAAGATATGAGTAAATTTGATCATTGCAATTTAAAAAATATTAAAGTGTTTTTAAATTCTGAAAGATATCCTTATAATGACCTACAAATAGATTTTAAAACAAATAGATTTGCGAAACTTTATGAAATGTTTGCTAATTTTCAAGAAAGTTATTATCACATGGTGCTGAATCAACCTATATTTAATCCACATGACTTTAAAATGATTGCCCCGCTTATACATATTGACTGCTCTCGTCAAAAAGAAATCATTCAATCGGGGTCTGTTGTGTTACGTATAGAATTTGAGACAGATGACCCAACAACCTCTGATATCTCTGCTTATTGTCTGATATTACACGAAAAAGAATTTACGTATAATCCCTTAACTAAAATAGTAAAACAATTATAAAACTAAATATTTATATTATGCTGGACAAGTTAAGGTATATGTACATAATGAAGTCATGAGGCTATGACATTATATGGGGAACCCTCTCATGCGCATGAGTCAAATTAGGTTTATAAATATAGGTTAGACACCATACAAAGACAGACTTTAACATGCACCTAATAATAGATGTACAAGGTTTTAATACCGAGAAAAATAAATTTATCGCAAAAGAGTTGGCCACTTACGATGGTCAAACAATTAGTCATCATTTCTTCAAACCACCATATCCAATGAGGTTGCTGAATCCAGAGTTTCATAAACAAGCTGTATGGTTAATGAATAATTATCATGGTCTTAACTGGAATCATGGATTTACCCCGGTACATCAAGTTCATAATATTATCCAATGCTTGACAAGTAATGTCGATATCGTCTATGTTAAAGGAAGAGAAAAGTCTCAGTATATAAAAAAGTATAGTTTAGCTCCAGTTGTGGAATTTGATGAACAACCAGGTTTGGAAAAAATGGAGCCTAAATGTCCTTACCATATCAATAATAATAGTGTATGTGCGTTATCTAACGTATTTTATTTGTATGATACTTTTATGATGCAATAAAGATTTTTTTTTACATTTTGTTTTATTAATAAAAAACCTTAATAAAAAATAGTACTTTATTTAACCGCTATAATTGTTATATAAATTTTCAAGTGCAAATCTGCATAAACGGCAACTGGATTGAGCAGGAGCAGTACCTTCCTCTGTTCTCCATTCGGGACGATTGAAATGAACAAAACACGGAAGTCGAGTTCGAATTTCAAAATCTTGCACAAATTTCTGGGGTAGGAGATGCCAAGACTGAAGTAGTTCATATGGATCTACAGATTTTCTAATGTATGGTATGGTAAAGTTTTGTAGTTCTGCTTCTGTAAACAGGTATAAAGGTTTTTGCGGGTGTTGATTCATCACAATTCTTTTCTGGCAACATTCCATTATTGTTAAAACGATTAATGTTTTTAAACACCAAATCTATCCACTTTTGCTCCTCGATTGCAGAAACAAAAAATAGTCTATTTTCTTCTTCAGGAGGATAAACTCTTCCACTACGCAAACGCATCACTTATACTAAGTCGTGAAAAGTTTTTAAACATATATTCCTTATCTTTATATTTTCTTATTAACTGGTTAATACTCTTCTCTAACTGTTTAATATTTCTTGTTTTTTCATAAACTAAAATATCACGTTTTATTCTGTTAATACCTTTACTAAATTGTTCAACACGTTCACGAAGCCTTCTTGAGCACATACTGTTTACATTATCGATGTTTCTGTACTCTTATATCCTCCCTTCTCTCATTGACACCAGTTGCAGATGTGTGGGTCACTATCCCCCACTCCTAGACTTTACCAGATACGCGAGACGTGATCAGCTTGCGTGACTCATTCCCTTTGAAACTTGTTAAGCTACATCATAAACCAGATCGTTGTAAGCCACGTGAAACCACGCGTTGTGTTCAATTATGTCACACAAATATGCGGATAATTTTGACGATCTATTTAACTATAGTGGTGACGAGTGGGAAACAAGACTCCCCTTTTATTGTGTACGACAAAAGCTTTGTCTTATTTGTCGTAAAATGTGTGGAACTAAACTTATTCCAAGAAGCTTAATATTTAAAGGGTGGAAATTGGTGTTTGAATTTTGTGGATTTTGTAGTGAGACTAGACCTATGGGGTTATCCCATCGAAGCGTAGGTTATCGTGATGGGCTAATGGAATCTCCACCATATACATGTGACTCCCCACGCCCAAAGTTAGATTTACTATAAATAGATGCTAAAATCTTGGTAGAGATTATTAAGATGGTATCATTAGACTTTATTGTTTTACAAGCAATTCTGCGAAATCTGCTTTTAATTCAGCAACCCATCAATGTTAGAGAAGTTTTTGTGTGCTTTGACAGTAATGGTACTCTAAATGAAACATGGCCTGAGACATGGTCAAGAATGAAATCATATCCGGGAAACAATTTTTTACCAACTTTACAAGCTGAAATACCATTAAATAGCACTAAATATAAATTGCGTTTTCGACATATGAGTGGTAGAAGCAGTGACTCCAAATGGCTAGAACTTTATAATGAAAGACCTAGAAAGGATACAGTCATATCTCCAATATTTTATTATATAGCTCTATGTTCGACTTTTTCAATAATTATGGTATTAATAGAATTGTGTAAGGTTTTAAATAAAAAAATATGTTGATATACATGTGTTTTATTAATACATAAAAATATACAATTTACAAATTTTACAAGTATGAATCATATTGAAAAGAATCGACTTGAAACAATTCTTCAAGAGGAATCTTTTCTAAATCGACCAATTCCGGGGTGTGTAGCAGCTCATTCCCAAACCTAATCAGATCATCTATAGTACCATTATGTGGACTAATTAAAAAATGACCCCAAGCAAGAGTTTTTACGTCACCGTTTATTACACAGCGTTTGTCATCCTTAGAAGATAATGCCACTTTATTCCTAAGTTCAGTATATATGGTATGTAAATTAGACACAAATACATACATTTTTCTAAAAATTACACCACCTTTTTTCACTAATAGTACATAATCACTCTTTTGCAACTGTGTTTTGGTTACGTGTTTTGAAATGCCTTTTGCTTTTTTTATTATTTTATTTGCTTCTATGCAATAAGCTTTAGCACCTGTACCATAGAAACATTTAATGGGTACAGATGCAAATTCATCTTTCATTTTTCCTAGTATTGATTGTGTTTTCGGTATCCTGTGAATATTATCAGTTGGATAGTTGGAGGTGTCGAAATGTTCTAAATTTCTTTTCATATCCTCATAGAAATTGGGGGTATATATCTCCATAATCAGGGAGTCTGTGTCTGTGTATAACAAGTTTGCAGCTTCCCCATATTTCTTTTTGATGTATCCATAATAAAAATCATATATCACTGTTTTTGATAAATCTAAAATTGTGAAACCAACATAGAGAGGCTTGTCATAAACTATTTTGGTTTTACCCAAATGGATCGCCACCAAATTCTCATTAAACACGGAACAAGACTTGAATTCTGGTTTGGAGATAAGTACCCTGGCTCCCAATGACCTTGTTTTTGTTTCCCAGCGGGTGCACAGGCGGATATCTCTTCTTTTTTCAACGTTCTCTAGAGTTTTACCGAATATTGCATTAACCAGAAGCTTAAAAAGATCCCGTTCAAACTCGTTTTTGGCCTTGTTTCTGAGTGATGTGTTTAGGTCAATATATTTTTTTAACCATGGTGATTGCGAAAACTCTAGTATACGATGAATCCTTTTTAGTACCAGACCATACCTAAGACACTGCTTAAGATTGCGATAATGGATAATGTATTTAGTTTTATTGTTGAAATTTGGAATAAGTTTAGGACATTTGCTTCCTGGAGGTACCATGCTCTCGGGACAGAATGGTAAATCATTATGTAAAGAATGTAAATGAGCTGGATATTCCAAATCCACTTCCAACACATACCCTTTATCCTCATCATCCTCCACCGAAAAACAGTTGAAGTTTTCTACATCGGTTACCCATTTAAAATTTCCATATGGAAGATATTGACACATGGCTGCACCATATAAATTTGTGGCGTCTAGATACATGATGTAAGACTCGGGTTGTTGTGGATCATAGTTAGGTACATATTGATTATTTGCCACGGCTTCTCGTTTGCTACATTGTGCCACACCTCCTCTTACTCCTTTCTTTAAAAAGTGTACCATGTCCACATCTGTAAGAAGCTCCAGTTCAATTTCGGTATATCTTAACATAGCATCCCAACTTAATGCAGGAGCAGTTATGTAGTGACAAGGATCCAAATTGTATTCTTTGTGACATATTTTTCTAAAATTTTCAAACACATCAGCCAATAATAAGACATCTGATACTAAGTACACCATAGCATAGTCACTCATAGATTTACAATCAAATGTGTTCCATACATCAATTGCTCTTGCATAATCTTCATCAGAAATGTGTTTGTTGGTTAAATTATTGTAGAAATTTTCTTTAGGTGGTAGTGTTTTTTCTTTAAGTCTATCAAATCCATCCATATATGAATAAGGAAAGACACCCTTGTGTCTCACAAGTTCAAAGTGTTTAGTATTTGGAAAATACTTTCTAATTTCTGTACACTGCTCCGAATTTAAGGTTGTGCTCAGAATATCCAAAGATTTTGCCAAAAATCTGTATGAATCAACAAATTTCAGAGTTATGTATTTATCTAGGCCATTTTTCGACTTTTCTACTAGTATTTTTTTAGAAATTGTGATATATTTTTCTTTCGTCTGTGCAATTACTGAAACTTTTTCACCAGTTGTTGAAAGCTCTTTAATAAAAAGATGACAATCATAATTACTCATGTTGTGAAAGAACACGGGTATTGTATTTGAGAGTTTGTTATTTAGATTACAGGAGTTATGGCTTGGTCCAAGATATAATGAATTGAGATGGTGATGATCTTTCACCTTACGATTGAAAGGATTAAATGGCTTTCCACACAAGTAACACTCGGTAGCAGTCTCATGTTTTTCAATTTCTTCTTTAGTTAACGGCGACATTGGTTTAATATGTTTAAGGTGATTGTTATATAGTTCATGCACTAAATCATCCAATTTCTGTATAAACACTTTGGGAGCATCCTGTCCTTCATATTTTATTAGTTTAGAAAGTGAATCATCATAGTTGCATTTAAGGTAAAATGCAAACGAATATGCTTGGTGTTCAGCAGTTTTAACGGAATATGAATTTCCATTGAAAGGTTCAGCATGGTCTATGGGTTTTAGCAAACTTTCAAAATCAGCATAGATCACAAATGGCACAGGTAACATTCTTTGGATATTTATAAATTTTAGTATATTTTCTGGCACCATTTCACCAAACTTATTAATTTTAGGTTTCGTTGTGGGAAGTTCTGTGTAAATATGAGAACAGTCATTATTTTGGTGATTATGGAGCTTTTCTTCACTGTCAAAGAATTGTAGACATCCATCACATAAGTATTCTTTGCAACAATTTTTTGTTTTTTGACTTTTTACAAGTCTCGACATGTCTAGAATCAGACAATAATGACTTTGTTTATCATTTGTTATAAGCAAAAGGTTTACGTGAGTGGGATGGCGATTACTTGTAAAATGCAATGGTCCAACTATTTCATATTGCCTTTTATTATTTACGAAATTTGATTCTAGCCCATAAACATTTACTGAAATATTATTAAGGGTCTCAAACTTTTTAATGTCTTTTAGTTTCATCGGAAACTCAATTCCTTCAAAATTCAACAAAGTATCGTATGGTGGATATGATTCTGGTTTGGTTGGGTTGCCACTAGCAGGAAAAATAGCTGCAATAATACTCCATGCAAAACACTTATTATCTTTGTTTTCGATATTTAAAATAGCGTGTTTTCGTACTATAGGTATTGGGAGACGAATATATGTTGATGCGGAAATACTACTAAATTTGTTTATGTTAACATCTAAAAACATTATTTCCTGCAATACCCAATTTGAATCTTTCTCTTGAAATTCTGATGCTTGTGTCATCAGTTCTTTCTTAAAATCATCAAATACTTCATCCAGTTCAGTGCTGATAGTTATAATTTTATTACATGTGTTCATGGACTTGATATCTGATAGGTTAGTGTCAGGTTTTAGATAAATACCAAATATTTCAAAATTTACCTTTATGCTATTGTGCTGATGTAAATATTCACTCAAAATGTTCAAAACTTTGGGTTTGACATCGTTTAAAAATCCATGATAATCCAGTTTTTTATCACCACTAAAACGATAAGATGCGATTCTGTTTTTAAACGCGTGTGATAATTTCGAAACAGTTGAATCTATCACTTCCACTCCAAGTGGTCTTAATCTTTTTTTGGGAATATAATAATCCCCATTCTTATCACTATCCACATTTCCGTATTTGCATTTTTTTATATGTCGCGATAGGTTATCCGAACGCGAATACGATTTGTCACACCTGCTGCACGTATTCATGATTCGCGATAAACTACTGAGGAGCTCCACTAATTTGCCTTAAATAGGATGTTACAAGACCACTGCCCTCACACCATGTTACTTTTAGAGCCCCTCCTCTTCATTATTATACCGGATATTCTCCAGACAAACCGGATACTCTGTTTGTTGATGCGTGAACTACGGGTGCCCTGATTGTTGATGCTTGAAGACCACTGCCCTCACACCATGTTACTTTTAGAGCCCAAGTTCATTATTATACCGGATATTCTCCAGACAAACCGGATACCCTGCTTGTTGATGCGTGAACTACGGGCGCTCTGATTGTTGATGTTTGAACTATTTTTAGATGTGAAAAGCAGATGGTTATAACCCCATCCACTGATACATGTCAGACCCCCTCTATCCCTTCTACTTGAAAATACTATGCCAGACCCCCTCTATCTATACTACTTGATAAATATAAATTAATTTTTGTTTGCATTTATTTAGTTATAATTTTTGTAGTAACAGCAACAAAACCTTGAAATTCCAATGGACGACGTGTTAGTAAATCCCTTAGATATCATAGCACCGAGTAACGATGAAAACCTCGAAATTCCCATGGGTGAAGCAAGTGATAGTGACACTAACGACAGTTTTGTTTTTTCGCTATCTACCGAAACTGTATCAGACCTCGAAGACTGTGAAATCCTAGATATGGATTCTCAAGAAGTCGATACCAAAATATTACAAATGAATGATGTCAACAACAGGCGATTTTTGTCTTACGAATGCAGACAGACAGTATGTATGACCCAATGTTATTATGCTGTAGACAATCACACTTTGTGCCCATCGTGCTTTTTTGAGACTCTTCGTGGAATACCACCATACGTTCCTTCTGTCCATGTTACTGAACATTCAACTGGGAATTTGAGTGACATTAGTGCACATATTTGTGCGTGTTGTAATAATAATTTGTTCATTTATTGTTTAACTACATATTGTATTGTTTGCAATAATAAAAATCTACAATAATAAATAGGTTTTTATTTTACCCCTCCTTTTCAATATATATAGCATATGCTTTTTAATGATCAATTTAGAAATAATTTTTATAATAAACCAAGATTTTAAGAAATCTTTTCATAAATGACTTGGAAAATTAATTTTATTCATGTGTTAGTAAAAAAACTACCCCCCTTTGTATCTAATTTAAAAAATGAGCTATATATATTTTTGAATTGTTCATTTTTTTCCCTTTTCATTGATATATAACAATATTATATTGTTTTATGCTAAAATTCACTGTAAGGTAGCCCTGTTTCCAATAGTAAAATAATAAAAATAATATTAGTTTTAGAAAGATATTTCTTTTTAAAACAATAATTAAAAAATCTTTTCTTAATTTTCATAACTAACGTGGAAAATTAATATTTAAATCAATAAATACTTTAGCTAAAAATTTTATGGAGTACGTTCATGGCATTTATATACACCATCGCGAATCGGCTTTCGTTCAACCATGCTGTGTTTTTTACTTTAGCGGAGACAAACGTTCCTTCCCGCATCTAGCAAACAATTTACAACTATGGTGAGTAAAAGCCGATCGGTATATGGTAGATACACTTTTACGTTTAATATGATATATGATTATTATTTTATCAGAGGTTATTATTTTGTAAAAGTCACTCTTTGCTTTAAAAAATTTTTGGTTTTGCAACTTTTTTTGGGTTATGTTTTATGATAAAATTCACTGTAAGGTAGCCCTGTTTCCAATAGTCAAATAATAAAAATAATATTAGTTTTAGAAAGATATTTCTTTTTAAAACTTTAAGACAAAAAATCTTTTCTTAATTTTCATAAATGACTTGGAAAATTAATTTTATTCATGTGTTAGTAAAAAAACTACCCCTTTGTATTGAATTTAAAAATGAGCTATATATATTTTTGAATTGTTCATTTTTTTCCCTTTTCATTGATATACAACAATATTATATTGTTTTATGATAAAATTCCCTGTAAGGTAGCCCTGTTTCCAATAGTCAAATAATAAAAATAATATTAGTTTTAGAAAGATATTTCTTTTTAAAACTTTAAGACAAAAAATCTTTTCTTAATTTTCATAAATGACTTGGAAAATTAATATTTAAATCATAAGATACTTTGACTAAAAATTTTATTAAGTACGCTCATGGCGTTTTCATTCACTATCGAGAATCGGTTTTCGCTCAACTATGCTGGGTTTTTACGTTAGCGGGGCGAATGTATCTTCTCCGCATAATGCAAAAATTTACAGCTGTGGTGAGTAAAAGCCGATCGGTATATGGTAGCTACACTTTTACGTTTAATTGTGGTCGTGAATATTTATTCAGAGGTATATGATTATTATTTTATAAAGAGGTTATTATTTTGCAAAAAGTCACTCTTTGCTTTAAAGAAATTTTTGGTCTACTCATTTTTGGGTTAAAAAATACCTGAAAAATTATTTCCTTTCGGGAAATTTTATTTTTGAAAGTCAGGTGTGAGTTAATTTTCCGAAATGCAAGTAAAATTTATATTTTAGAATATATGTTTGTTTAAATATTTAAATTAATAATAAAATTTTATTACTTCAAATAGTTAAAAAACTGAAATAACTGAAATATTATCTACACTTTTTATTTTATTAAGATTACCATATAGTTTTCGGACATATATCCCGAAAAAAAAATTTTCATTTTAGAATAATATATGTGTTTACCTATTTAAACCAATAACACAATGTTATTAATTTAGATAGTTCCAACAAAGAAAAGTCAGGTGTGGGTTAAGAAAAGAACTGAAATATTATTTAAACTTTTTATTTTATTAAGATTACCTTGTTGTTTTTACATATCCCAAAATGAAAGTTAGACAATACAAACAATACAAATGCTTTTTATGCACCCCGTACACATATTTTTTTTCATTTTCGTATCCAAGCCGACGACGAATTTTTGTTGTCGCGTTTTGATGTTTACATCCACTTGTTAGGCACCCCGTACTATTTTTTGTTCACTTGTCATGTTTTAAGATTTTTTATCACTTTTCATAATCCAAGCCGACGGCACATTTTGTTGTCACGTTTTGATGTTTACATCCACTTGTTAGGCACCCCGTACACATATTCTTTTTCACTTATTTTTTTTTTCATTTTCGTATCCAAGCCGACGACGAATTTTTGTTGTCGCGTTTTGATGTTTACATCCACTTGTTAGGCACCCCGTACACATATTCTTTTTCACTTATTTTTTTTTTCATTTTCGTATCCAAGCCGACGACGAATTTTTGTTGTCGCGTTTTGATGTTTACATCCACTTGTTAGGCACCCCGTACACATATTATTTTTCACTTATTTTTTTTTCATTTTCGTATCCAAGCCGACGACGAATTTTTGTTGTCGCGTTTTGATGTTTACATCCACTTGTTAGGCACCCCGTACACATATTCTTTTTCACTTATTTTTTTTTTTCATTTTCGTATCCAAGCCGACGACGAATTTTTGTTGTCGCGTTTTGATGTTTACATCCACTTGTTAGGCACCCCGTACATATATTCTTTTTCACTTATTTTTTTTTTTCATTTTCGTATCCAAGCCGACGACGAACACTCCACAACTACGGTTTAAGCTGTTTTCTATGTCCACTAGTCCACATCAGGTGACATTTTTAAATGATTTTGGTGACCTTTTACGATCGAAAACTTAGGTACGTGAAAACAAGAAGATGATATTAGTAAAACTACTTGGATAGTACCTACGGTTTTATAGCTTAATGGAATGGGTATGGAATTTTAAAATCCCTGCTTTGATCATGAGCAGGTGACCAGCCAATGAAATGTATGCAGCACCCCCACCTAGTGTGTTTTAAAGTACCAATCTTTACAAATGCATGTGATATCCAACTAAATCTTAAATCATGGTTGGGTACTTTTAATTTATGCAATTATAAAATACAATGTAGTGAAACACACGTATTTTTTAATTATTACTGTTCGCATGCATGAGGTTTTATTTTATTCCCCTTTGTCTTCGATTCTCACTATATGTCTACATGTGTAACTACGTCGATTAAGAGGGAAATATTTCTTAATTTATTCACCCCATTCCATAGCGTTCATTCACAAGCAACAATTATAACATTCCGCTGCTTTTTGCATGTTACAAAAATCATGGTTAATAAAGAAGAGGCATTAGACTGTTACTGTCAGATCTTGAGATATGTACAAAGTCAAGAATATAAGACACACATTACTTTGCGTACAGGAGAAGATGAAGAGCGTTATGGTCACTGATTTTTGTTAATGTGAATTCCTTTGCTAATCATATATATATTGTTGGCGTTACCTAATTAGTATTCACCCTATTACCTAATTAATATTCACCCTAGCCAGCGGATGTTCACCTAATTAATATTCCTCATGTTTGGACATACAAATACACACTACTTCGGAAAGCGAAAAAGGTAACGCACATCTTGGAAGAGCCTATAGTTTCCTAACTTCGCTTCTGGTGAAGCAATTGAGTTGGAACAAGCAGATATATTATAATTGGGTCATCGGAAAGCGAAAAAGTTAACACAGGGCTTGGAAGAACCTATAGTTCTCTAATTTCGTTTCTAGTGAAGCTCCGCAGTTGAAACAAGCAGATACATTACAATTGTGTCACCGGAAAACGAAAAAGGTATCGCATGACTTGGAAGTACCTATAGTTCTCTAAGTTTGTTTCTGGTTGTAGGAACAAGCAGATATATTATGGTAGGGGAGCAAAGTATGCTAAATGTGCAGTCACTCGAGCGCGTTGGGGACCTATTGGGTTGTGATTATTAGGTCCTAAAACCAAAAAAGTTAAGTAAAATTTTCCATTTTAGTGGGGACTTCCCATTTTTTAATTTAATTTTCCATTTCCAACAATCTTTTTTCCGATTATAGCGCCATCTATCCATAATTCAAAAAAATGCTTCGAATAAAAGTTGTTTATTTTTATACAAACAATCCAAATCTGCAATAAGAAACGGGGTCTAGCATTTAAGATTTTAAAGTAACCCCCCACCTCACCTCCGTGGGGGGTCGTGTTTGGAACCATTCGATAGATTTTTCAAAAACATTGATAAAGTGTATTTTGCAGTTTTTCGATATGATGTTTATTTTGCGAAAGATCGCGGGATTTGTATTTAAAATTTTAAATTCACCCCCCACCCCTCTCCGTGGGTGTCAAGTTTGGTATTTTTCGATATATTTTTGAAAAATATTGAACACGTAGTTTTTAGTTTTTCAATCTGACTTTCATTTCGCGAAATATTCGCTTTTTTTTGTGAAACTTTTTGACTCACCCATTTCCGTACGCCCCGCTCAAATCGTCATATTTTTGAAATATAGACTCTTTTGCATGTACTTAACTTACCTTATCTTAATCTGACAATTTCGAGTATTTTAAGGATAAATTTTTTTTCGGGCCCCCCTGAACGAACTCCCCTGTGTTAAGAGCCAATATATGGTGGAGGTACATCTGCAGGGTACCACGTTTCTCCCCATATGATAATCTGACGCGCTCGAGTAACTGCAAAAATCCCCGCTTGGGCTCCCCTACCATTATATTTGTGTTGCCAGGAAGCGAAAAAGGTAGTTCCCGAAATGTTCCCAAACTGTGCCTTATTCCACATAAAATAGTAAATTGCATAAGATAACACAAGAAAATAGTTTCAGAACAATACCAAAATAAGATGTAGTAGAAGTACAGGACAGAGACATGATTATCTACAATTACTAAACGTTCGTAAGTTTCCTCTGGATCGTCAAAATGAAAAATTTTAACGAACAATAACCGCGCCACGAACGCGCGGCGCACACACGGCGCGGAGTTCGCGGCGCGGATATCTGTGTCCGCCTTTAGATTTGAAAGTGCTTCTCAAAAAATATCCGATTTAACTCGTGTCCGAGAAATCTACAAAATTCGCTACTTTAACACATTATTTTTGAACTTTACATTTGGTCTTTTACAAATGACTACCTCATTCTACTATTTATTCTGTTTACATCTATGGTTAAAGTGTAGACAAATATACAACCTGTAAGACAATAATTATTATACTTAAGGTGATACAGTAGCGATCAACAGGTAGCCAAAACGCGTTCCAAGATTGCGGCTGTAATTTTGAATATTTGTTCGAGATATTTGGCACACGTATTCGTAATATAATAAAGAATGACGGTACAGAGCCGAATTTGAAAAATATATTAATATATGGAAATTACTCTGTAATTAAATACAATATTAAAAAACGAGCCTGTACCGCCATTAAGAAGAACAAAAAAATACACTTTCTTCAAATAAACTTTTTTATCCGATGCCTAGATTTTGTGTCATTTTGGAACTACTAATGAAATAAAAAATTTTAGTAGTTCCAAACTGACACAAAATCTAGGCATCGGATAAAAAAGTTTATTTGAAGAAAGTGTATTTTTTTGTTCTTCTTAATGGCGGTACAGGCTCTTTTTTTAATATTGTATTTAATTACAGAGTAATTTCCACATATTAATATATTTTTCAAATTGGGCTCTGTAAGGCCATTCTTTATTATATTACGAATACGTGTGCCAAATATCTCGAAAAAATATTCAAAATTACAGCCGCAATCTTGGAACGCGTTTTCGCTACCTGTTGATCGCTACTGTTTCCTCTTAATTTATCGAATAAAAATTTGCAATTTTATTCTTAGTAAACATTTTATAGTTATCAATTAACCAATAAGGATTTAGCAACCTTAGCAAGATACGTCGAATGAAGTAGGTCTGGTGGAAATCCGTAACTGCATAAATATAACGTCAAATGTGACATTATTTTTTAATAATTAATATTAAAAATAGTTTAAATTCAAACAAATTAAGTCAGTGCATTAATTTTTTAACTGATTTCTGTGTAAATTGTTTAGGTATAAGGATAAATTGATTAGTATTGTTTAAATACAGTTTAAATTTTATAATTTATTATTATAATAAATCTTCGTTTGGAAATTGTGATTTTTATTTTTAGCAAAAACTGTGGTTGTAGAAAAAGTATAGTGTGTAACACGTGCAGAAAGGTAATTTCTTACTCGTTTTAATTGCGGTACTCGCTTGCGCTCGTACCGCAACTTTTCAAACTCGTGAGAAATTAGTACCTTTCTGCACTTGTTGCACAATATACTATTTCTACGGCCGTGCAGCCGTACAGCCACTTTCCCGCAAGCATTTCTTTTCCGAAAGTTGCACTTTCCCTCGTCAGTGCCGGAAATAAATTTTCACGCACGAAGTGCGGAAAAGTAGAACACGTTGTAATATGGCTTTAAAATATATTATAATACATGCAATAAACTAATATTTAGATAGTATTTACTAATTTATTTCAAATGTATTGTATTCATGTTTTAAGGAAATAGTGCGGCAGATTTGTGCAAATATTATAAGAATTGTGCATTTAATGATAGAAACATATAATTTGGACCACATATACTACACATTTAAAGGTTCAAAATTAGATATGAGGCCATCTCAGATTTTACCTGGCAAAAATGGCGGGCATTCACATTGGCGACGATACATTTGTGACTAATAGCACTTTTGAACGAAAAGGCTGATTTCAACCAAATTTGGTATATAGGTTCTTTTTTTGATGTATAAGATCGAGCTCCTGAACCGAAAGAATCGGTTTACCAGAAGTTGTGTTTTTCCTGATTTATTATGTAGAAATATGCTGTTCTTTTTCAAATCTTTTACCCTGCATATATTGATTTTTCAAAAAGGTAATACCGGCATTGAAGATAGCGTAAAAATATATTTTAGGAAATATTTTAAACTTTTTTGTTATGTTAATTACCATGTAATAAATGCATAACATACCTTCACATGTACCTATGTGCGACAGATTCGTGCAAATATTATAAGAATTATTGTGCATTAAACGGTAGAAGAATATAATTTGGACCACATATACTACACATATAAAGGTTCAAACTTAGATAAGAGGCCATCTCAGTTTTTGTCCCTTTTACAAAAAAGGCGAACATTCAAATTGGCGACTATACATATGTGACTAACAGCACGATAACTTTTGAACGAAATGTCCGATTTTAACCAAATTTGGTATATAGGTTTTTTTATGTATAAGATCGAGCTCTTAAACCGAAAGAATCGGTTTACCAGAAGTTGTGTTGTTCCTGATGTTTTTGTAAAAATATGTTGTTTATTTTTCAATATTTTCACCCTTTATATATGAATTTTTCAAAAAGGTAATACCGGCGTTGAAAAGAGCGTAAAAATATTTTTTTATGAAATATTTTGAACTCTTCAGTTATATTAATTACCATTTAATAAATGCATAACCTATCTTCACATGTACGTACCTATGTGCGGTAGATTCTTGCAAATACTAATATAAGAATTATTGTGCATTTAATGGTAGAAGCATATATATTTGGACCACACATACTACACATACAAAGATTCAAATTTAGATATGAGGCCTTCTCAGATTTTGTCTTTTACGAAAATGGCAGGCATTCAAAATGAATCTGCCGCCCATAGATACATGTGAACATAGGTTATGCATTTATTAAATGGTAATTAACATAAATAAAAAGTTTAAAATATTTCCCAAAAAATATTTTTACCCTCTTTTCAATAGCGGTATTACCTTTTTGAAAAATTTATATATACAGGGTGAAAGAATTGAATAATTATTTATATGGGAAATAAGCCACAATTAAAATGAAAAAAATAATTTTATTAACGTTTCGACGCCCAAATCGGTTGCCGTTGTCAAAATACAAAATATTACTAAAATAAACTAAAGTGTTGTTGCTAAGCAAAAAAATTCTTCTAATAATTTATTTAATCTCACTCATTTATATTGGCAATTCAGACATATATTATACATTTTAAAGTAGAAGACTTTAAAATGATATTGCCAATATTTATGAGTTGCGTTCCTGGGACGACTTACTGAAAGATAGTTCATTCGATTACATGAAATTAACCCCAACTCAAGAATATCCGTCATAAAAAATTATAGCATGTGATATGTCTTTAAAAAGACAACCAAATGCAACGACAGTAAAATTCTCGCGTTAGAGACTTCATAGTAAATCACAAGGGAAAATTTGTTTTTTTAAAGGTTGTCTTTTTAAAGACATATCACATGCTATAATTTTTTATGACGGATATTCTTGAGTTGGGGTTAATTTCATGTAATCGAATGAACTATCTTTCAGTAAGTCGTCCCAGGAATGCAACTCATAAATATTGGCAATATCATTTTAAAGTCTTCTACTTTAAAATGTATAATATATGTCTGAATTGCCAATATAAATGAGTGAGATTAAATAAATTATTAGAAGAATTTTTTTGCTTAGCAACAACACTTTAGTTTATTTTAGTAATATTTTGTATTTTGACAACGGCACCCGATTTGGGCGTCGAAACGTTAATAAAATTATTTTTTTCATTTTAATTGTGGCTTATTTCCCATATAAATAATTAATCATAAAAATGCCACAAGGAAATAGCTTCAGAACAACAGAAAGAATTGAAAAAGAAACATATTTTTACAAAAAAAAAACAGTAAAAACACAACTTCTGGTAAACTGATTCTTCCGGCTCAAGACCTCGATGTTATTCATTAAAAAAACCTATATACCAAATTTAGTTGAAATCTGACGTCTCGTTCAAAAGTTATCGTGCTATTAGTCACATATGTATAGGGGAGAATGGGGGAATGGGAACCACTTAACTATATTCTTTAATAAAAAATAAATTTTAGGGTATATAAAAAATCGGTCCAGGCTAGTAGCTACTTTAAAATGTTAATTATCCTTCGCTATTATTATTGCGTAAATTTATTTAGTTATGTTAAAGTTATTATGAAATTACTAAATATAGTGAATGGCTCCAATTGCCCCAATAAGTCGGGTAATAAGAACCACAATTTATTTTAAGTTTTATCTGTATTAAATTTTTAATTTTCATAACAAAAATAGTAATACATTGTTTTTAACTCATTTTGTTTAAACAAAAGTCACAGAGATAATCTTTAGCTGTGTCAACCCCCGAACAATCTGCATGTACCCATCGACCACAAGCTGTACAGCGATACCACAGTTCTGCCACTTTTCCCAAAATCATAGCAGATAAAACATAAATCTGTTTCATCTTCATTATCCGAGTTATCATCACAAAGGTCTTTATCACTGACATTTTCTTCATCCGATGAGTCCCATCTGATGAGTCTTCATAATGGTTCCCATTACTCGTTTTGTTTAGAAAATTTTAACCTATGAAAAAAATTACCAAAACCAGGTGATTAAAAAAACAAATCACATGCAATTATTCTTTAGGTAGTTAAGTTTAGTTTGCATAAAATAGTTTTTAAGAAAAACATGTTGGGACTAACTTACCGTGAATTTTGTAAACCACGTGTATTATAACGATTACTGCAAAAAGTCTACTATGCTCACACAACAATCAAACAACACTGAATAAACATCTGCAACGATGTCGCTGCATCTCTGCATTGTCGGTAACGTGTCACCAGTGTCAGCAAGTATTTAAAAGCGCGTAATTTAAATAAAACTGGGTGGCTCTCATTACCCGATGGCTCCCATTCCCCCAGTCTCCCCTAATCTCCATTTTGAATGCCCGCCATTTTGTAAAAGGCAAAATCTGAGATGGCCTCATATCTAAATTTGAACCTTTATATGTGTAGTATATGTGGTCCAAATTATATACTTCTATCATTAAATGCACAATTGTTTCACATATCGGCTGCACTAAAATTAACAAAATAATTCGATTAAATAAAATTATTTTGACATAATATAGAAAACTCAAATCAGTAGACAATAACAAAGTACGTTGTTTAACGATAAAATATTGCAAAACCTCTAAATTTTAAAGAACCGCTTGGATTAACATGAAATTTGGCATACACATAGCAAACAAGTCAAAGAACAAAAGTGATATTGTGCCGATGTGTGCTTTGCCCTGGGGGTGACTTTCACTTCCTCTGGGGGGTGAAAAAATGTATGTCCAAAATAAGTCCAATACTTTTCGAGTTATTTGCGAGTGAATATGTTCATTTTAAAACAAAATAACCACGTTTTTAGACGGTTTTCGCAAATAACTCAAAAAGTAAGTATTTTGTCGAAAAAAGTATTCTTAGCAAAAATATAGCCTATTAAAAAGTGAAAAAATGGTGGAAATATTAGGTCTTTATACCTAAAAGAAGCAGAGTTAAAGCTAATTAAAAATAGCTTCATATTCGTCAAATTCCAAATTGAATATTTTAACTTGAAATACTCAAAAAATGAAGCACTTTTTGGGTAAAACTCATTTTAACTTTTTTTATAGTTTTTAAACAAAGCTTTGTTATTTTATATAAAAAAAAATTCTAGTATCAAAAGTAAACAGGTTACACTCAAACTAAAGATGGTCCCTTTTTTGGCAAAATAATCGGCAAAATCACCTACTAATTAGCATCTCAAATGAACTTAATCGTTACAACTTCACACGTTTCTTTACTCGTGTATGTATTGTTTATATGATCTGTAAATTTCATCGGCTCAAAGTCCTTATTTTTAAAAGGGCTGCAGTTAAAAGGGCTTGAACGAGTCACTAATCACGAGTGTATGCTAATTTAAAAACACCAAATCTTAACCAATTTTTTTTTACAGAAAAACAGCACAATACAAAATATTTAAAAAGAGAAAGCTGACTTTGTTTATTGTTTGAGATTTTTGATATCTCTAACGAATGTTAAGTTATTTTGAAAAAATTAATTTTTTTCAAAATTAAAAATTTTCAAAATTTTATTTTAAAACCAAATTTTTTCGAAAATAAGCACTTTGAGTCGATGAAACTTACAGATCATATAAACACAACGTAAGTAAAATAACTTGTGAAGCGGTAAGAATTTAATTTCATTTAAGTTGCTAATTAGGGGATGATCTTCCCGATTTTCTTGTCGAAACAAAAGGGACAAACTTTATTTTGAGCGTAAATTGCTTACATTTGATGCTAGAAACTTTTTTTATAAAAACAGTAATAAAGCTTTTAAAACACTTTAAAAAAGTTGTAATGAGTTTTCCGCAAAAGTGCTTCGTTTTCTGGTTATTTCAAGTTAAAATATTCGATTTGGAATTTGACGAATATGAACCTATTTTTCATTAGCTTTAACTCTGCTTCTGTTAGGTATAAAGACCTAATATATACACCATTTTTTTCACTTTTTTACAGGCTATATTTTTATTTAAAATGTTTTTTTCGACAAAATACTTACTTTTTGAGTTATTTGCGACAAACCGTCTAAAAACGTGGTTATTTTGTTGAAAAATGAACATATTCACTCGCAAATATGTAACTCGAAAAGTATTGACTTGGTGAAAAAACTCTATAGTACTTTAGTTATTTATAACTAGTCAGTTTATCCATTTCCGGACTTAATTTAGATATATATTTTTTAGCCCCCGAGAGGGTGTGAAACTCACCCCCATAGTCGAGGCATTGAAGCACAAAACAAGGCCTTACTGTCGATTTTTGCCGCAGTAAGACGGATTTTAATGCAGTTTGGTGCGTTGGATTCGTGAGAATGTCAGGAAACTTTGTGAACTAATTTAATGAATAAGAAATCTCAAATTGCATTTGTACATGAGCAAAAAGCATTTCAAAAGTGCATTTTGAAATAGGCAATTATTATAAATTTGTAACTCGGTAAATAGTAGGAAAAATTGACCCAATTTTCTTCCTGGGGGTTTTTGGGGTCGCTGAAAACGAATATGAGGTCGTTGAGAGTGTGCAAACTACCTGGTGCCTGCAGCGGGTGTAATAAACGTCTTCCTCTGGAGTATTATAGCAATTTATCATATAATTAGTTTAAACTCGTTACTCGGGGGGTTTTTGGGGTCGCTGAAAATGAATATGAGGTCGGCGAGAGTGTGCAAACTACCTGGTGCCTGCAGCGGGTGTAATAAACGTCTTCCTCTGGAGTATTGTGGTAATTTATCATATAATTGGCTTAATCTCGTTACTCGGGGGGTTTTTGGGGTCACTGAAAATGAATATGAGGTCGGTGAGAGTGTGCAAACTACCTGGTGCCTGCAGCGGGTGTAATAAACGTCTTCCTCTGGACTATTTTGTTGTTAATTTTTTGGTAATTTGTTAAATAATTGGCCCACACTTGTTACTCGGGGGTCTTTGGGGTCACTGAAAATAAATATCGAGACGACTAAGTTCTAATTTCATAGGATATTATAAAAAACATGATTATTTTGTTCAGGATCTCCATTTTCTTTAATTTGGCGCTTAAAATTATGTTGGCAGTATTAATACATTCTTGACTAATTTCATTTAGGATTTATTGCCTTTCTCTCTCAAACGTTTGTATACACTAATATAACGGCTACACGTAAAACAAGTTTAAAAACTATTTATAAACACGGTAATTTTGGAGAACAGCAAAAACGGTGTTACTCGCTCAGGTACTCGTGTCGAATTTTTTCGTAAAAAATATTGATTAATATATTTTTGAACAAATCATTTTAGTAATATATTTCTATGATAGTGTTTATAAATTCAAGTGTGTCTTTCATCAATAATTCAGGTAAATAATGGTGCTTACATATAGATGATCTAACTCGTATTTCATCTGAAATTCAAACTTACGATTTTTTTTCAGTTATCTCATTACTGCTCGTATCAAGTAAAAATGATTGATATATAGGGTGAGGCAGATAAAGGGCCTATTAGAAATATCTCGAGAACTAAAGGTAAGAGAATAATGAAAATTGGAATACAGGGGTTTTGAGGTATGAACTATTTAATGAAAATATTTTGGTCACTTTGCTACTTCCGGTTATACCGGAAGTTGATTGTAACTTAGTTTTTTTAAATGGGACACCCTGTATATTTTTACATTTTTGGATTCTGCTCGATGTCTTCTTTCTTTTGTTGTAAGTCAGACTGCGGCAACTCATGCCGGTGCAGGAAGCATGGGTTAGTTTGTAATTTAGCCTGCAAAAATTGTGCAGGCTCTGATTGCACAAATATTGCATTGGACTCGAGAGTGGAAGGCAATAATGAAGAAGAAGATGATAATGATGAAGAAAATGAATTTTAAAGATAAATTACGATAAATTTTGTATAATGAACTTTTTAGCCATAAATATATTATAATAATAAAAATTTATGTTTATTTATAATAAAAATACCACCTTTTTCGATCACTATAGTAACATCGAAGAAAATGGAATAAACCAAAAACCCCGAGTAACGGGTTAAAACTAATTATATGATAAATTGCCATACTACTCCAGAGGAAGACGTTTATTACACCCGCTGCAGGCACCAGGTAGTTTGCACACTCTCACCGACCTCATATTCATTTTCAGCGACCCCAAAAACCCCCGAGTAACGATTTTAAGCCAATTATATGATAAATTACCACAATACTACAAAGGAAGACGTTTATTACACCCGCTGCAGGCACCAGGTAGTTTACACACTCTCGCCGACCTCATATTCATTTTCAGCGACCCCAAAAACTCCCCGAGTAACGAGTTTAAACTAATTATATGATAAATTGCCATAATACTCCAGAGGAAGACGTTTATTACACCCGCTGCAGGCACCAGGTAGTTTACACACTCTCGTTGACCTCATATTCATTTTCAGCGACCCCAAAAACCCCCGAGTAATGAGTTTAAGCCAATTATATGATAAATTACCACAATACTCCAGAGAAAGACGTTTATTACACCGGCTGCAGGCACCAGGTAGTTTGCAGACTCTCGTCGACCTCATATTCGTTTTCAGCGACCCCAAAAACCCCCGAGTAAGAAAATTGAGTCAATTTTTCGTACTATTTACCGAGTTACAAATTTATAATAATTGCCTATTTCAAAATGCACTTCTGAAATGCATTTTTTCATGTACAAATGCAATTTGAGATTTCTTATTCATTAAATTAGTTCACAAAGTTTCCTGACATTCTCACGAATCCAACGCACCAATCCGCATTAAAATCCGTCTTACTGCAAAAAAATCGACACCTCAATCCTTCAATGCCTCGACTACCAGGGCAAAAGTAAACATCGGCACAATATCACTTTTTTTCTTTGACATGTTAACTATACGTATGCCAAATTTCATGTCAGTCCAAGCAGTTCTTTAAAACTTACAGCAAACACCGTCAAAGAATGTACTAACAATGGTTTTGAATCGTCGTGATGAGGTTTGTTCTAACCCGTCACTTTACCGTTTTTGAATGGTTACGCGGGCGCAATAACGAATAATTATGCGCAGTAACACATTTTTCGTTACTGTGCATACTCGTAACCATTCAAGAACGGTAATGTGACGGGTTGGAACAAACCTATGGAAACCAATATCGTCCTCATGGTAACCAATTTTACTGAAAGTATGATTTTGATAACCTTGCCAAAGAAAAGATACAGGCTTTTTCCAAATCGATGGAAGGAAGCCCATGTAATTGTGATACCCAAGCCAAGAAAGAACCACATATTTTCTCAAAATTACAGGCCGATTAGCTTAGTTCCAGCCGTCAGTAAGATAGTAGAGCGGGTCATCCAAACCAGGCTCCAATCAGAGACAGACAGGCTAGGCATAATCCCAGAAGCACAATTTGGATTCAGAGCTCAACATTCCAGCGAACTTCAAATACTAAGGCTTACCGAACATATAGCAGCTGGATTCAACGACCAACAATACACGGGAGCAGCCTTTCTGGATGTAAGCAAAGCCTTTGATAGAGTGTGGCATGAAGGACTAACAAACAAAATGAGAGGTTATGGCTACAGCGGGGCCATGACGAAACTTATCTCCTCGTACCTAAGCGACCTTCAGGATCCGGAAAGGACCAGTTATATCAGAACACGGAATCCCGAAAGCTGGAGTACTACAGGGGACAGTTTTATCGCCTCTTCTGTATAGCATATATACAGCAGATGTTCCAAGAACACTCGAAACATTAATCAGGCTTTATGCAGATGACACTGCAATTGCTGCAAAACACATGAACCTGGATGAGAACCTGTAAGAAATCTACAGACGGCATTAGATACAATAGAAGAATGGAGTATCTAATGGAAAATAGCAATAAATCCAGATAAGACTCAAGCGGTTATCTTAAAAAAAAGAGATGACCCAGAAGAACAGCTATTGCATTGCAAGACAGACCCATAGAATGGCAAAAGAAGCTAAATATTTAGGAGTTACAATGGACCAAGGTCTAACATTCACATCACATGTCAACGCTACAGTCCAGAAACCAGCAGCGGTCAGAGCGGCAACAAGAGGACTCACAAGAAAAAGAAGAAACAAATTAGCTATGAAAACAAAATTAAGACTGATAAATAGCATTATCCTGCCAATAATTGCATACGCATCTCTTGCATGGGGTCACACAAGTCAAAGTAACAAAAAGAAGATACAAGCGGCACACAACAACTGCCTCAGAGAAGCTGCAAAAGTGCCCAGATACGTCGCAGAACGGTTTTTATTTAGAGACCTAAAGCAAATAAGAGTACTGGATATGATAGAGGAAAAAGCCAGAACAAAATTTGCTTAGCTAGAAGACCACCCAAACCGGATCCTGCAAGAGATATTAAGGCATGCTGTGTACCATGGATGGAAACACATAAGACCCAAACAGCAAATATTAGTAAATATATAATAAACGCTAGATAATCGTAGCTCTATCAAAAACGACAACTTTCTCACCTTTGGCATCTCATTATAAACTGCTCGTCAAAAGTTAGGGATATAGAAATTTCTGCAGAATTTTCATAGTAGATTTTTTCGTGAACAGATTAACGGATTCCGCTAATTTTTTTTATTATTTTAGATTTGTCTTTAGTATTTACACAGTTATGCAAAGGTTTACTCAAACTTTTTTTTGTACTTATACCGGGTGGAAGAAAAGAAATGTTTTTCTTATGTTACGATTGAGACGCCCTGTAGGGAGGACGAGGTACAAATGTGAGTATACATCGAAATCGTATTGTAGTCTTATATTTTGTCAAAATTTTATTTTTTGGATATCCCTGATATCTTTAGAAACAAAAAAATAGACGGTTTTGTAATTTAACATGTGTTTTAACCGAAACAAAAGTTTGAGACACCTTGTAGGGAGAAAAAGGCACAAAGGTGAGTAGGCCTCAATATTATGTTGTAGTCTCATATTTTGTGAATATTAAATTTTTTTAATTTCTCTAATATCGTAAATAACAAAGAAACTAGACGGTATTACTCTGACGACATGCATCACATCACACATGTGAAACATATAAATACATATTAAAGAGTAATACCGTCTAGTTTCTTTGTTATTAAAGATATCAGAGAAATTAAAAAAATAAAATATTCACAAAATACGAGACTACAACATAATATTGAGGTATACTCACTTTTGTGCCTTTTTCTCCCTACAAGGTGTCTCAAACTTTTGTTTCGGTTTAAACACATGTTAAATTACAAAATTGTCTATTTTCTTTGTTTCTAAAGATATCAAGGACATTTAAACTAAAACATGTTCACAAAAACATAAGACTACAATACGATTCTGACGTATACTCACATTTGTACCTCGTTCTCCTTACAGCGTGTCTCAAACTTAACATGAGAAAGACATTTCTTTTCTTCCACCCGGTATAACTACAAAAAATAAGTTTGAGTAAACCTTTTCACAGTTGTGTAAATATTAAAGAAAAATCTAAAATAAAACAAAATAGCGGAATCCGTCTGTTCGCGAAAAAATCAACTATGAAAATCAGCATAATTTTCTATATCCCTAAGTTTTGACGAGCAGTTTATTTATTAATGTTGATTTTTATACGTTTCAGACATCCCTCAAAAAAAATCTACAAAAAACTCAAAAAACGACTTCGGCCATTAAAAATATCAATAAAACATTAACAATATGCGCAAGCCATAAAAAAATAGTAACAAAGCCCAAAAAACGTTCATGAGGGGCCCACATCCTCGGCCGCCGAGTCACCGAACTGGACATGGCCCAGAGCGGGGACTCGGCGCCCGAGCAAGCAAAACAGTTTGAAGATAAGTCACTGGAGATAGGAGCAATAGAGCACCCCACGCTAGCCTGCATTGATCAGGGTAGGATTTCATGTGGGATCCGTGCACCCAGGACTCCCATATGATAAGCACTTTTCTGATTGAGAGCACCTATAGTGCATCAGAGTGCTATCAGGGGGGGGAGTGGATGGTCTGGAGCACTGAAGCGGGGTGTGATTCCTGCTTACATGAGTTAATCCTCCTCGCCCCAATGAATTGTATCACCCGAATGTCATTCTCTAGGGGTGAGCAAGTTGACTGCTTGCCCGAACTCCGCTATCGCGTCGTTCGGATCAACGGCAGTCTCGTGCGGGAAAACTTTATTTTAAAACTATTTTACTAATTATTATTACTAGATATTTAAAAATTTATTAAAACTTTCAAAACTTTATAATATACTCTTATTTCAGCTTCTGTGGCACAATGTGGTAAAGGTGATAGGTCGGCCCCTCATCCAAAAGATTGCACAAAGTATTATTTGTGCCCTGGAGACTATGAAATGTCTTGCGGATTTGGAACACACTTTAATCCACAACTACAATTATGTGATTGGCCGCCCAATGTCGGTTGCAAAATGAAGGAACCTATTACACCTCCAAAACAAATCGACCGAGATTTTGAACCTTCAGGCCCACCTGTGATACCTTCTGAGCCAAGTTCGTCTATTATTCCTACTAAGTCACCTGTAGAACCATCGAGACCATCTATAAAACCTCCAGAGCTATATGTTGGACCTCTTGCTCCATCTGTTAAACTACCAGGACCACCAATTGATCTAACACAACCACCCGTTAAATCTCCGATCCCACCTGCAGACCCACCAGAGTCGTCTTTTAAACCCCCATGGCAGCCTATAGATATTTCAGGTCCACCTGTGATACCGTATGAGCCGGGATTGCCTGTGATACTTACTAGGGCACCTGTAGAACCATCAATAGAATATATAAAACATCCAGAGTTACCTGTTATTGAACCTCCAGGTACACCTGTTAAACCATCGATACCACTAATTAATCCTTCTCAACCACCTGTGAAATCTCCGATCCCAGCTGCAGATATACCAGAGTCACCTGTTAAACCTCCAGATACACCTGCTAAACCATCAGGACTACAAATTGAATCAACACAACCACCTGTGAAATCTCCGATCCTATCTGCAGACCTGCTAGAATCGTCTTTTAGACCTCCAGGACAGCCTCTCAATTTTTCAGGTTCACCTGTGATATCTTCTGAGGCGGACTCACTTGTGATACTTACTAAGCCACCTATGGAACCTATGGAGTTACCTGTTGAACGTCCAGGTACACCTGTTGGAGCACTGGGACCATCAATTGATCCTTTACAACCACCTGTAAAATATCCGATTCTACCTGCAAGCCTGGAAGAGTCGCCTGTTAAACCCTCAGTACAACCTATAGGTCTTCCAGATACAACCGTATCTTCTGAGCCTGTTTTGCCTGTGCTACTTACTCAGCCACCTGTGAAACCAACGATACCATCTATAAAAGGTCAAGAGTCACCTGTTAAACTACCGGGACCCCCAACTGATCCGTTACAACCACCTGTGAAATCTCCTATCCTGCCTGCAGATTTACCAGAGTCATCTATTAAATTCCCAGTACAGCCTATAGGTCCTCCAGGCCCACCTGTATCTTTTGAGCCTGGTTTGTCTGTGGTATTTATTAAGCCACCTGCGGAAGTAATGATACCATCTATAAAATATCCAGAGTCACCTTCTGAACCTCCAGGTACAGCTGTTAATTTACCGGGATCTCAACTCGATCCTTCACAACTACCTGTGAAATATCCGATCCCACTTGGAGACCTATCAGAATCGTCTCTGGCTGTGGTACCTCTTGATCCTACTGTAAAATTTCTGGATCCGACACAGTTCAAACCTTCGGTACCATCTGAGATACCTCCTCTGGGTTCGCTTATAGTACCGTCTGAGCCAGATAAGAAACTTTCATCGGAACCAGATATAAATCTCCTGGATCAGATGCAAAAACTTCAAGATCAATTGAACTACCTGCGAAACCAAATAGAAAAGTTTAGGGCAACAGCTAGCAAGATAAAAACCAGTAACCATTTATATTTTAAAATGTGAAGATTTTAATTTTGTCGATGAACAGTTACTAATTAAAAACATACCTATACTATAGACATATGTATACAGAGTGGGCCAAAGAAAAGAGTACACCTCGATATTTGTCAGTAGTTACTAAATTGTAAGAGATTGCCGAAATAGGTCGATTTTTATTTTCAAATTACAATTTTTTGATATATATTTCATACTGGTGACGTCATCCATCTGGCTGCGTTGACGTAATCGATGATTTTTTTAAATGGGGATAGGGGTCGTGTGAAAGCTCATTTTAAAGGGTATTCAGTTCTCTATTCAGTAATATTAACATTAATATCATTATTATTTATACAGGGTGGCCAAAACAATAATTGTTGAATTAAATTAATTGACACCACAAGACGAATTTATGTAATTTATTTAACTCAAAATACATTCTATTGCTGTCGGAAAATAGAAAAAAAGGTTTATTTGGCAAATAGTTCAGAGAAATAAGGAAAAAAAATATCGTGTTGGTGACACATCCCCCTCCAGGCTGAAACCAAATTTTTCGAGTAATATGGTCATCTATAATAATAACCTATATGTTTCCTGCAGCCGATTTTGATGATATACATAATTATAAACAAATGAAGATCAAAAAACGGTAAATTTTCGCTTTTTTCGTCTCTTACTAAAAAATTGGGCATTTTAAACAAATTTGAGAGTAATAATCTCATAAACCGTATAAAAACTTCAATATGGCGTTCGCTGAATATGTCTATCCTTATTGGTTACTTAGAAAATTGCCAAATAAATCATAAATTTTGAGTTTCTATAAATATTCATAACTTATGTAAAAATTAACTTAGAACCTTCTTATTACATGGAATGCTGAGACTTATGGTGCTTAAATTACACCCTAAATTCCAAAGCAATTGCTCAAATAGTTTAAAAGTTATTTAATTTGTTTATCCAAAATTAATTTTTTTTGCAACATTGTAAGTCAGAAAATGATGAAGTCACAGTAATATTTTGGATAGTTTATGAAAGAAGAAAATTTACAGTATTAATTTAATTTAAAAAAAATGACAAAAAATAATTATAGATATTGCAAAATAATTTTGCAAAAACATGTGAATTAAAAAATTGGGGGGGCTAACTTTGTCCCTAAATGTCCTAGAACAGTTGTTTTTCTTTCTAAATGTGTATAAAAATTCAGTCTTTCTAAATATGAAAAAATAATTTTTCTACGGGTAACGGTTAAAAAGTTATTCTAATTGTTTATAAGTAAGCAAAAAATGGACATGTTTTTGCAAAATAATTTTACACTGTTTAAAATTATTTTTTGTCATTTATTTTTAATTAAGGTAATAGTATAAATGTTCTTCTTTCATAAACTGTCCGAAGTATTATTGTAACCTCATAATTTTCTGACTTATAGTGTTGCAAAAAAAATGAATTTGGGAAAAATAAATTAAATAACTTTTAAAATATTTGACCAATTGCTTTGAAATTTAAAATATAATTTAAGTACAAGAAGTCTCGGCATTCCGCGTAATAAGAAGATTCTAAGTTAATTTTTACCTAAGTTACGAATATTTATAAAAACTCAATATTTATGATTTATTTTGCAATTTTCTAAGCAACCAATAAGGTTGGACATATTCAGCGAATGCCATATTGAAGTTTTTTATACGATTTATGAGTTTCTTACTCTTAAATTTGTTTAAAGTGCTTAACTTTTTGGTAATAGACGAAAAAAGCGATAATTTGCCGTTTTTCGATCTTCATTTGTTTATAACTATGTATATCATCAAAATCGGCTGCAGGAAACATATAGGTTAATAATATAGATGTCCATACTACTCAAAAAATTTGGTTTCGGCCTGGAGGGGGATGTGTCACGAGAAAAACCTTATTTCTCTGGACTAAAATAAACGTTGCTTTTCGCTTAAATTAAATGTTCAAACTGCCAAAAGGTTGGTTGGGAGGCTGTGATTTAATTTAATATAAGCGAAAAAATTGTTTATTTGTAAAATAAACATTTTTTTATATTTTCTGACAGCAGTACAGTATTCTGAGTTAAATAAATTACATACATTCTTCCTTTTGCTACAATTAATTCCATTCAAAAAAAAATTTATGTCACCCTGTATAAATAATGATATTATTGTTTATGTTACTGAATAGAGAATTAAACATTATTTCAAATGAGCTACCACACGACCCCTATTCCCATTTAAACAAATCATTGATTGCGTCATCACACTCAGATGGATGACGTCACTAGTATGAAATACATGCCAAATAATTGCAATGTAAAAATTAAAATCGAGCTGTTTCGGCATTTCCTCAAAGGCGTAGCTACCGTCGTATCAATCGTATCAATTATACGGGGCCCCCGACATTCAGGGACCCCAGCGCGTCATGTCGAAACAAAAGTTCCATTTAACAAAAATTGAACAAAATATTCCACAATTTTACTCTTAAAACGCTTTGAAACAGTGTGTATTGTTTGGATATCGACATTTTCGTGTAATGGATTCTTTATATATCTTATTATAAATTGTATATACCTATGTATATACAATGTCAAGAGCCAAGCTCGCATTCCACAACAAAACGACAAGCCAACAAGTGCAATGTAAATTTTAGTGCTCTATTTATGTAATGTTTATTATTATTAAAAGTGCTTATTGAAAATGGCATGTAACCGAAACGTTTAAGCCATAACAAAGTGTTTTATTTATAAGACCGAAAAACCCAGGAATTAAAAAGTTTCTATTTAAAAATTCACGGTCAGGAAATAACAAAACTATATATACCTATGTATATCTATTTGCCGCCGCTCGCGGTTATTTCATAAAAACACAGCTTTTTTGTTTTCAAGCTACTTTTCTTTGTCCATTCACCGTTGGCTAAGTGTGAGACACTGTATAATGTATAATGCCAGATTGCAATTTTTGTAATCGCTATACCTTTGAATATTTTTGAAACAGTACCTATTGTTTGGGTACCTTCTGGGGTATACATTTCTACGGGTTTCGAGGTAACCTGGTTAGAGCAAATAATACTGACATTAATCTCACATACAATGTATGTGAGGTACCACAGGGGTTAGTATTGGGTCCTCTACTTTTTCTTGTCTTTATAAATGACATCACTAATTTAAAAGTCGATGGAAACATTTTTCTTTTTGCTGATGATACGAGTATCACTTGGAGCAACTCAAACATTGCAACTCTTCATGCAACTATAGTTTCTGATCTACTTAAAATAAAAATCTGGTTCGACCCTAATTTACTCTCTTTTAAGGTGGATAAGACAGTAGCATTATTCAGCCATTGCTTCTTAATAACAGCCATATTAGTACCGTTGATTCAGTAAAATTACTTGGTATTTTTTTAGACAGCAAACTAAAGGGTCCCTTCTTATCGGTTTGTTAAGTAAGAAACTCCCCTCAGCTTTCTATGCAATAATATCTGTTTCGAAAGAAATCAATTTAGCATCTTCGAAAATAACATATTTTTCTTTGTTCGAGTCTGATCTTCGATATGGTCTTCCTTTTTGGGGTTCTAGTACAGCTACCGAGTCCGATATTATTTTTAAATTACAAAAAAGAGCAATTAGGTATCTGTTTTAATACCTTAGTGAAGCTCAATACAACAACACTTTGCAGAAGCTACTTGTTTGTTTGCTTAATTTGTAAACACCAAAGTACATCTCTATCTAGCTATACCTAACAATGACTACTCCACCAGAAATTTAACTCTTGATGTCTATTTACCGATCCCGTCCACTGAGTTATACTGTAACATCTTTCCCCAAGTTCAGTAAAATGACCAAAAAAGCCTATCGATCTGAAAAACCATAGTATTCGGGAGAAGAGTTTCTAATAACTAAGAAAGTACATTTTTTACCCCTATGTACAAGTAACTGAAGTATTTTTATCTATATTTGGATGTGATACGGAGAACTTATTAGTACCTAAGGTAGTATTATGCAATTTGAAATTTAAATAAATTTTGCATAGATTGTTTTTGTTTTAGTTTATTATCGTTTATTTTGTAATATTGACGATTTAGGTAATTTCACTAAACTGTATTTGTTGTTTTTTTCCTTCTCTTTGTAATCTTTGTTCAGAAAATTGTAAAACTTTCAGTGATAATAAAGTATATTTCTATTCTAACCTATACAAGCGTTTTTGCTGCTTTTGGTAAACATTGTTTTAGCACTAGTCCATATCAGTCGTGGAAAAGGGCCCCGCGACAAACTTTGATAGGAGACCCCTGTGGGGCTAGCTACGCCACTGCATTTCCTTCAAATTTAATAACTACTGCCAAATATGGAGGTGGACTCTTTTCTTTGGGCCACACTGTATATTTGCAGCTTTTACACTTTTACAACTGACCATTACATATAACAACGTAAATCATCAAACATCATCAACGTGTATACCATCAAACATTGGCTAAGATAATTTGATAACAGATAAACGAATATTTATACTTTAATAAATTTAGAAATATATTCTTTAAAAACATCCAACTAAAAAATTCATGCTTTATAATTATATTCTTCCTTTTGGTTTTTGTTTCTTTCTGTTTCTATATCTATTTGGCCTCACTTCTATCCGCGAACCATGCTGTCTATAAACAACTGAAACCACTCCATCTTCGGAAAAGGCATCCCGAACAAGTTTAATCGGTGAACGAAACATTGGGATGCCTTGTGCAGTCTGGAAATTAGAGAGAACTGGAAAAAATATCCTTACTTAAAAACAATAAGAACCACTTACTTAAATGGGATGGTAAAAAGTGCAGATGTATGTGGCCTGAAAATGGGGAATGTAAAAATACAAAAGGAGGTCATATAAACAGTATACGTGATATAACATTAATTAATTGAACATTAAAAAATTAATTATGGATCTTAAACAAAATAATGTAACTGTTTCGTTTATTTGGACGAAAGGACATTGCGGAGTCGAAGGTAATGAAATTGCGGATATAGCCGCAAAAAGTAGTCACAGTTGCCACCATATGGACAAAGTATTTAATTTAAAAGATTTGAATAATGCTCTCCAACCTAATATCAGAAGGAAATGGGAAACTGATTACAAAAGAATTGCAAATAAATCTACAAACCCTTATTTCAGAATTCACCCTACACTTCCAAAAGACATTCCTCATTTCACCTTTAATTATAATAGAGCACAAATGTCAGTATTGACTCGTTTAAAATTGAATCATGCTCGCTTTCCATCTCACTTATATAAAATTGGAATACTTAACTCTCCTGTCTGTAGTTGTGACAATGTATCCATTGGTGATCTAAATCATATATTTCTAGAATGTTCTCTGAACTCTCAATCTTCTTCAATTCTGTATCAAGAACTAATTCATCACGAGTGTCCATTGCCACTAAATATTACAGCTCTCCTTTCTTCCCCAGATAAAGCGGTACTAGATTCCATCATTAATTTTATCAGAAATTCAAAAATAGCGGTATAGTTTAGAAATAGACAATATGAAATCATTTAATGTAATTAAGAATTTACATGTTTTGTGGCAAATAGATTTTGTCTGATGCCAGGATCTCTCACACACACACACATAGATCTGGCTGTCTATTTCGTGCGTGTATTTCGTGACTTCTCTAAGGGACCATGACAGCACTATATTATATAATTTATCATATCAACCTTGTTTATGTTAAGTCTATACGCTGTGAGCTCGTACGTAGAGGGGATATTTATAAATTCGTGAGCGCCAGTAGTGACAAGTCTGTAAACGTTTACCGGAAATTTGACATAAATGTCAAAGTGATTAATTTTAAATTAAAATTAAAAACATTAATTATAAAAAATATTAGTTGATCAAAGCTGTGATTTATATTTTTACCTTAAATATACTTATGTTTTAAATACTGAATTTGCGTTTTTTAATGTTCTGTAATATGTAATGATCAATTAATCTTGGCGCCATCTACATGATAATTGTGAAAGTATCCGAAGTAAGAAATTAATATTTCATCAATAGAACGTCAAAATGATTAGCAAAATCTTAAAAATTACAACTATTACAATTTAATTACTTTTTAGCGTTGTAAATATTAAGCGATAACAATTAAATAATAAATTTAAAAATTACCGGTAAAAGTTGAATTAGTAACCGCTAGGAGCGACACCAGCGAAGCTCAGAGCATATAGGCTCTGAGCTTCGCTGGTGGCGCTCCTGGCGGATTACTAATTCAACTTTCACCGGTAATTTTTAAATTTATTATTTAATTGTTATCGCTTAATATTTACAACGCAAAAAATTAATTAAATTGTACTCGATTTTTTTAAGATTTTGCTAATCATTTTGACGTTCTATTGATAAAATATTAATTTCTTACTTCGGATACTTTCACAATTATCGTGTAGATGGCGGTAAGATTACCGTTTATTTCAATCAACGATATTACGGAACATTAAAAAAACTTAAATTCAGTATTTAAAACGTAAGTATATTTAAGGTAAAAATATATACCACAGCTTTGACCAACTAATATTTTTTATAATTAATGTTTTTACTTTTAATTTTAAATTAATCACTTTGACGTTTATGTCAAATTTCCGGTAAACGTTTACACTACTGGCGCTCGCAAATTTGTAAATATCCCCTCTACGTACGAGCTCACAGCGTATATGCTGTTTTCACAGTAAGATCAGCGAGAAGTCTAGATCCAAACTTAGCTGTAAGTTGCCTACAACCTCCGCTAAACCCATTGGAACATTGGTGCATTCAATTGAAAATCGGAATGAATCTACATAGATACGTCATAACCACTCATCTTCCAAAAGAGGTTCGGAAGTTCAGAGGGCAAAATGAGGATGTTAAACACACAGAGAGACTGATCCAATCAGACAAAATACTTAGGAGTTCTAATGGACAATGGAATGACATACTCACATATCAATAGACCTATCATTAAGAGCTAGATACAAAGTAGCACGTTAAGACCTCTTATTCTAATAAATAGCAAATTAATGCCTGGTTGCACCAACATATGTTAAGCTTCAGCTTAGCCCAGCTCAGCTGATAGATTATGACTGTTTAGAACTATGTCTTAAAGTCGGACAGTAACTTAAGCTGAGAATAACGGGAAGTTGAGATTAACATCGGTTCAAGCTGAAAATTGATGGTGCAACTCGTATATTTTATAAACTGAGCTTAAGACACGTCTTAAGCTTAAGATATGTTGATGCAACCAGGCATAAGTCTGAAAACTAAGTTAATAATAGCAAACAGCATCATCACTACATACATGGATCAGTAGCTTGAGATCAAATCTGTAAAACCATAAAAAAATATCCAAATAGTCCCATGCCGCATAATAAAAGAGGCTGTGAACATCCTCAAATATGTATCCGAATGGTTGGTATAAGGCTGATACAGAGAAGCCAAAAGGCTCAACACAATTCCTAGAAAAAAGCTATGGAGATATATGAGACGAAATGGGTTCTTGAGAAGTACGTAAAACTCGTGAAGAATATGTATGAGAGAGCGTACACCAAAATAAGGACATGTGTCGAATTGTGTAACGGTGCGTCCCGTTACTCAAGTATTTTTAAAATTCTCTAATTATTTTTATAATTATTTTCCCTTAATCTCTTTTAAATTCTCTAATTTTCTCGTAATTCCCCATTTATAACTATTATTTTCTCTTACATTTTAAAATATTTATTTTTATGTCGACATACCTAAACACACTTAAAACTACCTGTTAGTTTTGTTGGATTGGTGTCCCTGACGTTTAGTTCGTGTTCTACGAATTAAGAACGTTTTGCGCTGTAAAGGAGAGATACTTCACTTGGATCGGGCTGTTTGTGAAGTCGCTCGGATAAAATGGCGGGTTGATTTCCAACTACATTCTGAAGACATTTATTCAACGTCTAAGTTTAATATTAAAGTGAAAAGTTACCGCCAATTGTTGTCTGCAGTAAGGAGACATGTGTGTAACACAACTCCTCTTGGAACCTGAATAAAAATCACCCGATAAAAATTCTTTTTTTCTAATAATTTTTTAGTTCCTTTTAGTTTAGTTTTTAGCCATTGTGATGTTTTTTGTTATGGAATATTTGAAATATTAGTTTCATTGTTAAATTTGCTTAGTCAACCCATTAAGTGAAGTTTATGTACATTATTTCGATCTTTATTGAATAGTCATTCAAGGAAAATTATAGGTATATTAATGTTTTTGGCTATACATAACCAAACATATATGAAGTCCTCAAGTAATATTGGAAATAATTATCATTACTTCTCTGTAGGTTTTAAACTGTTTGAACATCCAATATTTTTATAAATTGTCAAGTAACTATATTTTGCCTGGTTCCATACCAATTCATTAAGGTATAGGTATATGTATGTACACACATGTCCAAAAGTTTGGAATACGTACAAATAATATATCTACGCCTATGGTGGTTTCAAAACTGTTGTTGATATTCATTTTAGAGCGTTTTTACATGAAAATGATAAAAACTTTGAATCGTTTTTGTATCATTTTGCCCATTTTGGTCACATTCAACTGGTTAGCGTATTTACACATTATTTCAGTCTGTGTTTAAATTTGAATTGAGCCGTTTAAAAATGCCGAGAAACGTGATATCTCACTTTTACAGATCTAGAGTAATTGCTTTGTTACAACAGGGCTTGAGTCAAAGTGATATCGCGAATATTGTTGATGTTACTCAGAATGCTGTATCTAAAATTTAAAAAAAATCCAAGAGACAAATGACGTCAAGGATTGTCCCAGAAGTGATAGAAGGCGATGTACAACAGCAGCACAAGATCGGCAGATAACATTGATAGCTCGAAGAAATCGTCTGGAATCCACAAGTGGTATATCCAGAGAAATTTCTAGGCTGCAAGGGCTGAATATTTCACGGCAACACAAAATACATAGTAAGGTTGCAATGTGCTAGAGAAATGGTGCAACATGGTCCTAACTGGAATAACGTGATGTTCTCTGATGAGTCAAAAATTGGCTTGGTATCTGATTCGCGAAGAACACTGGTTTGGAGGGCCCCAGGATGACAAGCCCGACTAGAAACAGCCCATCCGCGTGTCCCGTTTGAAGGTGGCAGTTCTATGGTTTAGGGTGGTATTATGAGTGGTACACGGACGCCACTGCTGGTTTTGGAGAGAAGTGTCACTAGTGCTGTGTACATCGAGGAAGTTTTAAATCCTGTCGTACGTCTATTCCGAGGGGCAGTAGGTGATGAATTTGTGTTTATGCATGACAACGCACCTCCTCATCGAACAGCAGCAGTACAAAATTTTCTGGAAGAAGAAGGAATATCTACATTACAGTGGCCCTCGAATTCCCCCGATATGAACGTTATTCAAGATGCTTGGGACATTCTCAAAACACGCATCAAAAAGCGAAACAATCCCCCTATTACACTTCGCGAACTAAAAGATGCTGCTCGTGAAGAATGGGAAAGAATTCCGCAAGCCCAGCTCGACCAGTTAATCGGCATCATGCCAAATCGCCTACAGGCATGCATACAGGCCAATGATGGAGGAAATACTAATTATTAGTTTTATAGAAAATTATTTTTTTCTTAACTAATTTATTTTTAAATATAAGTTGTACTTTCTAAGTTTACTCCAAGAGAATAAATAATTTTTTTGTATATCGTTTATCTGGTTTTGAGATTTATTTAGTATTGTTAAGAATTGAAACAAAATTATGTTTAAGTATTCAGAAAAGTTTATATGTAAAAATCAATAAAAAGACGAAATGTTCCAATATTCCAAACTTTTGGACATATGTGTAGATATAGGCTATTATTATATTAATATAATATTCTCTCAGATAAATCATATTCTATATTCAAATTTCAAAGTTAAAAGTCTATTATCTGAATCAATGTCGATGTGTTTGTTCATATCTTTACACCCAAATTTGTTCAAGGTTACATTAGATTAGATTTTGTTCCAGTCAGGGCCGCCGAGAGGGCGGTAGAGCCGGTACATTTTACAGGGGTCCGGTGATGTAAGGGGCTCGGCATCGACCAGACCAAAGACGTAATTTTCCTGTTTTTTTTTGCTCTTCACTTAGTGATGCGACTGATAATTTTGAAAAAAATTGACATATTGCGCGAGTTTTATAAAGAAGACATCAGTGAAGAATTGGTAGATGAAATTTTTCATTTGAAAGCGATATACAAGGATAATATTGGTAAATCTCAACTTTCTCCAATCTTCTTCTTTACGTGCCATCTCGACGAAGGTTGGCAATCATCATTTCTATTCTAACTTTTGACACTACAACTCGAAAGAGTTCAGTTGAGCTGGATCCAAACGTGACCCGTCAAAATAGCCCGGTCAAAACAGCCCCGTCAAAAAAGCCCCGTCAAAATAGCCCGGACACAAAATAGCCTCGACAAAATAGCCCGCAAACAAAATAGCCCCGACAAAATAGATCGCACACAAAATAGCCCCGGTCAAAACAGCCCCGGCTAAAACAGCCTCTTAGAAAACACCTGCAATAAAAAGTTTTACCTTTTAACGGAGTACCATTTATTTTAAATTACTATTCTAATTGGGAAATAAGCCACAATTTACTTAAACAAATTATTTTATTAACGTTTCGACTTTCACTTCAGACGTCGTTGTCAAAATACAAAATATTAATAAATTAAACAAAAATCTTGTTGCTCAGTAAAAAAATTCTTCTAATAATTTAATTTAATCTGACACATTCATATCAGCAATTCAGACGTACAGTATGGTACAAATGGAAGGAATAAATTCGTTATTTCGTAAACCCGCGACGTTAAGGAAAAATCCTGAAATAGATAGATTTTTATTTTTAATCTCATTTGAAAGGTTATTTAATTCTCTATTTAGTAATATAAACAATTACATAATTATTTATACAAGGTGTCCAAAAACTTTTTTTTAATTTAAATTATTTGACAAAAAGGAAGAATGTATTTAATTTATTTAATTTAAAATGCATTTTACTGTTGCCCGAAGACAGAAAAAAATGTTTTGCATCATAAATAAACATTGATTTTCGCTTAAATTAAATGTTCAAACTTCCAAGAGGCAGAGAAGACAGGACTCGAGTTCTCTGAAAAGACCATTTTTATTTAATGTGGTTAAGATAAACATCTGAATAGAGGATAATTACCAATTCCGAAAAAATGTATTTTTAATGAATTATTCCATAATGAATTCTGAAGGGAGCTTTTTTGTCGGGGCTATTTTGTCGGGGCTATTTTGTCGGCGTGCTATTATTCCGCGGCTATTTTGTCTGCAGGCTATTTTGTCGGAGCTATTTTGTGTGCAGGATATTATGTCGGGGCTATTTTGTCGGAGCTTTTTAGACGGGGCTTTTTTGACGGGGTACCGGATCCAAATTATTCTCTGAGATTTCTCTGACAGGACATTTTTCTTCTACCTATGCTGCGCCTTCCTTGAATCTTTCCCTGCAATTTCTCCAATAGATTTACTTAATAAAATTAAACATCTCAAATTAGATTCATTATTTCCTATCGTCGTTATTGCGTTAAGAATATTTTGCACATTGTCGGTGACAGTCGCAGAAGCGAAAAGATCCTTTAGTTTTCTTTCATGCATAAAGAATGCTGTAATATTTACAATGAAACAGGATTGGTTAACTCGCCTATCAACTTTGTGAATTGATAATGATTTGGTTTTTCGAAAGTTATAGACATCTTTTTCAATCAGAAAGCTCGAAAAGCACCTGTATTATAAATATTTTTTATAAAAAGTAAAAACGGAGAAAGTAAAAACGGCAGTCGTTAAATCAGTAGTTAGACCAACAATCATGTATAGTAGCGAGACCTGGACATTGACGGGGAGACAAAAATCCAGAGTCAATGCTATGGAAATGAGGTTCCTGAGCAAAATAGCAAACAGAAAGAGGACAGACAAAATACGAAACGAAACAATTAGACAAAACCTAAAACTGGAACCAATCAATGAAAAAATAGTGGAGGGACAATTTAGATGGTTCGGGCACGTGTGTAGAATGTCGAATGAGAGGCTTACAAAACGAGTGTTCGAAACGAGAGTGCAGGGAAAAACAAAAGAGGAAGACCAAGAGTTATGTGGGTAGATGAAATCAGGAAAGAAGTCGAGAAGAAGGGATTGACATTGGAAAGTGCAAGAAACCTAACGCAAGATCGGAAAGCATGGAGACTACAATGCCAAACTCAACTCCACCAGCCTTACACCTAAAGGTAGAAAGGCTTAGGACTAAGTAAGTCTTCTTCTTCTTTATGTGCCGTCTTCTACCGAAGGTTGGCGACCATCAAACGATAGGTTTCTCTGTTTTGTGCCGCATGTATTATGTTCGCAGCTTCTGGTATTTGAAACCATTCTCTCAAGTTTCTCAGCCAGGATTTCTTCTTCCTGCCCAAACCTCTTCTACCTTCAATCTTGCCTTCGACGATAAGCTGTAGCAGACTGTACTTATCATTACGGAACACATGGCCCAGGTATGACGCTTTCCTCCTTTTAACAGTTGTTAACAATTCCAACTCTTTACCCATTCGTCTCAATACCTCTGTGTTGGTCACTCTGTCTGTCCAAGGAATTCTCAGTATGCGTCGATACAGCCACATTTCTAGAGCCGCTAACTTCTTTATAGTTGCTGCTGTTAACGTCCACCCTTCTACTCCGTAAAGTAGCGTAGAGAGTACATAGCATTTTGTGGCGCGCCATCGGAGGTTAACGCTTAGGTTGAGGTTGCTTAAGAGCTTCCTCATTTTTATGAATTTGGATCTTGCTATTTTAATTCGGATCCTAATCTCTACGTCTGGGTCCCACTTATCATTTACTGTATATCCCAGATATTTAAATCGGTGTACTCTTTCAATACGTTCGGCTTCAATATTCAGGTCGATATGTTGAATGTTCTTTTACTGATCACCATTTTAGTTTTCTTTCTATTGATCTTCAGTCCAAATTGGTTGCCAGTTGTATTTACTCTATTTAGCATCATCTGTAAATCTTCGATGTTATCGGCTAGTATAACAGTATCATCTGCATATCGAAAATTACTTATTGGTACGCCATTAATTTTGATGCCCTCATTGTACTCTTCTAGTGCCTCTAGAAATATTTGTTCCGTGTACAGGTTGAAAAACAGTGGCGAAAGAATACAGCCCTGTCTAACCCCTCTAGAAATGGTTATGTTTTCACTCACCATATGTCCATTCTTTATGTGGGCTGTTTGATTCCAATATAGATTTTTTATAATCTGGATGTCCTTAGTGTCAAGTCCTGAAAGATGTAATAGTTCTATGAGTTTGTCATGTTTGATAGTATCAAATGCTTTCTCATAGTCGATAAAACAGGCGTAAACATCTTTCTGTTGATCCAGGCATTTTTGAATCAAGACTTGTATTGCAAATAGGGGCTCTCGAGTTCCAAAACCGCATCTAAAACCGAACTGTGTTTTACCTATGCTGTGTTCTAATTTTGCTCGTGTTCTGGAATGTAAGTAAGTAACTAACTAAGTAAGTAACTTATGTACTTACGTTAAGAATGTAAGTAAGAAACTAAGTAAGTAAGTAAGATAAATCATTTTAAGTGTTATCATTAATTATTATCATTTTCTACACAACTTTATAAAAATTGTACTTTGATTTTAGCAGTGGTTAAAATCTTTCTTGTCCTTAGTCAATGTCATTACTTTTGTTTATTGTTGACACTCAACAGATTGCAAAATACTTTTAAATTAAATTAAATAAAAATCAAAATTTAATAAAATTTATATTTGAAATGTTTCGTATTACATATTTTTACTGTTAATAATTTAATTTCTATAAAAGTTGAACAATTTTTTTCGCTCTTCTTTTTTTGCCGGGGGGCCGCTCCTCCCTCTCGGCGGCCCTGGTTCCAGTTAATGGTCGCTTTCTTCAGTAGTATTTCTTTAAAAAAAACTTCTAATTTATTTCTTCTCCTCTTTACCGTTTTTGCTCACATGTTTATATGGAAAATAAAACTAGGGATATGTTTTTAGCCATTTGGAAGAAAGGTGGAACCATTTTGTGAAGTCGTAGCCCTTTGACACATACAGCCACCGTCAAGTCACCTGGGAGTATGTCATTTGGGAAACACACTATGGGGCGTTCCTGCTCCTGATTTTCTATTTTACACCTGGACCTATAGGATGTACAGTTTGGCACACCATGGTGCTCATTTTCCGGTATAGAGCAGCAACCTTTTGAGAAGTTGATTGGGTTTGTTTGGGAACAATGAGTTTTGTGATAGTAACTTTCTGTATATGGTGTTTCATATCACAGACATTTGGTTGATGTACTATGTTAATAATTACTTTTTTTTTTCAGATTTAGCTTACCTTTGTTTTTTTTATATAACATATTTTTATATTAATGTATGTATTAGGTTCCCAAACTTATTTACGATCCTACGGTACGTTACATTGTGCATAAGGTAATAAGCCCAGAAAATTAGGTTTTTATACTTTATTATTGATTTAATTGGTTTAGATAATTTGTGTAAATTTATTTTGTCATATTAATTGCTTGTTTCCCAGATATATTTTATTGTTAATTTGCTTCATTTCATGTTTGTTCGGTCAATTCAAGTCGTTGTATAGGTATTTATCTTAACTTCAACTTATTTCACGTTCATTTGCATATTTAGCTTTGCTTAATTCATTTTATTGTATTTTATTTAGTTAGGCTTATGCCTGCTGATTTATATATTTTTCATATTTGTCGGTTTTTAGTTTAGTTGTACGTAGCAAGCGTACTATAACCATTTGATAAAGGTATTCTCATGTGAGTTGTACCCTATTTATAAGTAAGAGGTATATAATTTTGTAACATACATATAACAGGACTATTGTTATATTGTATATCCTGTTAAAGTATAACCTTGTCATTTTAGAGTCACATAATATTCACTGTGTGTAACTCAGAGATTGTGAAAATCTAAGTAGTCATGTTTAATAAATTTGTTCTTCTTTAGCAATTATTCATGTTTACCCATGTTCAGTACATCATTCTTATTTTAATATTTCCATTCTTAATCATCATCACTATCTACTTTGAGTATCACTATCTACCTGTCTTTGACAGGCATGCAAATTGGCCGCATCCATCCTTGAGTGTCAAGTTGTCGTTCTCTTACATATATCGCTAGCCTAACTCCATTCAGTTTGCCTCTGTCTATTTATACTTTTATTATCAATTCATCCCACTTTTCAATTTTCATTCCCCATACAAGTACTACTGCAAAAGTAGTATTTTTGTTACTTCAGCTTCTCTAACGAGAAGCTAGTTTCTTTCTATTCTCATTTTTTGTTCCATTAGCTACAGTACGAATTTTGGATTTCGAAAAATGAAATCGGTTTTTAAAAAATATTTTTATTTCTAAACTACAATTTTAAATATGACTGGACTCGACAAGACCAAGAATAATAATGAATCATGAATCTAACCTAACAATACACTTAAAATAAACTAGTAAAGAGAACTTGATGAAAACTGTAGAGTCAGCTGCAGGTGTTGGCTTGGATTGTGCCAGGTCTGGACTTTCGTACCATGTAACTCCTCCGTCCTTAAGAGGAAAAAATAACGGAGGTATTTTTGGATTCCAAATTTTGGGGACATCTTTCTTCCAATGGGATTTCGTCAGGAACCTTCTTATTTTTGTAATATTTTCGGCATCTAATAGTAATGACATGAATTATAACGATTAGTATTAATATAGTTAGGATGACTGAACCAGTGCTGATAATGGGTGTAGTTGGAAAGCCAATTTCTTCTACAGGTGAAAGATTTCTGGTGATTCTGTTAATTTCGTATAGTCCTTCCATATCGATTTTGCTTAAATTGGTTACTTGATAATTTACCTTTTCAGTCGAAAAATGTTCTAATTTTGGTAATATAATGATTTTTCCAGATTGGATAAGTGGGTTGTTTGAAAATTTTAAGGTTCCAACCTCTATTTCACATTTTGGTGGGATTTCTATTAACGAAGGTTCTTTTATTTCCAAAAACGAATTGGACACACATTTTCAGATGAATTTGACAGTACTGGACGGAATTATCAAGATTTGGTTATCCATAACGTGTTCAATAATGGGTTCTTGTAGATTTATTTCAGTGGCGTAGCATTTCTCTGGATTACTTCCATCAATCAATTTATAGGTGCAGGTATCTATTTGGGTGTAGTCCTGTTGACAGTAGTATCTGGTTTCGAGGATGGGACATTCTTCTTTTATCGATAGTGATTTTTCTCCTTTTGCCAAGTAGGGATATAAAGGAATATATGTTTGATGATTTTGTATTACGGGGTAAACATGGAAAAAGTCGTAATTTTCTGATTTGAATATAGGAACATGGATAGCGAATATAAGTTTGGATTCATAAAAGGTTACTTGGGTACTGAGAAAGAGATAGTATGTTAGCACTTTGTTAAATTTTGCGATTTGTTCTTCTTTGTAGATATGTGATAAATATGACATCATTTCTGAGATTTCTTGGGTAGATATTATTGAATTGTGAAGAGTATTTAATTTAGAGAAAACGATCGAATTTTAAATATCGTCAATAAATGTTATTAAATTTTGGCAATCGAGATTAATTTGGTAAAGGATACTTTGATAAGTTATGTAGTTATCCAAAGTAATTATTTTGGTTTCTAATGAATATTTAAATTTTTCAATATTGTCTTGCAATTTTTGTTGATTTTGCCACAAGGTTGATAAAGACTGATTATAATGATTAACAAGCTTTTTGTACAAACTTTTGACTGGAGTTTAAGTTCATGAATTACATTTTTCTGATTTAATTGTAAAATATTGATTGCTTTATCGTATCGTTCTCTATCGTCGGCATCTAAAGTTCCAAAAGCCCATTTATTAATTTTGCCTATTCCATCTATTAAACCTCTTTTAGAGCGAATATGTGGATTTAAATTTTCAAATTTTCTTTCAAGAATTTTTATTAAGAATTCGGTTCTTTTTGTCATTTGTTCAGCTAAGTTATGAAAAGATATAGAATTAGAAGCATTACTTACTATTAAACTATTCTTAAGGCTATAAAAATGTTTAGTTAAACTAGTTATCTGTTTAGTTACTTCTCTTAAATCTAGATAGTGTATAAAAGTATGCTTAGTGTAAATAATTTTACAGGGTCCTAATAATATGGGTAACAAAGAGTTCGATATAGGAGTAATTTTACATCTTCTCCTTCACATCTATGTTGGAGTGCCAGGAATATCAGGAGCAAACACGTTGTCCGGATTTTCATTTTCCTGAAAAGATATTTTTGGTTTTATTTTGGGTTTTCTGATTATATTTTTATGGTAATTTCCTTTATTACTTTGTAATATAAGACATGAATCTTGAACAATTTCAGTCTTTTTAAATTTGGGTGCCTTTTTATCGCGCAATTTTGTTTTGACGTATGCAACGTCTTGGTTAGAAAAATCTGGAGGGTCATTTCGATTTTCATTTAATTTATTAATTATTTTTTCTTTTGTTTCTTCGTTTCTAGTTTTTATTATTTCATATAACTGTTTACTTGCTTTTTGATGATTTTGTACATAGTAAGATAATATAAGGTTATCGTCCAAGTCAAAAGGATCTGGACTATTAATATGTCCTTTTATGATTTCAAATGGGGTAAATTTAGTGATGGAATGAATTGAATTATTATAACTTGGAATAGCATGTTTTATTAATTGATTAGGGGTTAATTCTTTATTTTCCTCTCTAAGACATCGAAAGCATTCTATTAATGTAGAATGAAACCTTTCTACGGGAGAGTTGGAATTACTATTTTTAGAAGTTGTGAAATGTAGTTCTATATGGTGAAGTTTACAAAAATCTTTAAGGTCATTATTTTTGAATTCTGTGCCACAATCGGCGGTAATTTTATATGGTAAACCATGGTGGCTTACAAAGGGAAGTAAATTTTCCACTACAGAGGTGCCATTGACACTAGGTAAAGGGTATGCTTGGGCATATCTCGAAAATGAATCTATAATCGCTAAAAATATGATTGATTAGAAATTTTAAAGACATCTACATGAATATGTTCAAAGGGTTTTGATGCAGTGGGAGTTAAACTAAATTTTATAATTGGAGGATTTCTATCGTATTTATTTTTAAGACAGGTTTCGCAATTATTTATAAATTGTTCGATATCTTCTGCCATTTTTGGCCAATAGTAACGTGATCCTAAAGACATTTTTACTTCATTTATATTACGATGTCCTTTTTTGTGTACATGATAATATTCTAATTTTTCTTTTTGTTCCTGCGTATTTATTATGTCAGTTAAAAATTTTGTGGAATGTACAAATTTAAAAGCAGAATTTTTAAAATAATTCTGAACTATTACTACAAATGTTTCTGGTAAAATATTTTCTCCAAAATACAATGCATAAATCTTTTTGGGGTCTATATATTCTTTTACAAATTTAAAAATACTTTCTTCAATATTTCTTTGGGGTAAAGTAACATAAAATCTATTATTATCAAATATTTTTTCATTTTTGCATTTTATTTTATTTATTTCTCCATCTGTTATTATAATTTGATTTTTATAAGTATTTAAAGCTCTTTCGGTTATGGGTATACCTAGAATTGGATTTTCTAAAGAAGTATGACACGTTTCTAAATCTGAGTCTTCTGTTTCTGGATTTTCGAAAGGGGGTCGAACTTGTATGTCCGAAATAATATTTATTTTATTTGTTGATCCACCATTCAGTAAGGAGTCAAGGTCTCCTTCTGAAAGTTGCGGTAAATCGTCTAAGTTGCTTAGTTCATTATCTATTATTTCATTTATGTCGCCTAAATTAACATCCATCGATTCCGTCTCGATAGCATTCAAGTCGGAATCTATTTTAATTCTAGAAAGTGCGTCGGCTACTTTTTATTATTTTTTTCCTTTTAAATATTGAATATTATAATCAAATTCTTCGAGCTTAAGTCTCCACCTTACTAAGCGAGAGTTTGGCTCTTTAAGTGAGAACAACCACTGAAGGGGTTTATGATCAGTTAAAATTTGGAATCTGCGACCGAAAAGATAAGGTCGAAAATATTTGCAACCATATACAATCGCTAATAACTCTTTTTCTATGGTTGAATAATTAATTTCGGCTGAATTCAAAGTACGTGAGGCGTAACATATAGGATGGTTATCTTGCATTAGAACAGAGCCTATTGCGAAATTAGAGGCATCTGTTATTAATTGAAAAGTTTTATTAAAGTCAGGATAAGCTAAAATAGGTTCTGAAGTTAAAAGATTTTTACAAATATTAAAACAGTCTAAGAATTCTTTATTGTGGATAACTTTCTGATCCTTTTTCAAACACATGGTCATAGGTTTAGTTATAGCTGCAAAGTTTTTAATAAATTTTCTATAGTATCCTAACAAACCTAAAAATGATTTTATTTCTTTTTGCGTACGAGGGATAGGAAAATTTTTAATAGCTTTAATCTTTTTTGGATTAGGCTTAACTCCGTTTGGGGTCACTATATGCCCTAAAAATTCAACTTCCTTTCTAAGGAATTCGCATTTATCAATTTGTATTTTTAATTGTGCATCTTTTAGTTTTGCAAATACTAATTTTAAATTTTGAATGTGCTCTTGGAGACTTGTGCTAAAAATAATTATATTGTCCATATATACCATACAGATTTTATTTTGTAAATCCTTTAATATTTCATCCATTACCCTTTGGAAAGTGGATGGTGCGTTTTTTTAGCCAAAAGGCATTCTTAAAAATTCGTAGTGTCCATTATTAACGCTGAATGCTGTTTTTTCTATGCAGCAGGGGCTCATCTCGATTTGATGAAAACCGCTAGCTAAATCAAGAGTAGTAAAATATTGTGCTCGTCCTAATTTGTCCAATATTTCGGTAATATTGGGTATCGGATATCGATCACTAATGGTTTTATCGTTAAGTTTCCTATAATCTATAACGCAACGAAATTTTTGTTGATTGGAAGAATCGAGTTTCTTCTTTACGATCCAAAGTGGCGATCCCCAAGGACTGCTGCTGGGTCTAATAATCCCGTCGTCTAACATTTTGTCAATTTGCTTTTTAATTTCTTCTTTGTGGACATAAGGATATCTGTACGACTTTACATGTACAGGTTCCTCGTCGGTTGTTTTAATAACATGTTTTACTTTTGACGTAAATGTAAGTGGGTCACCGGGTTTCATAAATATATCTTTATATTGAGAGCATAATTTAATAATTTCGGATTTTTCTTCTGAGTTCATATGATCCGTTCTAACAAGATTTTGTATTTGCATTTTATCTATTTTATGTTTATTTTGTCTATTAGAAAACTCAAATTTATAACATTGATAAACATTAGAATTATATGGATAAGCGTATAGGGGTTTTAATAAAGTTATAGATAAATTTTTATTTGTTTCATTGACAAATTCTACTAAAGCTAAACCATTATTTGCTACAGTTAGCATTTCTAGTACATACATATTATCACCTAAAATTATCTTATCAATTAATATTTCACCGTTTGGTACGGTCACAGGGACTTCCTTTAAAATCTTTTCATAAGGGCCAACAGATATTTCAAACTTTATGTCTGATGGTTTTCTAAATTTAATAGGGATTATTGCGTTAGTGCTAACAAGACATTTATTATTAAGGTCAGTATTAAACCTCATTGATAATAGGTCATTTATACGGACCACGCCGTCGAAAAATTCGTGGAAGTCGTATAATATGAAATTTAAGATATTGTCGCGGTTAAATTCTTGAAACGCTGGTATCGCAGCTTGGTATTAATTTGATATTTTTCGTACCGAGAGACGTGGAAATTGAAACGTTGGAATGAAATATACAATCTGAATAAAATTATTCAGCAATACTTGGTTTTAAGATTGACTTAGTACTACCGGTATCTACCAATAATTTTAATGGAGGATTAGAAATAGTAATATATGGTAAAGGGTTATTAGAGGTTAAATTAAATTCGATTAAGTTATTTGGTTTTCTGAGACGGTTTCCTGAAAATTCTGAGGAAAATAATCTAAATCTACTTGCTCACTGGAATGGATATCTGCGTCGACGTCGCTATGCGTCTCTTCGCATTCCTGTCCATCGTAATCATTATTATATAATTCTTCAGCTATTATATTTGGCTTTTGCCCATTATTTTGAAAATAGTTTCTCCTAAAATTATTTGTTCTTCTATTGAACGTTGAAGGGAATCTAGAATTTGTAGACATATTCATCGGTTCCGGCTTTGGAAGGCGATGCTGGGGAATTTGATTTGGTCTGAAAATATTCGTATTTTGGGAAGGTCCGAAGATTTCTGAGTTCGTTGGGAGATTTTTTTGGGGTAACTGTTGAGGTTGTACGTTAATAGGTTGGCGAGGCCATGGGGGATTTTGAAAATAATTATTATTTGTATTAAAGTTTGGATTTGGGGGAATAGAAGAATTTGGTTGAAAATATTGATTGTTCATAGGATTATAAAATTGCCTGTTTGGATTAGGGAAATTCTGCTTTCTGAAATTGTTTTTATTTTGGTGTGATTTATTGTCATTAATATCATTCATTTACATAAGCTATGGCGTGTTCTAAAGAAGCTGGTGCTTTTAAAGGCATATTATTTCTTAATGTGCCGGTACAACCCGCAATAAAAGTATTTAGTGCTGTATTTTCGCAAAATTGTATAAAAACAACTTTTTGATTTGCATCAAGGTAAGTATCATTGCTAATTCTTTGTACTATACTACTTCTCAATAGTTGTAATCTATTTCCAAATTCTATTAAATTTTCATTTCTTTGTGGCCTAGCTCTAGTGAGTTCTTGTGTTAAACATTCTAAATTACGTTTATCAGAAAAACATTGTATAAGCGCGGCTTTTAAAAGTGTCCAATCATTTAATTCTACCCTATTTCCTATCATAAGCTCAGCCTTTCCTACAAGTTTATTTTGAATACATTCAAAAATAAGATTATTTAATTCTTGGTCATTATATGCTCTATATGCAATAACTAAATTATCGCAAAGAGAAATAAATTTGTTTAAGGTATTAGTATCGCCATCATAAGGTCTAATATTTGAAATTTTTGACTTAAATAATTCTCAATTAATAGGACGTCGTTAGAACGTCGGCGTCGCTTGATTAGCTTGAACAGCTTGATTAGTTGCCATTTTAATATTTTTCTTATCTTTATTCTTTTTACTTTTAAAGCTAACTTTTAAATTCTTAAGAGATTCTACCAAGGAATCTTCATCAATCATAAAAATTAAAATATCGTGTCATAAACAATGTCTTCACAAAACTATCTTCCGAATTTATGAAAAATAAATAAGGAAGGCAAGAAGGAAACTTGGCACTCACCTCGATAGTCTTTGCCAACTACTTCTCCAAATTCGTCCACCCAAATGAAGGTCTGCTGTCACTGAAGGGCTGCTTTCCACTGGGGCTGCTTTCCACAAAACGGAATGTTCGTTTGGATTTGCACTTAAGGTGTTAAAACGCCAAAGTCCCGAAAAGTTCTGTTTTCCGATAAATACGAAATTCACAGTTTCGCGACTCGCACAAATCCTACTGACTGCGCCAATTTTGGATTTCGAAAAATGAAATCGGTTTTTAAAAAATATTTTTATTTCTAAACTACAATTTTAAATATGACTGAACTCGACAAGACCAAGAATAATAATGAATCTAACAATACCATTAAAATAAACTAGTAAAGAGAACTTGATGAAAACTGTAGAGTCAGCTGCAGGTGTTGGCTTGGATTGTGCCAGGTCTGGACTTTCGTACCATGTAACTTACGCTTATTTTTTCTTTTTCTACTTCTGTTGGAGTTTATCATCCTCTTCACTTTTACTCCAACAGAAGTTCTCTTTATTTTGTTACATTGGCGCCAACGTGGGGCACGAACCCACGACCCTAAGCTAGCCGGGCACTTGACCGAAAGTTTTCCAGATTGGTTTGCATCAAGGCTCTTCACTGAGGCTCTACCTGTTTCCTGAGGGTAGGGACCTGAGTCCCTATTGAGAGAGAAGGTAAGAAAGGAGGCTCCTTGGTAAATACTCTTTGCTGATGATACCGTGTTAGTAGAGGAGAGCAGAGAAATGTTGGAGGAAAGGTTGGAGAGTTGGAGAAAGGCTATTAAAGAGAGACGCTTTAAGAATAGTAAGTCGAAAACGGAGTATGTGTGTTTGGGAGGAACCGGAATGGTTAGAGACATATTATAATTACTTGGAAAAGAACTAGGACGAGTAGGAGAGTTCAAATATATTGGCACCTGCATAACGGAAAATGGGAAACCAGGTCAAGAAATTTCGAATAATCAGAGAAGGGCTGAAAGAAAACATATTGTTATGATGTATGAAATCCTCTGACCCTAGGAGCCGTCATGACCATGACAGATAGCGGGTCCAACGAGTTTCTAGCCGCCAACATTCTGCGTAAACACCTTTTTATGCCTAAGCGAAAAGTCTCGATCAAAGATAGGGTTGTTCTCGTCCAAATCGAAAAGGATGGAAACATAATATACCTTCGCTATGAACTGGTTTGAAGAGCTACGAACCGAAACGGAAGATTATTAAACAGTTACATAGAAAACAACGAAGATACAGTGGCAATGGGCCCAGAAGATCCAACACATTTCCCAGGAAATGGACTTCCCACCCACATAGACATCGTTGTTGCTAAAAACCTAGGACTCCAAACAGAATTAATCACACTAAATGAAGGAACCACAGATCACAACCCCATTCTACTAGAAATAGGAACATGGGAAGAAACAAACAAACCGAAGAGAACTAAAAAGAAAATAAAGTGGACAAATTACAAAAGACTAGTTAGTGAAAGAATAAATATAGTACCAATTCTAATCGACCCAGAACAAATAGAAGAAAAAGTCCTAGAATTAGAAAACATCATACAAGAAGCAATCAGAAACAGCACAACGGAAGAAGAAGTCGAGATCCACACGGGAAGGTTCAAAGACATAACACAAGAAATAAAAGATCTTATAAGGGAAAAGAACAGAGCGAAGCAAATAGCCAGAAGAACGAGAAACAGAGTAGACAAAACCTGGGCAAATACACTAAATAGAGAGGTGAAGACGGCTCTTCGACTACACCGCAGCAAAAAATGGGAAAACTACGTACAAGAGATGGAAGAAACAGACTCAAACATGAAAAACGTCTGGAAGCTTCAGAAAATGCTAAAAAGCGATAGAAAACCCATCCCCCATTACACGGAGTAAACGGCATAGTATACTCCATAGAAGAAAAAGCTGAGGCGATGAGGTCCACACTCGAAAGTGAATGCAGGCTAAACTTCCATGTAGACGAAGACGATGACTTCTTGGAAGAAGTAGAAGAGCAAGAAGAGGTACCAGAGGATCCGGAAGACATTATTCCCCCAACATCACCGGAAGAAATTAACGAACATATAAGAAACAGTTCTCCGAGAAAAGCGCCTGGTCTAGACCAAATATCAAATAGAGCTCTGAAATACCTTCCCAGAAAAGCTATAGTGTATTTTACAAACATAGTGAACGCTATACTCAGATATAAAAGATTCCCAAACAGATGGAAAGAGGCCCATGTCATCATGATCCCAAAACCTGGCAAAAACCACACGTTCCCGCAGAACTACAGGCCAATCAGCTTACTCCCAGCTATCAGCAAGATAGTGGAAAGAATCATCCTCAGCAGACTGCAAGCGGAAACAAATAGATTACAGATAATCCCTGAAGCTCAATTTGGATTCAGAGCAGAGCACTCCAGTGAGCTACAAGTACTCAGACTAACTGAGTACATAGCAGCTGGTTTCAATGATAAGCAGTACACTGGAGCGGCATTCCTGGACGTAAGCAAAGCTTTCGACAGAGTATGGCATAAGGGGCTCATTTATAAAATGCGAGGATATGGGTACAGCGGGGCGATGACGAGACTGATCTCTTCGTACTTGGGCGACCGGAGTTTCAGGGTTCGGATAGGACAAGTCCTGTCCGAGCTCGGGAGCCCGGAAGCTGGAGTGCCACAGGGAGCGGTCCTGTCACCTCTGCTGTACACAATATACACCGCTGACGTACCTAGAACACCAGGGACCCTAATGAGCCTCTACGCCGATGATACAGCGATAGCGGCCAAACACAGAAATGTAGAAATAGCAGTGACCAACCTGCAAACAGCGTTAGAAGACATCGAGGAATGGAGTATAAAATGGAAGATAGCCATCAACTCAGAAAAGACGCAAGCGGTACTATACAAGAAGGGAAGACAACAGCCAGAAGAACAGCTGACAGTGCAGAACACCCCCATCGAGTGGAAAAATGAAGCTAAATACCTAGGTGTCATCATGGACAAAGGATTAACCTTCCAAAAACATGTAGAAGCCACAGTCCAGAAGGCCAACATAGCGAGAGCAACATTAAGAGGACTCACAGGCAGAAAAAGTAAACTAAGACTAAAAACAAGGTTAAGATTAATAAACAGCATAATATTACCGGTATTAACATACGCATCTCTCGCATGGGGCCAAGTAGGTAACACCCACAAAAAGAAGATACAAGCGGTCCATAACAGCAGCTTAAGAGAAGCAGCCAGAGTCCCAAGATACGTAGCAGAAAGATTCCTGTTCAGAGAACTTCAACAGGTGAGAGTCACCGAAATGATGACAGACAAGGCAAGGGTCAAATTCGCGGAACTGGAGCACCACCCAAGTCACATACTGCGAGAGATGCTAGGGTACGATGCGTTCCACCGATGGAAGCACAAACGTCCAAAACAGCAAATATTGTGAAATGGGAAAAATAGTGAAAACAGTGAACGGTTCGTAGCTCGAAAACAACAAGTGCCGAAGATAACGTAACACACGTAGGTTCAATACCACGATCACCTCAAGGTAAGACAGTAATACAAAATTACAGAAGGGCGTAAGCCCCCAAAAAAATATATAAAATACAAAAAAGGCGTAAGCCCCCAAAAAAATATAAAAAACCAAAAAACACTCAAAAAAAAACTCGAGCAACAAGTCATTGGACAGAGCTCAATGGGGGCTCGGTACAATGACTTGGGGCCCAAGCAAGCAATTTTAGTTTCCGCGGATAAGTAAGTAAGAAGATAAAGGCACAGAGCGCTTCACGCTGGCCTAGTTTTTTGCATTCGATTAGGGTACCACATGGAATCTTATTACCCAGGATTCCATTGTGAAGAGCACTTGGCTACGATAGTTGTGCCCCCATCGCGCATCAGCGTGCTATGGGGGGGAAAGGGATGGCCTGGGGCATTGGAGCGAGGTGGGGTGATCCCTGTTCATACTCGGGTCAAAACACCTCGCTCCAATGAATTGTTACACCCGAATGTACTTTTTCGATAGGGTGGACACATCCCACAGGTCGGGTTGAATCAAATTGCTTGCTTGCTTGAACTGGTTTGAATCTTCGGGAAAAATCTGGAAATCTCCAAATTGGCGGATGATAGAAATAGCCGAAAAATTGTTTTGTAAATTCAGTAATTATCGGCGCGTAAATTGTAACGAATTCGAGTTGTGACTTAAATTAATGTTTTTTTTTATTTAAACAATATAAATACACCTAATCTACAAGTTTAATCAGTATTTTTCTTTAACCTAATTTCCCTAAAAATGTTTGTAAACTAGATGTCACCTGGTCCGTCCTAGCTTTTTTTTACATGAAATGCCTACTTCTTTGTTGTGGCTACACAGCACAGCACTGACTCTGCTTTTCACTAATTGCTCACGTCTTTGTTGTGGCTACAATACAATGCACAACACTAACTAAGCCCTACACAGCCGCATAACAGCAGCTTAAGAGAAGCATAGAAGCAGCTTAAGTTCATAATTCTGAACTATTACTACAAATGTTTCTGGTAAAATATTTTCTCCAAAATACAATGCATAAATCTTTTTGGGGTCTATATATTCTTTTACAAATTTAAAAATACTTTCTTCAATATTTCTTTGGGGTAAAGTAACATAAAATCTATTATTATCAAATATTTTTTCATTTTTGCATTTTATTTTATTTATTTCTCCATCTGTTATTATAATTTGATTTTTATAAGTATTTAAAGCTCTTTCGGTTATGGGTATACCTAGAATTGGATTTTCTAAAGAAGTATGACACGTTTCTAAATCTGAGTCTTCTGTTTCTGGATTTTCGAAAGGGGGTCGAACTTGTATGTCCGAAATAATATTTATTTTATTTGTTGATCCACCATTCAGTAAGGAGTCAAGGTCTCCTTCTGAAAGTTGCGGTAAATCGTCTAAGTTGCTTAGTTCATTATCTATTATTTCATTTATGTCGCCTAAATTAACATCCATCGATTCCGTCTCGATAGCATTCAAGTCGGAATCTATTTTAATTCTAGAAAGTGCGTCGGCTACTTTTTATTATTTTTTTCCTTTTAAATATTGAATATTATAATCAAATTCTTCGAGCTTAAGTCTCCACCTTACTAAGCGAGAGTTTGGCTCTTTAAGTGAGAACAACCACTGAAGGGGTTTATGATCAGTTAAAATTTGGAATCTGCGACCGAAAAGATAAGGTCGAAAATATTTGCAACCATATACAATCGCTAATAACTCTTTTTCTATGGTTGAATAATTAATTTCGGCTGAATTCAAAGTACGTGAGGCGTAACATATAGGATGGTTATCTTGCATTAGAACAGAGCCTATTGCGAAATTAGAGGCATCTGTTATTAATTGAAAAGTTTTATTAAAGTCAGGATAAGCTAAAATAGGTTCTGAAGTTAAAAGATTTTTACAAATATTAAAACAGTCTAAGAATTCTTTATTGTGGATAACTTTCTGATCCTTTTTCAAACACATGGTCATAGGTTTAGTTATAGCTGCAAAGTTTTTAATAAATTTTCTATAGTATCCTAACAAACCTAAAAATGATTTTATTTCTTTTTGCGTACGAGGGATAGGAAAATTTTTAATAGCTTTAATCTTTTTTGGATTAGGCTTAACTCCGTTTGGGGTCACTATATGCCCTAAAAATTCAACTTCCTTTCTAAGGAATTCGCATTTATCAATTTGTATTTTTAATTGTGCATCTTTTAGTTTTGCAAATACTAATTTTAAATTTTGAATGTGCTCTTGGAGACTTGTGCTAAAAATAATTATATTGTCCATATATACCATACAGATTTTATTTTGTAAATCCTTTAATATTTCATCCATTACCCTTTGGAAAGTGGATGGTGCGTTTTTTTAGCCAAAAGGCATTCTTAAAAATTCGTAGTGTCCATTATTAACGCTGAATGCTGTTTTTTCTATGCAGCAGGGGCTCATCTCGATTTGATGAAAACCGCTAGCTAAATCAAGAGTAGTAAAATATTGTGCTCGTCCTAATTTGTCCAATATTTCGGTAATATTGGGTATCGGATATCGATCACTAATGGTTTTATCGTTAAGTTTCCTATAATCTATAACGCAACGAAATTTTTGTTGATTGGAAGAATCGAGTTTCTTCTTTACGATCCAAAGTGGCGATCCCCAAGGACTGCTGCTGGGTCTAATAATCCCGTCGTCTAACATTTTGTCAATTTGCTTTTTAATTTCTTCTTTGTGGACATAAGGATATCTGTACGACTTTACATGTACAGGTTCCTCGTCGGTTGTTTTAATAACATGTTTTACTTTTGACGTAAATGTAAGTGGGTCACCGGGTTTCATAAATATATCTTTATATTGAGAGCATAATTTAATAATTTCGGATTTTTCTTCTGAGTTCATATGATCCGTTCTAACAAGATTTTGTATTTGCATTTTATCTATTTTATGTTTATTTTGTCTATTAGAAAACTCAAATTTATAACATTGATAAACATTAGAATTATATGGATAAGCGTATAGGGGTTTTAATAAAGTTATAGATAAATTTTTATTTGTTTCATTGACAAATTCTACTAAAGCTAAACCATTATTTGCTACAGTTAGCATTTCTAGTACATACATATTATCACCTAAAATTATCTTATCAATTAATATTTCACCGTTTGGTACGGTCACAGGGACTTCCTTTAAAATCTTTTCATAAGGGCCAACAGATATTTCAAACTTTATGTCTGATGGTTTTCTAAATTTAATAGGGATTATTGCGTTAGTGCTAACAAGACATTTATTATTAAGGTCAGTATTAAACCTCATTGATAATAGGTCATTTATACGGACCACGCCGTCGAAAAATTCGTGGAAGTCGTATAATATGAAATTTAAGATATTGTCGCGGTTAAATTCTTGAAACGCTGGTATCGCAGCTTGGTATTAATTTGATATTTTTCGTACCGAGAGACGTGGAAATTGAAACGTTGGAATGAAATATACAATCTGAATAAAATTATTCAGCAATACTTGGTTTTAAGATTGACTTAGTACTACCGGTATCTACCAATAATTTTAATGGAGGATTAGAAATAGTAATATATGGTAAAGGGTTATTAGAGGTTAAATTAAATTCGATTAAGTTATTTGGTTTTCTGAGACGGTTTCCTGAAAATTCTGAGGAAAATAATCTAAATCTACTTGCTCACTGGAATGGATATCTGCGTCGACGTCGCTATGCGTCTCTTCGCATTCCTGTCCATCGTAATCATTATTATATAATTCTTCAGCTATTATATTTGGCTTTTGCCCATTATTTTGAAAATAGTTTCTCCTAAAATTATTTGTTCTTCTATTGAACGTTGAAGGGAATCTAGAATTTGTAGACATATTCATCGGTTCCGGCTTTGGAAGGCGATGCTGGGGAATTTGATTTGGTCTGAAAATATTCGTATTTTGGGAAGGTCCGAAGATTTCTGAGTTCGTTGGGAGATTTTTTTGGGGTAACTGTTGAGGTTGTACGTTAATAGGTTGGCGAGGCCATGGGGGATTTTGAAAATAATTATTATTTGTATTAAAGTTTGGATTTGGGGGAATAGAAGAATTTGGTTGAAAATATTGATTGTTCATAGGATTATAAAATTGCCTGTTTGGATTAGGGAAATTCTGCTTTCTGAAATTGTTTTTATTTTGGTGTGATTTATTGTCATTAATATCATTCATTTACATAAGCTATGGCGTGTTCTAAAGAAGCTGGTGCTTTTAAAGGCATATTATTTCTTAATGTGCCGGTACAACCCGCAATAAAAGTATTTAGTGCTGTATTTTCGCAAAATTGTATAAAAACAACTTTTTGATTTGCATCAAGGTTAGTATCATTGCTAATTCTTTGTACTATACTACTTCTCAATAGTTGTAATCTATTTCCAAATTCTATTAAATTTTCATTTCTTTGTGGCCTAGCTCTAGTGAGTTCTTGTGTTAAACATTCTAAATTACGTTTATCAGAAAAACATTGTATAAGCGCGGCTTTTAAAAGTGTCCAATCATTTAATTCTACCCTATTTCCTATCATAAGCTCAGCCTTTCCTACAAGTTTATTTTGAATACATTCAAAAATAAGATTATTTAATTCTTGGTCATTATATGCTCTATATGCAATAACTAAATTATCGCAAAGAGAAATAAATTTGTTTAAGGTATTAGTATCGCCATCATAAGGTCTAATATTTGAAATTTTTGACTTAAATAATTCTCAATTAATAGGACGTCGTTAGAACGTCGGCGTCGCTTGATTAGCTTGAACAGCTTGATTAGTTGCCATTTTAATATTTTTCTTATCTTTATTCTTTTTACTTTTAAAGCTAACTTTTAAATTCTTAAGAGATTCTACCAAGGAATCTTCATCAATCATAAAAATTAAAATATCGTGTCATAAACAATGTCTTCACAAAACTATCTTCCGAATTTATGAAAAATAAATAAGGAAGGCAAGAAGGAAACTTGGCACTCACCTCGATAGTCTTTGCCAACTACTTCTCCAAATTCGTCCACCCAAATGAAGGTCTGCTGTCACTGAAGGGCTGCTTTCCACTGGGGCTGCTTTCCACAAAACGGAATGTTCGTTTGGATTTGCACTTAAGGTGTTAAAACGCCAAAGTCCCGAAAAGTTCTGTTTTCCGATAAATACGAAATTCACAGTTTCGCGACTCGCACAAATCCTACTGACTGCGCCAATTTTGGATTTCGAAAAATGAAATCGGTTTTTAAAAAATATTTTTATTTCTAAACTACAATTTTAAATATGACTGAACTCGACAAGACCAAGAATAATAATGAATCTAACAATACCATTAAAATAAACTAGTAAAGAGAACTTGATGAAAACTGTAGAGTCAGCTGCAGGTGTTGGCTTGGATTGTGCCAGGTCTGGACTTTCGTACCATGTAACTTACGCTTATTTTTTCTTTTTCTACTTCTGTTGGAGTTTATCATCCTCTTCACTTTTACTCCAACAGAAGTTCTCTTTATTTTGTTACATTGGCGCCAACGTGGGGCACGAACCCACGACCCTAAGCTAGCCGGGCACTTGACCGAAAGTTTTCCAGATTGGTTTGCATCAAGGCTCTTCACTGAGGCTCTACCTGTTTCCTGAGGGTAGGGACCTGAGTCCCTATTGAGAGAGAAGGTAAGAAAGGAGGCTCCTTGGTAAATACTCTTTGCTGATGATACCGTGTTAGTAGAGGAGAGCAGAGAAATGTTGGAGGAAAGGTTGGAGAGTTGGAGAAAGGCTATTAAAGAGAGACGCTTTAAGAATAGTAAGTCGAAAACGGAGTATGTGTGTTTGGGAGGAACCGGAATGGTTAGAGACATATTATAATTACTTGGAAAAGAACTAGGACGAGTAGGAGAGTTCAAATATATTGGCACCTGCATAACGGAAAATGGGAAACCAGGTCAAGAAATTTCGAATAATCAGAGAAGGGCTGAAAGAAAACATATTGTTATGATGTATGAAATCCTCTGACCCTAGGAGCCGTCATGACCATGACAGATAGCGGGTCCAACGAGTTTCTAGCCGCCAACATTCTGCGTAAACACCTTTTTATGCCTAAGCGAAAAGTCTCGATCAAAGATAGGGTTGTTCTCGTCCAAATCGAAAAGGATGGAAACATAATATACCTTCGCTATGAACTGGTTTGAAGAGCTACGAACCGAAACGGAAGATTATTAAACAGTTACATAGAAAACAACGAAGATACAGTGGCAATGGGCCCAGAAGATCCAACACATTTCCCAGGAAATGGACTTCCCACCCACATAGACATCGTTGTTGCTAAAAACCTAGGACTCCAAACAGAATTAATCACACTAAATGAAGGAACCACAGATCACAACCCCATTCTACTAGAAATAGGAACATGGGAAGAAACAAACAAACCGAAGAGAACTAAAAAGAAAATAAAGTGGACAAATTACAAAAGACTAGTTAGTGAAAGAATAAATATAGTACCAATTCTAATCGACCCAGAACAAATAGAAGAAAAAGTCCTAGAATTAGAAAACATCATACAAGAAGCAATCAGAAACAGCACAACGGAAGAAGAAGTCGAGATCCACACGGGAAGGTTCAAAGACATAACACAAGAAATAAAAGATCTTATAAGGGAAAAGAACAGAGCGAAGCAAATAGCCAGAAGAACGAGAAACAGAGTAGACAAAACCTGGGCAAATACACTAAATAGAGAGGTGAAGACAGCTCTTCGACTACACCGCAGCAAAAAATGGGAAAACTACGTACAAGAGATGGAAGAAACAGACTCAAACATGAAAAACGTCTGGAAGCTTCAGAAAATGCTAAAAAGCGATAGAAAACCCATCCCCCATTACACGGAGTAAACGGCATAGTATACTCCATAGAAGAAAAAGCTGAGGCGATGAGGTCCACACTCGAAAGTGAATGCAGGCTAAACTTCCATGTAGACGAAGACGATGACTTCTTGGAAGAAGTAGAAGAGCAAGAAGAGGTACCAGAGGATCCGGAAGACATTATTCCCCCAACATCACCGGAAGAAATTAACGAACATATAAGAAACAGTTCTCCGAGAAAAGCGCCTGGTCTAGACCAAATATCAAATAGAGCTCTGAAATACCTTCCCAGAAAAGCTATAGTGTATTTTACAAACATAGTGAACGCTATACTCAGATATAAAAGATTCCCAAACAGATGGAAAGAGGCCCATGTCATCATGATCCCAAAACCTGGCAAAAACCACACGTTCCCGCAGAACTACAGGCCAATCAGCTTACTCCCAGCTATCAGCAAGATAGTGGAAAGAATCATCCTCAGCAGACTGCAAGCGGAAACAAATAGATTACAGATAATCCCTGAAGCTCAATTTGGATTCAGAGCAGAGCACTCCAGTGAGCTACAAGTACTCAGACTAACTGAGTACATAGCAGCTGGTTTCAATGATAAGCAGTACACTGGAGCGGCATTCCTGGACGTAAGCAAAGCTTTCGACAGAGTATGGCATAAGGGGCTCATTTATAAAATGCGAGGATATGGGTACAGCGGGGCGATGACGAGACTGATCTCTTCGTACTTGGGCGACCGGAGTTTCAGGGTTCGGATAGGACAAGTCCTGTCCGAGCTCGGGAGCCCGGAAGCTGGAGTGCCACAGGGAGCGGTCCTGTCACCTCTGCTGTACACAATATACACCGCTGACGTACCTAGAACACCAGGGACCCTAATGAGCCTCTACGCCGATGATACAGCGATAGCGGCCAAACACAGAAATGTAGAAATAGCAGTGACCAACCTGCAAACAGCGTTAGAAGACATCGAGGAATGGAGTATAAAATGGAAGATAGCCATCAACTCAGAAAAGACGCAAGCGGTACTATACAAGAAGGGAAGACAACAGCCAGAAGAACAGCTGACAGTGCAGAACACCCCCATCGAGTGGAAAAATGAAGCTAAATACCTAGGTGTCATCATGGACAAAGGATTAACCTTCCAAAAACATGTAGAAGCCACAGTCCAGAAGGCCAACATAGCGAGAGCAACATTAAGAGGACTCACAGGCAGAAAAAGTAAACTAAGACTAAAAACAAGGTTAAGATTAATAAACAGCATAATATTACCGGTATTAACATACGCATCTCTCGCATGGGGCCAAGTAGGTAACACCCACAAAAAGAAGATACAAGCGGTCCATAACAGCAGCTTAAGAGAAGCAGCCAGAGTCCCAAGATACGTAGCAGAAAGATTCCTGTTCAGAGAACTTCAACAGGTGAGAGTCACCGAAATGATGACAGACAAGGCAAGGGTCAAATTCGCGGAACTGGAGCACCACCCAAGTCACATACTGCGAGAGATGCTAGGGTACGATGCGTTCCACCGATGGAAGCACAAACGTCCAAAACAGCAAATATTGTGAAATGGGAAAAATAGTGAAAACAGTGAACGGTTCGTAGCTCGAAAACAACAAGTGCCGAAGATAACGTAACACACGTAGGTTCAATACCACGATCACCTCAAGGTAAGACAGTAATACAAAATTACAGAAGGGCGTAAGCCCCCAAAAAAATATATAAAATACAAAAAAGGCGTAAGCCCCCAAAAAAATATAAAAAACCAAAAAACACTCAAAAAAAAACTCGAGCAACAAGTCATTGGACAGAGCTCAATGGGGGCTCGGTACAATGACTTGGGGCCCAAGCAAGCAATTTTAGTTTCCGCGGATAAGTAAGTAAGAAGATAAAGGCACAGAGCGCTTCACGCTGGCCTAGTTTTTTGCATTCGATTAGGGTACCACATGGAATCTTATTACCCAGGATTCCATTGTGAAGAGCACTTGGCTACGATAGTTGTGCCCCCATCGCGCATCAGCGTGCTATGGGGGGGAAAGGGATGGCCTGGGGCATTGGAGCGAGGTGGGGTGATCCCTGTTCATACTCGGGTCAAAACACCTCGCTCCAATGAATTGTTACACCCGAATGTACTTTTTCGATAGGGTGGACACATCCCACAGGTCGGGTTGAATCAAATTGCTTGCTTGCTTGAACTGGTTTGAATCTTCGGGAAAAATCTGGAAATCTCCAAATTGGCGGATGATAGAAATAGCCGAAAAATTGTTTTGTAAATTCAGTAATTATCGGCGCGTAAATTGTAACGAATTCGAGTTGTGACTTAAATTAATGTTTTTTTTTTATTTAAACAATATAAATACACCTAATCTACAAGTTTAATCAGTATTTTTTCTTTAACCTAATTTCCCTAAAAATGTTTGTAAACTAGATGTCACCTGGTCCGTCCTAGCTTTTTTTTACATGAAATGCCTACTTCTTTGTTGTGGCTACACAGCACAGCACTGACTCTGCTTTTCACTAATTGCTCACGTCTTTGTTGTGGCTACAATACAATGCACAACACTAACTAAGCCCGGCATAACTTCACACATTACACGAGCCCGAACGGTTTAGTCCTCTTGAGCCCTTGCATCTGGGGTTCGTTCACAAGGAGCTGAAGTGCTTCATGGTTGGGATGCTTATGGAGCCTCTCTTCATGTCTCCTGGCGACTTTCTTAATTTCAGTTGGAATAGATTCGATTTTAAGATCTCTACGCAAATCGTCATTCCGAACATACCAAGGAGCACATACAATATTCCTTAATATTCGGTTCTGGAGCGTTTCTAAATTTCGGTAATTGCTTTTTTTTGGTACAGCCCCATAATTTTAGGCCATAGGTCCACACCGGTTTCAATATCTGTTGGTAAATTAGTACTTTGTTCTGGATGGAATGTTGAGAGTACCTACCTATTAGCCAATACATATTTTTGTACTTTATCTTCAACTGTTCAGTTTTCTTTTTAACGTGCTCATTCCATTTTAGTTTGACGTCGAGATTTAAACCCAGCTTTTTGGCTGTTTTTTTATTAGGAACAACGTTGTTGTTTAGGATAATTGGAAGATTATTGATTTTCTTGTTAGTGAAGTTAATATGAACTGACTTATGTTCATTAAACTTTATACGCCATTTTTTGGACCAGCCTTCTATGCCATTAATTGCATTTTGTAAGTTAATCGTAGATTCCTCTATAGTTGCTCCTATTGTCAGGACTGCTGTATCATCAGCAAATGTGGCCAGTTGGATGTTTTCCCTCTCCGGAATGTCAGATGTGTACAAAAGGTATAGTATTGGTCCAAGGACGCTACCTTGCGGAACCCCGGCCTTTATTTGCTTTGACTCAGAGTACTCGTTTTCCATTTTAACTCTAAGTGTTCGCTGGTGTAGGTATGACTGCAATATTTCAACTAGTTGCATAGAAAATATTTTTTTAGCTTCATTAACAGACCGTCGTACCACACTTTGTCAAATGCTTTTGCGATATCCAGGAATACTGCTGAACAAATTGTGTCCCCTTCCAATGCTTTTTCTATTTCAGTTACTGTTCGATGGATCTGGTCAATTGTGGAGTGTTTATCACGAAATCCAAATTGGTGCGTTGGAATGATATTTTTGTGTTTAATTATATGGTTCATTCTTCGTAGTAGTAATTTTTCAAATACCTTTGAGATTATGGATAGTAAGGAGATTGGCCTGTATGATGTTAATTCATGGTTATCTTGTCCTACTTTGGGTATCATTATAACCTCTGCAGTTTTCCAAAGGATGGGAACATATCTAAGCCTAAAGGATGCATTTATTAGTGTAGTAAGCTTTACTATGGCTTTTCTAGGTAATTTTTTTAGTATCTCACCATTGATCAGGTCAAACTCAGGCGCTTTTTTTGTATTGACGTTCTTGATTAATTTTTGAACTTCTTTTGTAGTAGTCAGTTGATGTTAACAGAATCAGTAGCTATTCGTTTATTGTCTACATGAGTTTCCCCAGGGTTTGGTTGAAATATGTTTTCTAAATAATCAGCGAACGCATCCACTTTCTCTTTGGGATTTCTTGCCCATGTTCTCTTTTCTTTACGTAAAGGAGATATATGCTGAACTGGCTTATTTATCTTTTTGGCTGCCTTCCAGAGGGAGTAATCGGTGCATTCATCATCAGTTAGTTCTTTCAGGTACTTATTGATTGATTCGTTTTTAATATTCGAGATTTCTCTTTGCAGCTGTTGTGTGAGCCTATTTAGCTTATTTTTATTTTTTGTAATTCGAGTTCTTTGCCATACCTTCCGAGCCTTTCTATTTTCCTGTATCAAGTCTCTAATTTCTTTGGGATAATAGTTTCCTACTGTTTTTCTTTGGATTATAGGTGTGTTGGTCTACGCTGCCTGCTGGATGTTTATCATAAATAGCTCGGTTTCTTGTTCCAATTCTTCTATCGTTTGAATAAATCCACTGAACTCAATTTTCTTATTCATTTGTGATTGGAAGTTTACCCAGTCCGTAAACTTATTGGTCAACGCGGGTTTCATTTCAGTGGTAACAATTTGCTCACTAATTGTTAGTAGAATTGGAGAGTGGTCAGATATTAGCTCCTCGACATCCTCTACCTTTATAAAATTTGTTGCTACACCTCTGGATATGAAAAAATCTAGGAGGTCCGGGATTCTGTTTGCATCACTTGGCCAGTAAGTGGGTTTCTCAGTAGAGTGCCATCTACAATTGTGTCCGGTCACAACATGCTGCAATTCTTTACCTTTAGGTGTTGAGAGTCTGGAGCCCCAACAGGTATTTTTTGCATTAAAGTCTGCGCTAATTATGTATTTTTCACCCAAGGTTGACAAGAAATTAGCATAGTCTTCTCTTTTGAGGTTATGTCTAGGAGAGAAATATGCAGCTGCAATGTTAAGTGTGTATTTCTTAGTTTTAACACTGATAGAGGCACATTGTATTTCTTCAGTTTCAATTTTTTCACGTTCTTAGTGGAGAATACTATTTTTAACAGCGACAGCAGCTCCGCCTCGGGCTGAATTTTGTGGATGTACGGCATGATAGATTTGATAACCTTGCAGCTTAATAAATGATTGTCTAGTTAGATGTGTTTCTGCAATTAGGCATGTGTCTATTTTTTGTGTTTGTAGGGTTACTAATAACTCTTGTTGTATTCATTTGTATTCCATTGGAGTATCCTAAGGTCCGGGGCCATTATAGTCTGATTATGAACGGCTTCTGATATTTTCAAGTCTGTCCAGCCTTTCAAGTACTTTTTTGTTAAATTCTTCTTGTTTGCTCATTTTCTCCATTATTTTTTGCAGCATTTCAGTTACTGTGTCTGTATTATTTTCTGTTTCTGGTTGTGTTACTTGAGCATAAGATACTCCAGCTCTTCTTAAAGTTCGGTGTCTATCTTCCATATTTTCTATATTTAATCTGCTCTCAGGAGCCTTGTTATTTATATTTTTATGTCTTAGTGTTTGCAGAGCTTTTGCAGTGCTACATCCTCTATAATTAGCTGGATGGTCATTGCTGCAGTGAACACATTTTGGGGATATATTTTTGGGTTTTTGACAGTCTTGAATTTGGAGGTACGCCACTGTATCGATAAACATTGCAAATTATTTGCTCCGCTATTTTCTCCGTATTTCGGATAGTAACGAGCTTTTTAATTTACAAAAGTGTTTTAGGGAAAAAGTTAATATTAAAACTTATCAGTGAGAGTGTTAGTGAACAAATAAACCATCAAATAATAAACCATCGAATAAGGACGAAAAGTTAACAAACTGTGTGAATATAAGGTGTTGTGACGTCGATTGGTAGAAATTACTCATCCGCAATAGTGTTGGGAACTATCGAATAAAACTATCGAATAATTCGATAGTAATTGAAGTATTCGAATTATTCGATGGTTGAAAAATCATTCATTACTTTTTTTTAATACGCATACGTCTATTTTATATTCGAATGTTTTTAGTAGAATGAATAGTTTTTAATGGACGAATGTTTTTATTCGAATGTTTTAAGTGAATAGTTTTAGTAATAGTAATGGACGAATGTTTTTAGTCGAATGTTTTAAGTGAATAGTTTTAGTAATGGACGGACGAATGTTTTTAGTCGAATGTTTTAAGTGAATAGTTTTAGTAATGGACGAATGTTTTAAGTCGAATGTTTTATGTGAATAGTTTTAGTAATGGACGCATGGTTTCAGTCGAATATTATTTTAAGTAGCATGAATCCTTTTAGTAAACTCAGATGAATGAATTTTATTAGTTGAAATGAAAACCTGTTACAGAGGTAGATGAAAAAAGGAATAAAAAAAATAACAAAGGAATTAAATTTAATTTAATATTGATTTAATAAAGTTTATATAAAGTAGAAAATAAATAAATGTGTTGTTTTTGGTAAAATATTTAAAATGCCTTTATAGGTACCTATTAAATAATCTAAAAAAACTTATTTCTGTGCTTACAATTTGGAAATTTAATCTAATCTAATAAAAGAATTGAATACTTGGTTTTATGCCCAATCTAAAAAATAAATAGGTAAACCTTGACTTTCATAAGTTTTTTGGTCTTTAAGTGTTGTATTTTTTATAGTCTTGTATGTTAAGAAATATACTTGATCCTATTTAAATTTCTACCTGAAAGTTTATTTCTGTGGTTCTTTATTATTTTTCTTTATTTGTATTAAATAATAGAAATTGGTAGATGCATTTGTCATTTTTAGCCTTAAAATATTAAATGATGTATTTTATTGATTATACACGATAATAATATTGTTGGTAATTATTAATATTTTGGCAAGTAATGAAAATCAAGTATAAATACAGTTATAATATAAGATAAATACAAACCAAGGTCCCTATACCATAGGTTGTATGGTAACTTTGACATTGACAAATGAAATATTGTCATCGTGACGTCACCCAGACGATCAATTTTACGAATTGTTTGTAAACATAATAGGATACGTGGTTTGGAGGCTATATTTTGTTATTAAATATCGTTAGTGTCTTAATTTGTGTTTATATCTTGAGATATAATGTATCTATAGATATCATTAAGTGTTTTTAGTATAATAACTTAAACCCAAAACTCTTTTACAAGAAGTGTTATATACGTTGACGCCTAGCCCTATTTCTTTCGCATTTTCTTTAAGCTCCACATACAGTTCTGTAATATCTCTTGCGGTTCTTCACATCAAGTTTACATCATTTGTGTACGTTACAATCTGCTTAGACTTATTGAACAATATATCTAATTAAGTCTATAGATAATAGATCTATTATATCTGTACCATCCGTGAATAAGTGGATAAGTCGAATCTTAAATTTTTATTCTTCAAAACTAATAAAATGTTTAAAATGGCCATACCGAAAAATTGCATTTTTGAGTTATCGACTTATTCACAGATGGTACAGATATGTACCTAATTGTTTCATAAAAAATTATAACCTAATATTGCAGTCATCTGAAGATCGTTTGAATAAACAATTATAAAGCAAATGAATATATAAAATAGGGAAAATTCCCTTTGTTGCACTGAAATTGTATTTTTTTTTTATAATTTACTGTTAATGTAAAACTTCACAGGTACCTATTGAATGGAATCATAATGTTTTAATAGTTTTAGATATTATAATCCAGTACCTAACGTAATCAGATGCTCTTATGTTAAACTTAAGGAAAAACTACTAATTTTGATAGGTACATAAATCTTTACTTAAATCTCTTTTTCACCATGGTTTACACGTTAGAAGGAATTTATAATAATGCACTACATGCATTATCCCCAATTCAAAATGATTATATACCTACTCAAAATCATTTAAAAAAGTAAATTGTATTCAACCCATTATTAATATACCTAGGATATTTGAATGATTTAGTCCCATATATAAACACAAGAAACAATCTACTTCTGCTTTAATTAATAGTAATGCTATTCTACTGCATATATTTAATTGCAATTATATTCTATGATTTTTGTAACTCTACAGGTATCTACCACATTTTTTGAAGAATATATTAAATAAATAGTCATTAAAAATCCAAACGTATTTTTTTTAAATATACATATATTTTCAATCATTAAAAACATTCCTATTTTCCGAGTTCATTTCAATGAGTGAAGTGAATGAATTTGAATGCAGCATTCTAGGTGACGTCACTCCCGCCATTAGATTCTCGACGCTGATTGGTGGAAAGTTACCATGCAACCTGTCTATTTATGAACCTTGAATACAAACGATGTAATAATGCCGTTATAATCCCTAACGCATCAATAATATTGATCATCACAGTAGAAAACTGTAATTCAACATGGTGGCTGTGCATGAGCTCGTCACATGATAAATGATAAAAAGTCCTGTAGAGGGACATACTAAATTATTAAATTAGCAATGATTAAATAAATTGATTGACATCATTAATTGGGATAAAAAATTATATGCCTAACCTCTCTATCTTCATTGTTGATCTAAATCTTAGAATATAAAATTTATTTTATATTGCTAGATCAAAATAGTAGGAAACTACTGTTTCAAAATGGCGGCTGCGCATGCGCTCAATTAAATTAGTAACGAATAGATTTATTCGAATGAATTCATTCGATAGTTAAATTCATTCATTTAGTAATTATTCGATAGTTCAAATCATTCGATAGTTCCCAACACTAATCCGCAAGGTTGAATTGTGGGTAATTTTTGGCGCCGGTCGATAGGCAACACATTTTACACTAGACCTGTATAGTAATTTGCATACATATTCCAAAGGCCTCATTTGCGAGTATATTCAGCACCAATTGATAGGCAACATATTATACATTAGACACTAGGAATTCTGGCGCTGGGTGAGTGATAATCCACAAAAACAACTAATCGATACCCAACAAAATAAAAAGTAAACAATTAGCTTTTTAACTACATAATTATTGATAAATAAATTCACAAATTAATATAATCCTTAAAAATGGCCAGTGGTGGAGGTGGAGCAATTAAGAAGACGGGACCGGCAAGAGTGGAGTATGAAAGCAGCAGCGAAGAGAACGGGAATAAGAGAAGTAGGGATGGGTACGATGCGGAAGATTTATTCAGAAAAAGCAAGGTAACGAGGAGAACACCGACTAAGAGTGATAACCAAAATGAACAGATGATACAAATGATGCAGACAATTATGTCAAGAAATGAAGATATGATGATTGAAATAAAAAACTTGCGCAGAGAGCAACAAGAAACCTTGGATTGCGTCAGACAGCTGGAGAAAAAGAATAAGGAGTTAGAAAAACGACTCAATGAAGCAAATGACAGAATAGAACGAATTGAGAAGGATAAAAGAAAAAAAGAACATAATAATTAAAGGATTAACTTTAGATAGCAATGATAACAGGTCTACTAAACAAAAACTAGAACAGTTTATTGAAGCAAATCTGCAACTAAAGGTTAAACTGAGGGAAGGAAATAAAATTGGTGATAAATCATTTCTGGCAGAAATGGAAAATATGACGGATAAAATCTCGGTATTAAGGAACAAAAGTAAACTTAGAAACATAACAGGACAAGGAGTATATATAGAGTCTGACATGACAAAAATGGAAAGAGAGATAGGGGAGAATGGGGGAATGGGAACCACTTAACTATATTCTTTAATAAAAAAACAAATTTTAAGTTATATAAAAAATCGGTCCTGGTTAAGAGCTAGTTTAAAATGTTAATTATCCTTCCCTATTATTATTGCGTCAATTTATTTAGTTATGTTAAAGTTATTATGGAATTACTAAAAATAGTGAATGGCTCCAATTGCCCCAATAGGTCGGGTAATAGGAACCACAATTTATTTTCAGTTTTATCTGTATTAAATTTCTAATTTTCATAACAAAAATAGTAATAAATTGTTTTCAACTCATTTTGTTTAAACAAAAGTCACAGAGATAATATTTAGCTGTGTCAACCCCCGAACAATCTGCACGTACCCATCGACCACAAGCTGTACAGCGATACGACAGTTCTGCCACTAAACGCCTAATGGTTCCCATTACCCGTTTTGTTTAGAAAATTTTAACCTATGAAAAAAATTACCAAAACCAAGTGATTAAAAAACAAATCACATGTAGTTATTCTCTAGGTAGTTAAGTTTAGTTTGCATAAAATAGTTTTGAGGAAAAACATATTGGGACCAACTTACCGTGAATTTTGTAAACCACGTGTATTATAACGATTACTGCAAAAAGTCTATTATGCTCACACAAGAATCAAACAACACTGAATAAACATCTGCAACGATGTCGCTGCTTCTCTGCATTGTTGGTAGCGTGTCGCCAGTGTCAGCAAGTATTTAAAAGCGCGTAATTTAAATAAAACTGGGTGGTTCTCATTACCCGATGGCTCCCATTCCCCCATTCTCCCCTACAGGCTATAATTAGGAAAATAGCGAAGGAGGAAAAAGATAAGGGTAATACAGCAAAAATAGGGTATATGAAGCTAAATATTATTTGAAATGGGATAAGGATAATGGTAAACTGACAGAAAGCACACAGAACAGCCAGAGAGGACTCCCAAAAAACTAAAAAGGAATGCAGAAACGACTCCAATAAGTATAACGACTAAAGCAACGGACAAGTACATGAGATTGCAAAATGATAATACGAAGTATAAACAAGATAACGAGGCAAAACAAAACCATAAGTCAGAAAAGCCAAGAGATCAAAAGTCTGACTCCGTAGAGAATGATGAAAAAGGTAAAGAAATGGGTAAAGAAAAAAGAAGAGTGGAAAAAGGGAAAAAAGAGAAAATAAGAATGGCAACATGGAATGTACGCGGCACCTATGAGGAAGGAGCCATGAAGGAATTAGTAAAAGAAGTAGGGAGATATAAATTGGATATTGTAGCGGTACAAGAAACAAAACAATTGAGGTCAGAAATATCGGAATTAGAAAATGTGGTTTTTTTCAAAAGTGGAGGAGCAGATAGGATGTTGGGAACAGGTTTTATTATAAGAAAAGGTCTAAAAGAATAGATTATGAGTTTTAATCCCATATCGGAGAGGATGTGTCATATACGACTAAAAGGGAAAAAAATAAATATAAGCATTTTAAATGTACACGCCCCTACCGAAGAAAAAGATGAAGAGATAAAAGACATATATTATGAAAAAATGGAGATTGAATATGAAAGGATACCGAAACATGACGTCCAAATTATAATGGGGGATGTAAATGCAAAAGTGGGGAAAGAGGCAATCTACAGAAATACAGTAGGAAAGCATAGCAAACACGACGAGTCAAATGACAACGGACAGAGACTGATAAGTTTTGCAATGGAAAAAAATATGGTGGTAAGAAGTACACAGCTACAGCGGAAAGAGATACATAAGGGTACGTGGACATCTCCGGACGGAACAACCTTTAACCAATTTGATCATGTAATGATAGAAAAACGACACGCGGAATTTATTACAAATGTCAGAAGTATGAGAGGAGCAGACTGCAGTTCAGACCATTTTTTAGTAAAAATTGAATGTAAAAGTGAAGTAGAAGAAAAAATAGTTGCAAAAAAGGATGCAAAAAGAACAAAATCATACGAAATAGCTGAACTGAAAAAAGAAACAACCAGGCAAAAGTATCAAGAAGAAATAGAAAAATTGTTTTTGGAAACAAAGAATGAAGCCACAGATGTAGAAGAAAGATGGGAACAAATAAAACACATTACAAAAGAAGTAAGCAGAAAATTGATACCCAGAATTAAAAAACAGACAAGAACTAAGGAGTGGTTTGATAGGGAGTGTGTAGAGCTGTCAGAAGAAAAGAAAAAGTTAAGAATACGTATGTTGACAACGACAACCCTAACGACAAAAACAGAGAAGAGTATAACTACGTACGAAAACAGTTAAAGAAAAGTTGCAGGAAGAAAAAGAGAAAATTCAATGAAAAAAAGTTGCAGGAGATAGAAGAAAAATTTAAAAACAATGAAATAAGATCATTTTACCAAGAGGTAAAAAAAGTAGAAAAAGGTTACCAAAGCAAAACAAGCTACATAAAGACCATAGAAGGAGAGCTAGTAAGTGAGCCGGGAAAAGTTATGAAAGAATGGAAAATGTATTTCGAAACGTAACTAAACAGTGATGATGAAGATCAGGGAGAGGACGAAGACAGAACAGAGGATGCAGATATAAGAATAGCCGAACCAACCAAAGACGAAGTGCAAAGAGTTGTAAGCAAATTGAAAAACAGTAAAAGTCAAGGTCCAAATGAAATAAGTGCAGAAATGCTGAAAGCAGGGGGAAGAAAACTACTGGAAAAGGTGTATGAACTGATAGAACTTACATGGAAAGAAGAAAAGATGCCTGAAGAGTGGGCCAGAGCCTGGATAATCCCATTACATAAAAAAGGGGATGCAACGATGTTGCAGAATTACAGGGGTATTGCTTTGCTGGACGTGTGCTATAAGATATTTGCTAGGATTGTTAGAGAAAGATTAGAGGTATAGGCAGAGAAACTAATAGGAGAATACCAAGCAGGCTTTAGAAACAATAGATCGACGACAGAGCAAATATTTAACATAAAAGAAATCCAAACAAGCTGCTACGAACATAAAATGGTTTTATATGCACTATTCATAGATTTTAAGCAGGCCTATGACAAAATTAATAGAAAAAAAATGTATGAAGCCCTACGGCAAATGGAAATACCAGAAAAACTAATCAAGTTAATAAGAATTGCCTTAAATATGCCATCTAACGAAATAGTGTGGAACAGTCACAAATCGGAAGAGTTTATAGTCAAAAAAGGACTTAGACAAGGTGACCCTCTATTAACTGTGTTATTTAACCTATTTTGGAAACAATTGTAAGGAACAGCAGAATAGAAACACAAGAAACGATCTACCGTAGCGAACATCAATGCATGGCCTACGCCGACGACCTTACACTGCTAGCAAAAACTAATACCGAATTAAAGAAAATCATGGGAAGATTAGTCAGAGAGGCAAAAAAATTCGGCCTAGAAATAAATGAAGAAAAGACGGAGTATATGGTGCTAGGCAACACAGAAAGAGAACCAGTAGATATGCTAAAGTTAACAGCGTTCGATGGAAAAGAATATAAATTTAAACGAGTAAATCACTTTACATATCTAGGTGCCATTATAGAAGAAAACGGACACGAGCAAAACGAACTAAAGCACAGGATAGCTAAAGGTAACCGAAAGGTCGGCAGTTTAAAAAAATTATTAAAGTCAAATTACGTATCAAGAAAGACGAAAATTAGAATATACCAAACTGTAATAAAAGCAACAGTCACCTACGGATGTGAAACATGGGTACTAAACAAAACAGAAGAAGAAATGATAGAGAGATGGGAACGCAAGGTACTGAGGACTATTTTCGGGGGAAATATACGGCAGATGGTTGGCAAAGAAGAACTAATCAGGAATTAAGGATGCTTTACAAGGAACCAACTATAACAAGATACACAAAGGCACAAAGAGTCAGGTGGGCAGGTCATGTCGAGAGGATGGATAGGTCAAGAATGCCAAAGAAGATACTATTAAGAAAACCAGTTGGGACAAGGAGACGAGGTAGACCAAGAAAAATATGGCACGAAAAGTTTCAAGAAGATATAGGATCGATGGAAATTACAGACTGGAAAGAGAAAGCGAAAAACAGGATACAGTGGAGAAACATAGTGCAGCAATTTTTACATAGACATTAAATCAAATTATATAATAAATATAAGACATTAGTATATATTGTCATTTGTATTATGTAAAATTGTTATTGTTAAGTTGTAAAGCCCTAGGCCTCCAAGGCCTGTAGAGCATGTTAAATAAAAAATTTTGACAGTCTTTGGTTAGATGTTTTCCAATGCATTTGACACATCTTAGTTCCCTTTTGCAGTAATTCTGTGTGTGCCCATATTCCTGGCAGCGCTTGCATTAGGGCAGCAATTTTGGTTTTCTGAAAGCCTCTATTTGTACTCTCATATTTAATATTTCATTAATGGCATAGATTTTTTTATATCTTCATCTTTATCAAAAGGTAAAGTAAAAAAGCGGAAGTGGCGTTTTATCTTTCCCGGTTAGTATTTGATTTACCTCCAGTGTATTGAAGCCTTTGTTCTTTAGGTCTTTTAAGATTTGTTCAACTTTGCATGACTGGTGTAAGTTTCTTGCAACTACCTTGACAGGTATTGACTGTTTGTTTTCAAATGAAAACCATTCCATTTTTGTATTGATTAAGACTTCAGTTAGACTCCTGTATGCATCTGAGTCAGTGACATTGATTTTCATATTCCCTCCAGCCAACATGGTTGCCTGGAATTGTATCTTGTTTTTATGTAGATAATCCGATAATTCGTCTTATTTTTGTACTTTATTAATTATAATTGGTGGAGGTTTTATATTAACCGGTTGAAGTTTGTTACTTTTGGTGTTCGTTTCAGGGGATTGTACCTGCGGCGAGTTGCTAGCTTTTCTTTTTTTTTTTAGTTTCTAACCCTAATCCATTCTGTCTCTCTACTTAGTTCTTCTTCATCTGCATGATATTCAGTTTGGTCTTTTTTAGTGTTCTCCTCAACTGGTTCTATTTTATTTTGAATTATCTCAACTTGTATTTGAAGCTGTTTAATAGTGACTTCTAATTTCTCTCTTAATTGTTTTTCACTCATCCAAGCATTATACAACGCCTGCTCATTTTGACTGCGGGCTTGATTTTGTTGAACTAGCAGCGCCTCGTTCGAGGTAGACTGCTGCATGTACCCATCCATTTGAATATTCTGATTATCATTATCAGTAGAACAAATAATGATTTAACCACTATTTATTAAATAAAAATTAACTACGTACTCAGTTTATCACTAATCACTTTCGATATTATTAATTACACGATAAAAAAACATCCTTCACTTCAACCGTTCGGAAAAGATGTCTTTTTAATTGTTTATTAATAGCTGTTAATTACAGAACTAAAAAACTGAGTGTAAACACGTCCGTTTTGTTTCGCTGCTCGATTGGAAGTGATAAATTAATGTAAATTTATGTTTTGATTGTATAGCTCTTTATTTTCTTTTATCTTCTTCTTTTAAAGGTGCCTATCTTATGGAGATGTTGGCGACCACATTGACCCATCTTATTTTATTTACAGCAGCTCGAAATAGATCAGTTGACGTTAGACCAGTCCACTTCCTAAGATTGGCTAGCCAGGATATATGTCTACGTCCAGGGTCTCTCTTGCCCTCAATTTTGCCTTGTAGAATCAACTGTATTTATCATTACGCATAACGTGGTCGAAATAAGCCAATTTTCTGTTCTTTACGATGTTAATTATTTCTTTTTCTTTTCTTAGCCTCTATATATTCTTAGCATCTATACTAGGGAATAGTTGTATTAGTTGTGGTGTGTGTGTATATGAGAATCTCAACATACGTCGGTAGTACCACATTTCAAACGCCTCTAACCGTTTTATGGTATCTTCTGTAAGACTCCAGCTTTCAACTCCGTAGAGGAGGACACTAAGACGTAACATCTAAGAATTCTTATGCGTATATTGATACTTAAAGGCAAGTTGCAGATAATCTTCCTAAGACTGTTAAAAGAGCTTCTGGCTTTTTCAATTCGAGTTTTTATTTCGTAGCTATGATCCCAAGTATCCTTATTGTTGCAGCCCAGATAACATATTTTCTGTACTCTCTCTAGGGGTGTATTGTTTACGGTAATTTGGGCGTTTGTGTTGGTGTTCTTAATAATGATCATTATTTTTGTCTTCTTACAATTTAGTTTTAGGCCGTATTTGTTACATGTTTCTACAACATTATCCATGATTTTTTGGAGCCCCTGAGCACTATCTGCCAGCAATACTGTATCGAATTTTATTTTATAAATGTATAAAAATTAAGTTTTAAAATTAAATAAAACAAAGGATAATTCTTCTTCTTCTTCTTTTTGTATAGTCATGACTCTGTCTGTTTTTTCAATGTGCCTCTAGTAAGTTGTCGTTCCATCGTTTTCGTGGTCTTCCCACTGATCGTCTTCCTATTGGGGAACCGTCCCTTGCTGTCCTGACTATCATATTTGTTGTCATTCGGTTTATATGGTCATTCCATTCTATTCTTCTGTTTCTTACCCAGTTATTAATGTTATACACCTTGCATCTCCGTCGTATATCTGTACTTCTAGCTCTGTCCCATATAGTCTTACCATCGATTTTTCGAAGGGTTTTCATCTTCGCTGTTTCCAGCAATCTTTTTGTCCTCTCTGTGTCGGGTCGTGTTTCTGCCGTGTTTGTCATTATTGGTCTGATGACTGTTTTGTAAATTCTGTCTTTAATTTGTTTCCCGATATTTTTATTTCTCCATATTGTACCATTCAGGCAACCTGCGGCTCTGTTTGCTCTATTCACTTGATCTTCCACTTCTGTTTCGAGCCTTCCGTGGCAAGATAGTGTGATGTCTAGGTATGTAAACTCCATCACTTGTTCTATTATCTGACCTTCCAGCTCCAATTTACATCTTATTAGATCTGCTGTTATAACCATGCATTTTGTCTTTTGTGAGGAAATTAACATGTTAAATTTTCTGGCGATTATGTTGAATTGGTGCAGCATGGTTGTAAATCATCTTCACTTTGAGAGATTAGTATTGCATCATCCGCATAGCAGATTATTTTAAGTTGTTTTTCTCCCATTTTCTCACTTTTTTAGTTCTTACTTTTTTTATTAATTCATCGTCCACTATTACTTTTATTGTGTTGTTCTGGTAGATGTTTTCGATCTTTCTAATTATTCCTAAAGGTACCTCTCTCTTCTTCTTCTTTTTATATAGACATTACTCTGTCTCTTTTTCAATGTGCCTCCAGTAAGTTGTCATTCAATCTTTTTCGTGGTCTTCCCACTGATCGTCTTCCTATTGGGGAACCGTCTCTCGCCGTCCTTACTACTCTATTTGCTGTCATTCGGCTTATGTGGTCGTTCCATTCTACTCTTCTGCTTTTCACCCAGTTATTAACCACTTTGCATCTCCTTCGTATAGCTGCACTTATAGCTCTATCCCACAGCGTCTTACCATCGATTTTTCGCAATGTTTTCATCTCTGCTGTTTCTAGCATTCTTTTTGTCCTTTCTGTATCAGGTCGTGTTTCTGCCGCGTATGTCGTTATTGGTCTGATGACTGTTTTTTAAATTCTGCCTTTCACTTCTTTTCCGATGTTTTTATTTCTCCATATTGTTTCATTCAGGCAACCTGCGGCTCTGTTTGCTTTATTCACCTGATCTTTCACTTCTGTTTCGAGCTTTACGTATGTGCATAGTGTGATGCCTAGATATTTAAACTCCATGACTTGTTCTATTATTTGACCCTCCAGCTCTAATTTACACCTTATTAGATCTGCTGTTATAACCATGCATTTAGTCTTTTTTGGGGAAATTAACATGTTAAATTTTCTAGCGGTTATATTAAATTCGTGCAGCATACGTTGTAAATCATCTTCACTTTGAGAGATTAGTATTGCGTCGTCTGCATAGCAGATTATTGTAAGTTGTTTTTCTCCCATTTGGTATCCTTTTTTTGTTCTTACTTTTTTATTATTTCGTCCATGATCAGGCTGAACAACAGGGGACTCAGGGAATCTTCCTGTCTTGTCCCATTGCCAGCTTCAATTGGGTCAGTTAGTTCTTCATCTACTTTTACTTTTATTGTGTTGTTCTGGTAGATATTTTCGATCGTTTTAATTATTTCTAGAGGTACCTCTCTTGCGTACAATAAATGGATAACGTCCTTTAATTTGACCCTGTCAAATGCCTTCTTAAGGTCCACGAAACATAAGTAAGCCGGTTTGTTGTATTCTAACGATTTTTCTTGAATTTGCCTCATTATAAATATAGCGTCGGTGCATGATCTTCCCGACCTAAAACCTTGTTGTTCTTCAAATAATGTTATAATTTTATTCAGTTTGTTTGTTATCACTTTTTTGGATTAGTTTTATTAACTGTTTGGTCAGGTCTTGTCCTCCATACTTTGGGAGTTCATTCGATATTCTGTCCTCTCCTGGTGATTTTCTATTTTTTAATTTCCTTAATGCTTCCGTTACCTCTGCTTCTTCAATATTTATTTCTTCGTTTGTTGTCACTTCAGGTGTTGGTGGTTCGTTATCGTTATCTTTAGCAAACAGAGATCGAATATAGTCTGCCCAAGTTTCATTCTGAATATACCTCTTTCGAGTATAACAAATGGATAACGTCCTTTAATGTGACCCTGTCAAATGCTTTCTTAAGGTCCACGAAACATAAATAGGCCGGTTTGTTGTATTCCAACGATTTCTCTTGAACTTACTTTATTATACATATAGCGTCAGTGCATGACCTTCCCGACCTAAAACCTTGTTGTTCTTCTGCTAATGTTATAATTTCATTCAATTTGTTTGTTATCACTTTGGTTGTCAATTTTAATGTTGTGTTTAATAAGTTAATTCCTCTGTAATTCTCCGGGTCCGATTTGTCTCCTTTTTTTAAGAGAGGTATTAGGATGCTTGATCTCCATTCTTGTGGTATTCTGTTTTGTTTTATTATTTTTTGTATTAGTTGTAATAGTTGTTTAGTTAGATCTTGTCCTCCGGACTTTAGGAGTTCGTTCGATATTCTGTCCTCTCCTGGAGATTTTTTATTTTTAAGTTTTCTTAATGCTTCCTTTACCTCTCCCTCCTCGATATTTATTTCTTCGTTTGTTGTAACTTCAGGTGTTGGTGGCTCATTATCATCGCCTTTAGCAAGTAGCGATCAGAAGTGGTCTGCCCATGTTTCCTTCTGAATGTGTTTTGCTTTTATTAATTCATTCATCTCCTTTCTTTGCCCTCTGATTATTCTCCATACTTCGTTTTGTGTTCCGTAGAAGTCGTGTTCCATCTGTTTTGAGAAACTCTGCCAGTGCTCCCTTTTTATTTGCCTCACTAAAGTATTCGTTTCTGATTAGTTTATAGTGGTTGTATGCCTGTTGTGTTTGTTTCGTTCTGTATTGTAAAAAGGCTTTCTTCTTTTCTTCACATTTTATCTTAAGTTCCTCTCTAAACCACGGGGTTTTCTTCTTTAATATGTGAGTTTTCGTTACTTTTCTCTCTTCAAGTGATTCTGAGAAAGGATAATTCTAAATCTTGTAAATAATAAATAAAATCTATTTCAGTAATTTGATTTAATACAAGTCTCTAATAAAAATATAACTAATAATCAAAGCACTCGATACGTGTAACAATTTACAAGAGTGTGGTGGGACCTGCGTTAATGTATAGCGGTAAAATGTGGCCTATAAAGAAAATTTAGGAGAAGGAGATGGAGGAACCTAGCTGAAATGAAATTGTCACGGTGGATATTGGGTAAGACTAGAAGGGACCGCATCAGGAACGAATTAATTAGGGAAAGTGTCGGGAAGACAACAGTCTCAACATTCAAGAACAAAGACTGCAATGGTTAGGTCACGTTAGAGGTAGGGCGTTAGTAGCCCAGTAAATGAACGGGAAATTCGGCGATACCGTGTAACTTTCAGGGGCAACTCAGAATTGCATGAAAATTTGGATTTAGGTTCTACTTACCCTCCACTTCAAAGTTGAAATTGTGCCGTTGGTTGCTTTTACTTGGGGGGTAACAGTCACCCCTTCTCGGGGGTGAAAAAACATACGTTCAAGATAAGACCGGAAATGGATAAATTGACTGATTTTAAGCAACTTTTGTTCTATAAAGCTTTTTACGTAAGTCAATACTTTTCGAGTTATTTGCCTTTGAAAATGTTGATTTTTCGACAAAAAAAACTTCGTTTTCAGACGGTTTTTCGCAAATAACTCAAAAAGTAAACATTTTATCGAAAAAAATATTCTTAGAGGTGTAGCTTATAAAAATCCCAAAAAAATGGTGTATCAGTAAAGTCTATCAATCAAATAAAAACAAAGTTGTAGCTTATGAAAAATACGTTCTTATTCGTCTAATTCCAAATCGAATATTTCAAGGTGAAATCACCGAAAAATTAAGCACTTTTCGGGAAAAAACCCATTTAAACTTTTTTAAAGTGTTTATAAAAAGCTTTGTTGAAATTGTTAACAAAAGTTTTAGCATTAAAAATAAGCGAGTTACGCTCAAAATAAAGTTGGCCCTCTTTTTTTTTGTAAAAAATCATGAAAATCTCGCCGTGTTTAGTTCCCCAAATGAAATTAATCGCTACCGCTTTACAAACAATTTACTTACCTACCCTAATAGCACACGACGTCCAATGGACGTCCAAAATAGGTCCATTTTTGGTCCTAACGTCCATGGAGTATAAATGGACGTCCTTTGGACGTCCCATGTTGGACGTCCTTCGGAAGGAATAAATATGGACGTCCTTTGGACGTCCGACGTTGGACGTCCTTCGGACGGAATAAAAATGGACGTCCTTTGGACGTCCGACGTTGGACGTCCTTCGGAAGGAATAAATATGGACGTCCTTTGGACGTCCGACGTTGGACGTCCTTCGGACGGAATAAAAATGGACGTCCTTTGGACGTCCGACGTTGGACGTCCTTCGGAAGGAATAAATATGGACGTCCGACGTTGGACGTCCTTCGGAAGGAATAAATATGGACGTCCTTTGGACGTCCGACGTTGGACATTCTTCGGACGGAATAAAAATGGACGTCCGACGTTGGACGTCCTTCGGATGGAACAAATATGGACGTATATATACTGGACGAAATACGGACAATTCCCTAATAGCACACGACGTCATTTGGACGTCCAAAATAGGTCCATTTTTGGTCCTAACGTCCATGGACTATAAACGGACGTCCCATGTTGGACGTCCTTCGGAAGGAATAAATATGGACGTCCTTCGGACGGAATAAATATGGACGTCCTTTGGACGTCCGACTTTGGACGTCCATACTGGACGAAATACGGACGTTTTATGAACGCTTATATTGGACACATTATACCAATTACGAGATCAAATAGCAAAATAATTCAATAAAATATTAACTTGCGTTAACTTTACGTTAATGAAATACAGTCAAACCTGTCACTAACGGCCACTAAAATGAAAGAACTATTGGCCGATATAGAAAAGTGGTCGTTATTGCCAGTTTTTGTAGCCTAGATATACAGTACAACCTGTGTTACTGGCCACCTGTACTAACGGCCAGTTTAAAAATTCCCCAAACCAATTATATCTAGACTACAAAAACTGGCAATACCGGTCACCTTTCTATATCGGCCAATAGCTTTTTCATTTTTAGCGGCCGTTACTGACAGGTTTTACTGTAATTAGTGTGGGGAATTTTTAAACTGGCCGTTAGTACAGGTGGCCGGTGTTGGCAGGGGGCCGGTAACACAAGTTTTACTGTAGTTTAAATCGATTAGATCGAAAGATTAAATCTTAATTCAAAATTGTATATTAAATTATTACAATTATAAAACTATATAGTTTAATATCCAAAACATGTTTTGATTTCATGTAATGTAATGAAAATCTTATTTGTAAATTATTGGTTACAATGTTTAACAACAGGAAATATTCAAGAATAAATAAAATAAAAGTTTCCCCTAACAACAAAACATTCCAGGAATTCTACTATCAAAGTTCTATTCCGTGAACATCTGATTAAATTATGGCTGGAAAGTTACCACAAGATATTCTATGAAAAGAGTACAATGTCCTCCTGGAGGGGTAAAATTTTCCATACTCTAAAGAGAGGCCATTTACTATTCAATTTGCGTTCATTTTCAAATTTGCCGCGCGAGTATCTATGTAGCGTCGCGTGGTCATTGGTCATCAAGTCATCAATTATTTCATTTTCATCATAAGATAACCTAAAAATTTAGTAACAATTTTGATTGGAAAAAAATGCATCGATAAGGGGGTGAAAAATGGAAATTAGTGGCTTTTTTTGCTGTACTCAACTGTACTGTTTAGTATGCTAGTTTTGGCTATGGCTGGATCTCTTAAACAATTATGTAAGTATTATAAAATCCGTTTTCAATTTTCTTTATGAAACGAATCATTTATGCATGTATTACCTGTAAATATTTTGATTTTTAATTGTAAAGAATAGAAAAATTACCGTTCATTTTAATTTTTTTTAGAATCAGCTGAAAGTGGTCTACAAAAAACCAGATATAACCAAAATAAAGATATAAAAAGTGTATTGGCTAATTGGAAGAAACAACATTGTCCATGCATAATAAGTTATTACTTTATAAACAAATATTAATACCTAGGAATGGAACCTGGATATAATCATCAAGAAGATAGCAGGAATCCCGACAAACAACTTAAATAAGTACAAGAATATTGAGGAAATCCTCCTCGATACTACTGGGCAAACTAGAAGATTGAAGAGGACAAAGCCTTTTGAACTAGTTTGAGTGATAGGTGATAGTGAAAAGCAGAGCATAGTGCGTGATGTGGCTGTGTATGTTAGAATAGTGCACGATCTTGTTAGATTAGATAAGAGACGCTATCGGGTAAGCTCTTCATTTTAAGAAACATTAGTAATTTAGGTTAAATTAAAATTGCTCATTGGTCAGTTATGACCAGATTGCTTTTTTTATGTTTGGCAAAAAGGGCGTAAGTCAGAATTGCACATTGCTAATGTTTTGATGATTTCTGGACCAGCAAAAAACTGTTGTAGACGTAAACTGTATGTACCAATAAAAAGAGCCGATTTTTCTGGTCCAGAAATCATCAAAACATTATCGATGTGCATTTCTGACTTAAGCCCTTTTTCCCAAACATCAGAGAATTGTAATGTACAAATTCTCCTATCTGATTTTTCATGAATTTTGTAGGAGACGAAAAACCATTTTTAGGATCATCTCCTGCTTTCACATGTAAATTTTGACATGTCTTGTAGTAAATAGATAGTTGAATTTACTACAAAACATGTCAAAAAATATATGAAAACAGGAGGTAACCATAAAAAAGTTTTTAGTCTCTCTTACAAAACTCATGAAAAAACAAATCGGAGGTATGTCACATCAGTGACTATATCCAGGGAATGTCTAAAAAATATACTTTGATGTCCCAAGAACCAAATATAACCTTTATATATATACAGGGTGTAACAAAAATACAGGTCATAAATTTAATCACATATCCTGGGACCAAAAATAGTTTGATTGGACCTAACTTACCTTAGTACAAATGTGCACAAAAGAAAAGTTACAGCCCTTTGAAGTTATATATTAATAGCACCAAGGGCCTTAGAGGCCCATGGCTTGAAAAGTTTGTTTTTTCTTCATTTTCACGTTTCTTTATGTACTGAGATCTTCTCTGGCTTGATATGTGATTTTTCTCCATTCCTTCCTCTTATTCATTTTTCTTTTCTGACCCTGTAACACCATTCTTTCCAAATCTTTTTCGACCTCTTGCTTCCATCTATTTTCCGGTCTTCCTCTTCTCTTTCTTGAAGCTATAGTGTAGTTTAGTACCCTTTTCGGAGTCCTCGTTTTTGGCATCCTTTCAATGTGACCTCGTGATCTAAGTCTCTGTGCCTTTATCACTCATTTGAAGTTACAAAATGAAAAGTGATTTTTTCCAATGTATCGAAAACAATGTGCTTTTGTGCACGTTTCAATTTAATTATTATTGTAGTACCTACCATTTAAACAACGTTTTAAAAACTTTTTTGCCTCTTATTGCTTTTTCGAAAAGTCAATTTTTATCGAAATATTGTGAATATTTGTCAAATCCACCACATATTTGTATATGGTTAAGTACGATTATGGAGACTTGGTAATAATATGCAAACTTATTTATGCTTTACATTTTTAGGTATATTTTGAACCATATTAAAAAAGAAGCCAGACTCGATAAAACGTGCCTTATCGAAAAAATACAGAGGCAAAAAAGTTTTGAAAACACTCTGTTTAACTAATGGTACCTCAGTAATAGTTTAATTGGAACATACAACATTGGGGGGGTTTAAAGGAACAAAACCCCCATAAAATTTTTACGTGGACATATTAAAAAAGAAGTCGCAACTCGATAAAAACTGCCTTATCTGAAAAATACTAAGAAACAAAAATATTGAATTTAACTAATGGTACCACAATAATAAAATTGAATTGGAACATACACAAAAGTTTGGGAGGATTTAAGGGATCAAAACCCCCATAAAATTTTTATGGGGTGCACAAATTTCACCATAATTTTTCTTTAAGATATTCCTGCCATAATAATGCCACATGTCACATGTCCATTTTCAATAAAAAATCGCTAATAGTTTTCGATATAATCGAAAAAATCCATTTTCATTTTGTAATTTCAAAGGGCTGTAACTTTTTATGTGCATATTTGTACAAGGTAAGTTAGGTTCATTTGAACTATTTTTGGTCCCAGAATAATGTGATTTAATTTATGACCTGTATTTTTGTTACACCCTGTATATACAGCCCATTACGCACCACCTTAAAAATTGGGCATTTTTGATGTCTCGAATTTCCTAAACCTGTTGTTGCATCTAAGTGATTTTTTTTATAATATTCTAGCCTAGGCCCTAGAATATGTTACCTCCTTATGCTTGTCATGCACAGGGAGCTATACTGTAATATATATTATATCACATTACTATAGAGAGCGATATGATATAATATACATATATTACAGCATGACAAGCTTAAGGAGGTAACCTATAGCCTAGGCTATAAAAACATCACTTAGATGGGACAACAGGTTTAGGAAATACGAGACATCAAATATACCCCATATTTAAGGTGGTGCGTTAATTTCTTGGAGAAGTGTATTGTAATTTAATGTAAATACTGTAATATCCAATAATTGTAATTTGATATAAGATGAAATATAAGTTCCTTAAAAAATATATTTTTTATTTCCCACAATACATTCTCCACAGGTCTAAATATCGTCGCTAGACGTCCACCGAATGACCTTCCAGGACGTTAGATGGATGTTCAGCAGCAAGACATTGGACCAAACTGGGACATCCTATGAATGCCCAAATGACGTCCACCGAACGTCCCCTCCGACGTTAGGTGGACCTCCATTGGATGTTTAACAACTTGGCCTTTGGACCAAAATTGGACGTCCTGTTAAGGTCCAATTCACGTCCCCTAGGACGTCCGATTAAGGTCCAATTCACGTCCCCTAGGACGTCCGATTAAGGTCCAATTTACGTCCGATTAAGGTACAATTTACGTCCGCTTAAGGTCCCATTTACGTCCGATTAAAGTCCAATTTACGTCCGATTAAGGTCCAATTTACGTCCGATTAAGGTCCAATTTACGTCCGATTAAGGTCCAATTTACGTCCGATTAAGGTCAAATTTACGTCCTATTAAGGTCCAATTTATGTCCGATTAAGGTCCAATTTACGTCCGATTAAGGTCCAATTTACGTCCGATTAAGGTCCAATTTACGTCCCCTAGGACGTCCGATTAAGGTCCAATTTATGTCCGATTAAGGTCCAATTTACGTCCGATTAAGGTCCAATTTACGTCCCCTAGGACGTCCGATTAAGGTCCAATTTGCGTCCGATTAAGTTCCAATATACGTCCCCTCGGACCTTAGATGGACGTCCAATGGACGTTCGGTAGCGCGACATTTGGACCAAAATAGGACGTATAAAGGACGTTCCTCGGACGAAAACGGACGTCCAAAGGACGTCCGTAAAGTCCGTGAAGGACGTCCAATGGACGTCCTTGTGCTATTAGGGTATCTATTTTTTATATGATCTGTCAGTCTCACCGGTTTAAAGTGTTTATTTTTGAAAGGGTTATAATTGAGAAAGCTTGAATGGGTCACTAATAACGAGTGTATGCAAATTTTGAACAGCCATATCTTAACCAATTTTTGTCTTAAGGAGAAACAAAATGAAACTAACATATTTATAATAGCAAAACCTACATTTTTTTACTCTTTAAGATTTTTCTTATCACTAATACTTTTTAAGTTATTTTGAAAAAATTAAATTTTTCAAAAATTTTTAGAAAATTTTTTTTTACTATAAAACCAAATGTTTCCATAAAGAAGCACTTCAAACTAATCAAACTTGCAGATCATATAAACAATACACATACAGTTAAAATAGATGGTAAAGCCAAACGATTAATTTTATTTAGAGTGCTAAATAGAGGGAGGTTTTCACGATTTTTTTACCAAAAAAAAAGGGAAAACTTTTTTTCAGTGTAACTCGTTTATTTTTGATGCTGTAAACTTTTGTAAAAAACAAATAATAAGCTTTTTTTCAATACTTCAAAAATGTAAATAAGGTTTTCCCGAAAAACGCTTCTTTCTTCGGTGATTTCGCGTTGAATTATTCGATTTGGAATTAGACGAATAAGAACGTATTTTTCATGAGCTACAACTTTGCTTCTACTAAATTTGTAGACTTTACTGGTACACCATTTTTTTCGTTTTTTTATAGGCTACTTTTGATAAAATATTTTTTTCGATAAAATATTTACTTTTTGAGTTATTTGGAAAAAACTGTCTGAAAACGTAGTTTTTTTGTCGAAAAATCAACATTTTAAATCGCCCATAACTCGAAAAGTATTAACTTACGTAAAAAACTTTATAGAACAAAAGGTGCTTAAAATAAGTCAATTTATCCATTTCCGAGGAGGGGTAAATATTGCCCCCCAAGTAAAAGCAACCAACGGCACAAATTCAACTTTGAAGTGGAGGGTAAGTAGAACCTAAATCCAAATTTTCATGCAATTCGGAGTTACCCCTGGAAATTACACTCCAAAACGGTCATTTATTGGGCTATAGACGTAGGAATGAAAACTATGTGGGATGAAGAACTGCTAGAAGTTCATGGAAGGAGAGGTAGAGGAAAACCGAGGTGAATATGGAAGGGCTGTGTGGCAGGGGACATGAGAGAGAAAGGTTTAGTTGAAGAGGACATGATGGATACAAATGAGTGGCGAAAAAGAGTAAGAAACAGCGACTTCTCAAAAGAAAAAAGCTGAGGAGTAAGACAAAGAATTTATTTTAACCTACACTAAACTTTATTTCAAGCACCGTGTTGAGGCTTGATTAACTCGGGGTGTACGAAGATAAAAAACACGTACATTAAAGGAAAAACTACAATTGCAATAACCATGCAACCGATTAGAGCTTTCAAAGAAATATCGGCGTCAGCTCCCCTACAGCCTAAGCTAGGCTCAACCTGTAACAAAAAAATTTAGTTAAATTGCAATATCCAAAACAAAAAAAGATATTTTACGACCCAATATTATTCAATTCCGGTGAGTATACATACACCCTAACAACACACAACATTCCAGGAATGTACTACCAAAGTTCTATCAATATTTGAATGTCCTGGACATTTAGGGAACATTCGGTGAACATCTGTTTAAATTATTCCTGGAATGTTACCATAAGACATTCTGTGAACATACTACCAATGTTCCTATATTTTAAGTTGCGAAATAATACATACGTGTAAGAGATACAACATTACTTATAACATACCAGACAAACTAAGTGACATTTTAGGCCTACAGTGCAATAATATGTCAAATTTAAAGAGTTTCCCAAGATTATAAATATACAAATGTAATAAAAATTATTGTTCGCGAATATTCAATTTGGAATGCGATTTTATTAATAAAAAAATACTTATAACTTATGCAAAACCCAAGAGAGGCATTTATATTTATTTCTTTTGCGTTCATTTTCAAATTCGCCGTGCATATATTTTTGTGCATGGCGCTTGAGAGGGCATCACGTGACTAAAAACGACCAACCAACGACTTCGCTTCGGCCATCTTGGCATCTTCATCTTGGCGACCTTGCCTTGCCGTGGATTGTTTTTAGTTGCTTGTATTATTTGTGCTTTTTAAGAATATTTTTTTAATTCGGATACTTTTATAATAGCTTTAATAGTATTATTAACATAGTGCATAAAATGGTGTCCTGTTTTTAACGCAGTTGGAGTAGCAGAAACAAATGTAGATAAAAAAATCTGCAGGAATAACGTTTCAATTATGACAGAAGCTCAAAACAAATGACTGTGAATGAAAAGCCCTATTAAAAGGTTAGTATGCAAATATGTAAACGAAAGCATGCCCTGTATTTCAGAAAATAAATTAATACTATTAATACCCTAATAATACTATTCATAAAAAATCTTTTAAGTAACGTAGATATAACAAAGTGAATAAAAGGCATAAATCAGAAGAATTATTATTTTATTTTATAAGTTAATAATTGGTCATATCCATTTATTTTAATAATAATTGTGAATAAGCCACAAACTTCGCTTATTCCTAACTAAAATAGTAAATAGAGATAGGTAATAACAAAAGGATTTGTAAAACTAAAATAATTCTTTTTGCGTTTTTGCTAGTGTATGCCTTTATAAATAGGATGGTAGACCACACACTATAATATGCAGTACCAACTAATGAATACACAGAATATTATAGTCGATTTGCTAAACTCAGTCTCAGTACTAATTACTGTAATTTTGGCAAAATTGGCCAAAAACAAAAAAAATTACCTACTAAAATCACTAGCCAGTTGTGTCTGAGTTTGGGGAACCGACTATACTAATAAACAATTTCTAAGCTGTTTTATAATAATTTTGTGAGTTCATTAATCATATTTTTTATTTAAAACTAAAATTTGTTAATAATGCTTAGTAATGCATATATTTTGTATTTTTAGCTTTCCAGAAGATCCTGCGAAGAAGACATGAAGTATAGATCAGATTTGTTAATAGAGGAGTATGTTCAAAACACTTTTTAGAAAAAGATATTGACATAACTTCACTTTCATCTGTTCGTTTGAGAGACTGTGCTGTTCCAATAGCTTATGTCACACAGGTATATGCATAACCTAATTAATAATACAGTCCGTACAATATAGATACTGTTGTAATTCATTATCTACATCGGAGATCTAAGTTGACATTGTTGCCCAACTACAAAAAATTTTTGAATTCATTTTAAGTCAAATATATCACATAATTATTGCGAAGTAGATTATACAACAAAACAGATTAATATTCAATGTAAATAAATAAAAACATCAGAAATCGAAAACAAGAATTAAGGTATAATCTTATGTTACAGTTATTAAGGTACCAAGGGTATTATAGGGATATACGTTGACCGAAAGCGTTATTATTATAATACCTGTGGTGCCTTCAACGTTTAATGCCCGACTAAATTATTCTTTATATGCGAAAAATTTGAATGAATTTTGAATTGATTAGTTTTTAAATAAGTACATTTACCAGTAACAGTAGTAACGTAATTGTGGTAACCATAGTTTTACTTAGGTTGATATTTGTCAACTTGACAGTATCTAAGTCGTTATTTAAATTTAATGCCCAAGGGCGTTATATCGTACTTAACAGACTTCGAAATGTCATTATTTGTCAAATAATGTACCAGTAGGACATTAAAGTAAATAATAAAAACAATAAATATAATGAATACTAAATACTTATTTGTTTGTGAAAAATCTATTTCTTTGTGGCTTTTTTGTAATTAATTATTCTAATGGGGAAATAAGCCACAATTTACTTGAAAAAATAATTTTATTAAGGTTTCTACTTCCACATCGGATGTCGTTGTCAAAATACAAAATGTTCATTATTATTATTTTATTTATTAAATATTATTTATTATTTATTTAAATATTATTTAATATTTATTTTTTTATTATTATTTATGCATATTATTACCTGTAAATAATATTTCTTCTGATTGTTAATTGTAAATATAGAAAAATTACCTTTTATTTTATTTTCTTTTAGAATCAGCTGAGAGAAGTGGTCTACAAAAAACCAGAAAGGAAACGGAATATGTGGCTACGAAAAGCAAAAGAAAGGTTTACAAAGCAAATGTGACACATTTTTTTATAATATTTAGGAATGTCAGCAAATTACATTAAAAAATGTATGTAAAGATTTTTTGCAATAAAAATGTTTATATTTATCAAGGATGTATTATTTGGTATGGCCATATATCGTCAGTGATGTGACAGTACCTCCTATCTGTTTTTTTCAAGAGATTTGTAAGATAGACTAAAAACTTGTTTCGGCCACCTCCTGTTTTCATATATTTTTTGACTTGTTTTGCAGTAAATTCAACTATCTATTTACTACAAAAAAAGTCAGAATACGTACGAAACCAGAAAGTGACCTTAAAAAATGTTTTTCGTCTCCTGCAAACCTCATGAAAAAACATATAGGAGGTATTAGTCACATTACTGACTATATATTTCAGTGAATGTCTAAAAAATATACTGTGAATGTTCAAAGAACGTTCGTAGACATTCATGGAATGTTCTAACAAGACATTCAGTCTAAAAATATACTGTGAATGTCCAAAGAACATTCATGGAATGTTCCAACAAGACATTCAGTCTAAAAAATAGACTGTGAATGTCCAAAGAACATTCGTAGACATTCATGGAATGTTCCAACAGAACATTCTAAGAATATTTAAAATGCTGACACAGCACTTTCCTGGTACTTTCCAGGGACATTCGTGTGCATTTGGGGACATTCCAGGAATGTTTTCAATGTCCTGTGTGTACATTCTAGGAACATTCATGGAATGTTTTGTGTTATTAGGGCAGCGTGCAGTATTAGTGTGACAAAGTTCAATTACTCGTTTGTCGCAAGAGATGCGAAAAAAGTTATTTAGGTAAAAGTTGGGGTACAGATAGGACCATAATTTAACAATATATCAAATAGTTGGGTATGACGCTAAATTTACTTAAACATTTGTTATTATATCTACTATTTTTATAGTTCCAGTTGCTTTTTCTTACTAGTTTAGCCGCTGTTCCTTACTAATATAACTTTTCCTAATATGAACTAATTAATATAGATTTTGTGCTAGAACTGTATAAAAAAATGTACTACTAGCAATAAGAATTTATCTTAAGCAATTCCCTGATAGACGATAACCAAGAAGAGAAACTTTTGAAAGTTTAGTAGAACGGTTTCAACGGACTGGACACTTTAGATTACGAGAAAAAACTTATCGAACAAAAACTATTGTAAATGAATAAAATGAATTAAATAATTAAATCTAATCCTTAGTGTCACTGAGGTTCTCATAATTTAAGTGTCTAGTCTATTGAAACAGTTTTAGTATACTTTAAAAAGTTTCTCTTCTTGGTTGTCGTCTATCGGGGAATTGCTGATGATAAATTCTTATTGCTCGTAGCAGTAGCACATTTTTGGTATACTCTTCTAGTACCAAAATCATATTAATCAGTTCCTCATTGGAAAAATTTGTACTATAGTCCATCCTTCTATGACTTTACAGTATAAGGAACATAGGCAATGTAGTTCTGAGTTTTTAGTGCGGTAATGCCGATTTTATTAAAAAGAATTTGTAATCAAACATTAGAGATATTAAATTAAACCTATTTTGGAAAGGCAATCTACAATTTTAGGATTCATATGCGTTTAGCTTATTTGATATATTATATTTATTACTCATATGAATCCTAAAATTGTAGATTGAATTTCTAAAACAGTTTTAATTTAATCTCTTTAATGTTCGATTACAAATTATTTTTGATATAATCGGCATCACCGCGCTAAGAACTCTCATAATGACTGCATTGCCTATGTTCCTTATACTGTAAAGTCAAGGTGGGACGGACTATAGTAATGGTAATAAAGCTACTGGAACTATAAAAATAGTATAAAATCAAATGTTTAAGCAAATTAGGTGTCATAGTCAACTAGGTAGACTATTGTATGTTTTTATTAATATTTTATCCACCAACAAGCTTAATTACGTAGGTATTTTGACATATCATTCAATATTAATAAATTAATGACCTGAATTTTTTTTGTTCGAAAAATTATTTGTGATCGAATATTTTCACGACAACCTAATAAAATTTCACGTAATTTTTGTTGCAATTAATGTTTGGCTTAAATAATCATGAATAACTCACACATTAAAGCAGTTAGGTATAGGAAATGCTTAAGAAATAATAAAGTACCATATAATATCGTCTCATTACAAAACTAAAATACAGGGTGTTCCATTTAAGAAAACTCCGAAAATACTCATTCCTAGTTTCGATCAACCCTGTATACTAAAATTAAACATTTCGCTATATTAATAATGTTTAAAAATAACAGACTATCTTAAAAATGGTTTTGAACTTGAATAGAAATTTTGATATCAAATCTCTACAATTCTACAGGGTGTGAATGTTGCTACGAAATTAACAAATAAACGTAATTATCACTACCTCGTATAATATCACAAAACCCCAAAAGTGTAAAAATATACTGGATGTTCCATTTAAAAAAACATAAGTTTGTGTCACCCTGTCAATACGGCCCTGTATTTTTGAAAACATTTTTAAATTATGGTCCTATCTGTAGCCCAACCTAAACAACTTTTTTTCGTATCTCTTACGACAAACGAGTAACTGGACTTTGTCACACTAATGCCCCACCCTGTATACGGCAAAATACACCCACCTTGTATTTCATTCAATTTGCAGACATTGTCAATCTTGGACCACATTTAGAATAGAATAGAATTTATTCATCCACAAAGTTTACACAATTCTTACAAAAAAATGTATAAATCTTATCGGACTAGTCAAAGTTTTAGTACAATATATAGTAAAAATACATATGATTAAAATAAAACAGTGATTACAATAAAATAAATAAGAAATAAAAGTTACAAATAAAAATTTAGAACTGTTGTTGCAAAAATGTTAAAAATTTAAAAATCCATCAATACTATAGAATGTGTTGTCCATTAAAAATGAGTACACAGTTTGGCGAAAACCTTTATGTGAAGAATTACTGAGATTTAATATATTGACTATTTTATTATAACATTTTATTCCAATATATTCAGGTGCATGTTGGGATACACCTAATCTAGAGAAAGGTTGTCGAAAATTTGATTTACCTCTAGTATCATGTGAGTGAATTTCCTCATTTCTGTCAAACTTAAGCTTTTTAGCATTTTATGAAAGATACGATGAAAACCACCTTTTGATTGGTAAAACAAAACAGTAAGATTTTTGAAAAACTGTCATTTAACAAGGGTCCCTTATCAAAACTCCAATGTCTAAAAATCTTTAAAATTCAAACAAACAAAATTTTAAAAATCATAGTCTAATTAAAAAAATATGGGTAATAATAATGGGTTTTGCAGCCTTTTTCCCAATGCTTTCCCAATGCTTTAAAATGCTTTCCCAATAAAATTTGATTTCATTAATAATACCATAGCATATTTATTTCGAGAAATGAGATTTGAGTTAAACGGTATAATAATTAATTCTGTACGAAATGTCGGACTGACATCTACAATAAAATACTATCTCTCTTTAAGTGAAAACGGAAGTAAGCTTAGATATGCAAAACTCTGGATGGTGTCCAAAAACTAACGATAAACTTCTGATAGATAATAAAGGGAATTTTAATGTATGTATACCACTTAAATTATGGTCTAGATTTAAGATTTCCGTAAAATTATTGTTAATATGCGTCAAGAGTTGGTTTTAATAAGAGTTAAAAAGATGATTTAGATGCGATTATCGCCACAGATGAAACAGAGAAGCCCACAATTACTCTTTCCAAAATATTTTGGAATGTGCCACACGTGTCAATTAACTTTGAACAGCAAGTAAGACTAAATAAGCTAGTTCGCAACAATACAGAACTTCTTCTTAAATTTAGGGCCTGGGAATTAATCGAGTACCCCACCCTAAATGATAGTACTAGACACACATGGAGTGTGAAAACCTCAACAAAATTGGAAAGTCCTAAACACATAATTGTAGCGTTCCAAAATGGGAGAAAAGGATATATATGTATCGGTTTTAGAACGTCTTTCGACGTTGTACGATGCCTAACTTCCATGTCCTTCTATCATCCCAGATGGCCAATGGGAGAAAAGGATCATTACTAAAAGACATGAGCAAGTTCGATCATAACAATCTTACAAACATTCCAGTGTGTTTAAATTCTGAGCGCTATCCCTACAGCGATTTACACTTAGACTTTGATACAAACCGATTTACTACTTTGTATGAGATGTTTGCTAACTTTCAAGAAAGCTATTACCATTTACACTCAAGCCAACCTATTTATAAACCGCTTGAATTTAAAGAAAATTCTCCTCTGGTCTATATTGATTGCTCCAGACAAAAAGAAGTGCTTCAATCGGGTTCAGTTGTTCTTAGAATAGAATTTGAGACTAGTAAAACTACTGGCAATAACACCTCAGCTTATCTTATTTTGCATGAAAAAGAATTTTGGTATAATCCTCTAACAAAAATTGTGAGACAGGCCTAATAACTTTAGTATAAATACAGGAATACACTCTGATATCGTTAATTATTGTCATAGCTAGCGAGTATGCGGGTATACTTCAGCAGTTTTTACAAGCATTATCAGTTCTGAAAGCTAACATAGTCTTGTATGAGCAAAAAAAATTATACTAAAAAACTTCAAAATCTCTCAATATGCGACTTGTAGTAGATATACAGGGATTTACAATTAGACGCAATAAATTTGCAGTGTAGGAGTTTGCTTGGTACGATGGGTTACCTGTTAGCCACTACGTTTTTAAACCACCATTTTCATTAAATTTGATGCCTCCAGAATTTCATAAACAAGCAACTTGGTTAATAAATAACCACCATCACATTGATTGGTCTAGCGGGTGGACCCCTGTACACAAGTTTATCGACATTTTTTAATAACTATCCAGTAAAGCCGACATGATTTATGCTAAAGGGCGCGGGAAGTGTAATTTTTTAATACAATACACTTCAGTTCTAGTATGTGAACTAGATGAGCACCCACCTTTAAAGAAGTCTGAGCCAAAATGTTTTTATCACACCAACAATGTATCATGTTGCGCTTTATCAAATGTATTCTTTTTATATGAAAATTTTTTTAATGAGCGAATAATAAAAGTAAAAAATATATTATGTTTATTTCTTTATTTAGTATATAAACAAGTTATTTTCAGAATCATCCCTCAGTTATAACTATACTACCCTCACCACAAATAACTGAATATATAAGAATATTGGTAGATGAAAAACTGAACGCAGTTGACTGGGTATCTTGGTATACAGCAGCGTACCACAATTTTAAGTAATTATATTGTATTTCGACTATTAAAAAAGAGATGTCTGAAGAACACATATGGAACCTAATCGATGACCATCGTAATACTAGGATCTCTTTAAAGCTATTTACACCAGAAGAACTTAAGTGTTTTCCTTTGGAATATCTTATCCACTATGCAGATGTGTGCGAATTAAGCTCTGTTTGGCACCTACTGCCAAAAATTTACACACAAAATCCACGCCTGCAGAGACAATTACCTTGCAACAAGCACTATGTTAACAATACTTCATCAGGTGATCAAATTGATGGACCTCCACCGCCTATATCAAGATGTCAAATTTGTAATTTAAAATAAAATTATAAGTCTTATTAAATAAATAAAATACAAAAAATGTTTGACTTTTTTATTTTTTTTACAATTAGAAATTAATTAATACATCTTCTACATTAGTGTTTAATAAACTATTAATATCTACATTTATATTTCCTAATTCATTCGCAATATCAAACAAATCATCTAACGAGCCTTTACATTTTACTGGATTTAGAAGAAAATGTCCCCAAGCCAATGTTTCACCGCTTCCATGTGGAATCACATATCGCTTATCGTCTGTACCAGAGAGAGCTACTTTATGTTTTAATTCTGTATAGACGGTATGTGATATTGATTTAAATATATACATCTTTCGATAAATAAAATCACCATTTTCAACAACTTGTACATAATCCGATAAAGATAGGTTGTTTTTAATCACGCTTGTAGAAATGTCATTTGCTTTTTTTACTAGATCTATGTTTTTAAATAATGCTGATAACTTTACACAAAAAGCTTTTGCCCCTGTTCCATAAAAACTTCGTATAGGCGTTCCAGCAAATTCATCTTTCATTTTTCCAATAGAAGATTTTGTCTTTTGAATTTTGTGTTGGTTATTTTCACCATAATTGAATGTATCAAAATACTGAATAATATCTTGTATATCATTGTATATGTTACAGTTCAAGCTGATTATCCAGTTGGAGTTGACTTTTCCTAGTTCGAGTCGACTCAAACGGCTAGTTTTAGTAAAAGTTGATTATAAATATAAAATGAAGATTTTTATTCAACATTTACTAGTAAAAGTAGACTCCAACTAGTTAAAGTATACTCTTCCCAATGCCATTTAGTAAAAGTTGATTCACACAAACAGCCGATTCTAGAAATTAAATGTTACTGTATATTATGTTCAAATCGTGATATTTATAGTTCAGGCTGTATCGTCGCCCCCGTTAGGTAAATTATTCCAGTTCGATTTTTTGCACAAACTTACTCAAAAAGAGGTCCTTATAACGAATCCACAGGGTGTCAGGTGGTACCGTAATCGAAAAATTGTTTAAACAATTTTTTTAAACAAATTCACAAAAAAATTCACTTCGGACATTTTTTTTACATCATTAATTTGGGTCATTCGGAGCAAAAGAGGTCTTTTGTGATTTTTCTCTAAAATTTATTGTTCTCGAGTTATACGCAATTTAAAATTTGAAAAATGCGAAAATGACCATTTTCAAGGCTTAATAACTCAGTTAAAAATTATTATTATCAAAGTCAGAGAGTCACCAAATCAAAATTTAACGACCCCCTACAAGGTACTGAAGAAATATTTGTCATTATTGTATTACTAAGCTGTTATTTTTAATTATTAACAATGAGCGCTAGGAGCGTATTGAGGCGGCTGTCAATGTGAGTGCGACTGAGATGCACCATTGGGCGGTCGAAATGGAGGACCTTACTTGCACTCACATTGACGGCCGCCTCAATACGCTTTTAGCGCTCATTGTTGATAATTAAAAATAACAGCTTAAAGGAGGAAAGTTACAGTAGTGGTGTAGTTCCACTACTGCAACTTATTTAAATCTGGCAACTGTTTGGCAAATATAAGGCACTGGAGATATGCAGGACACATAAACGACTTGGAGGAGTGGGGGGGAGAAATTGACATAGAAGATTGGGTAATGGAAGGAGGAAAGGAGGAAAGTTACAGTAGTGGTGTAGTTCCACTACTGCAACTTATTTAAATCTGGCAACTGTTTGGCAAATATAAGGCACTGGAGATATGCAGGACACATAAACGACTTGGAGGAGTGGGGGGGGGGAGAAATTGACATAGAAGATTGGGTAATGGAAGGAGGAAAGTTGCAGTAGTAGCACAGTCGTACTACTGCAACTTATTTAAATCTGGCAGGTGTTGGTGGCGAATCCTCTCCACCTGCCTAAAAATCTTTTTTTGGCTTTTTGATAATTTTGGCGGCGGAGTTCTAATGATAGGTTTTGATAACGCGATATACGGTATATGCTCTAAATATGATTGATGATGGGGTTCATTATTCCAATTTTCGTCCTCATGTACCAAATCGGACAGAGAAGATCTCGGGAAGAAAGTACCAAATCTCAGCGCGAACTGCAGATTTGGGGGGGAAAGAATCGGACACCACAGAATCGGAAACAACAGATTTGGGGAGAAAAGAATCGGATGATAAAGATTTGGTAGAGGCAGAATCGGAAACTTTGATGATGGAAGAAGAATTTTTAAGGTCATTTGTTAGGAATTGCAATGTCATTTTATATCTCCCAGAAATTTTACTTGCCATTATAATCTTTCCCTTCGAAGTTGTTATCTAGAAGTTAAACAAAAAGTATTTTACTGATATTTTCTAAATAATTTAGTTAAATAAAACACATTCAGAAAAAACATGGGCAGACTATTTTCGGTATCTATTCGCTAAATGCGATGATAATGAAGCACAAACACCTGAAATAATGTTAAACGAAATAAACATTAAAGAAAGAGACATGAAGGAAGCATTAAAAAATCACCAGAAGAGGACGGACTATAGAATAAATTCCCAAAGCACAAAGAACAAAACAACATTAAGATTAATAATAAAAGTAATAAACTGAATAAAAATTATAATGAGATAAGTTCAAGAGAAGACATTATAGACACAGCATTAAAATAACATTAGCAAAAGAACAACAAGGTTTTAGGTCGGGAAGATGAACTGTAGCTATATTTATGAGGCAAAATCAAAAGAAATCGTTAGAATAAAACAAACCAGCATATTTAACTTTCGTGGACCGTAATAAATCATATGACAGGATCAAATTAAAAGACGTTATTCATTTGTTATACCTAAGACATTAATAATTAACGCGATCGAGAACATCTACCAAAACAACACAATAAAAGTAGAAAATGAACTAACTGACCCAATTGAAGCTGGCGCTGGAGTAAGACAGGGGGTTCCTTGTACTTGTAAAAAAGTAAGAACTCAAAATGATGCAAAAAGGGAGAAAAACAACTTAAAATAATCTGCTATGTAGACGATGCAATATTTAAAGTGAATGAATAAAGCAAACAAAGGCGCAGGTTGCCTGAATAACACAATACGAAGAAATATCGGAAAAGAAATAAAAGGCACACAAAAGTCATCAGACCAATATTGACATAGGCGGTAGAAACAGTACTCGACACAGAGGGGACGAAAAAATTGCTAGAAACAGCGAAGAGGTAAGACTGGACAGAGCTAGAAGTACAGATAAACGACGAAGATGCAACGTGGACAGCATTGGATAAGAAACAGAAGAGTAGACTGGACTGAAAGACCCGAAAACGATGTTGTTCTAAAGCTATTTTCTTGTGGCATTTTTATAATCAAGTATATTCAAATGGGAAATAAGCCACAATTTTACCTAAAAATGATTTTATTAACGTTTCGACGCCCAAGTCGGGTGTCGTTGTCAAAATACCAAAAAAAAAAAAAGTTTGTTTGTCAAAAAAAAGTATTTTGACAACGACACCCGACTTGGGCGTCGAAACGTTAATAAAATCATTTTTAGGTAAAATTGTGGCTTATTTCCCATTTGAATATACCCGAAAACGATGGAGCGACAACTTCCTGGAGAAACATTGAAAAAATATTATTATTTCGCGGGGCGTAAGAAGGCATTTAATAAAGTTAAATTAAAGGACGTTATCTATTTATTTGTTAGAGCAGGCTTGAGCGAATTTTAACCAAATAAAAAACTGGCTAATTAGAGATAGAAGAAAGGTTGGCTAGGAGCTTCGTTTTCTCGACTATGTTTTACGGAATGAAAGCTGGACCTTGAATGCACCATCAATAAAACAATTGGAATCATTTGAGTTGTGAGTATATAGTAGAATTCTAAAAATATGGACAGAACATGTCACACAAAGGTTCTTAGAGATATGAACACAGAAATACAAGACTTAAATACAATCAAAATTAGCTTAAAGTTGGCATTAGGATTTATAATTTTCAATACTTAGGAGTTACAATAAACAAAAATAACAGAAACAGAGAGCTTACTACCACAATGTTGGCATACGAGTCATAAATTATGAGACTAACAAAAAGAAAAGTTTTTATGAAAAACAGTTTATAAACTACACTAAAACAAATGCACAGAGATTAGGAAATTTTCCTAAATTTAGCATTATAAGATACGCTAGGAGGCAAGGAAAAAGCTACAAATCCCACGAGACAACGGTTGCATCAACACTTACAAAGAATGGGAAAAACTACTACTAAGTTACAATTAAAAAAAAATATATAGGGAAAACGCGGCGCGTAAGAAGGCATTTAATAAAGTTAAATTAAAAGACGTTATCTATTTATTTGTTAGAGCAGGCTTGAGTGAATTTTAACCAAATACAAAAACTGGCAATGCACAAGAGATTTAAAGCTAGAGCTAGAAGTAAGGTTGGCTAGGAGCTACGTTTTCTCGACTATGTTTTACGGAATGGTAGCTGGACCTTGAATGCACCATCAATAAAAAACTTGGAATCATTTGAGTTGTGAGTATACATATAGAATAATTCTAAAAATATGGACAGAACACCTCACACAAAGGTTCTAAGAGATATGAAAACAGAAATACAAGACTTAAATACAATCAAAATTAACATAAAGCTGGCATTAGGATTTATAATCTTCAATACTTAGGAGTTACAATAAACAAAAATAAAAGAAACAGAGGGCTTACTACCACAATGTTGGAATAAGAGCCATAAATTATTAGACTAACAAAAAGAAAAGATTTTTATGAAAAACAGTTTATAAACTACACTAAAATAAATGCACAGAGATTATGAAATTTTCCTAAATTTAGCATTATAAGATACGCTAGAAGGCAAGGAAAAAACTACAAATCCCACGAGACAACGGTTGCATCAACACTTACAAAGAATGGGAAAAAATATGTAATGAAAGTTACAATTCAAAAAGTATATAGGGAAAACGCGGCGCGTAAGAAGGCATTTAATAAAGTAAAATTAAAGGACGTTATCTATTTATTTGTTAGAGCTAGAAGTAAGGTTGGCTAGGAGCTACGTTATCTCGACTATGTTTTACGGAATGGAAGCTGGACCTTGAATGCACCATCAATGAAAAAATTGGAATCATTTGAGTTGTAAGTATCTAGAAGAATTCTAAAAATATGGACAGAACACGTCACACAAAGGTTCTAAGAGATATAAATACAGAAATACAAGACTTAAATACAATCAAAATTAACTTAAAGTTGGCATTAGGATTTATAATTTTCAATACTTAGGAGTTACAATAAACAAAAATAAAAGAAACAGAGAGCTTACTACCACAATGTTGGCACACGAGTCATAAATTATGAGACTAACAAAAAGAAAAGTTTTTATGAAAAACAGTTTATAAACTACACTAAAATAAATGCACAGAGATTATGAAATTTTCCTAAATTTAGCATTATAAGATACGCTAGGAGGCAAGGAAAAAGCCACAAATCCCAAGAAACAACGGTTGCATCAACACTTACAAAGAATGGGAAAAAATATGTAATGAAAGTTACAATTCAAAAAGTATATACGGAGAACTGAATATTGGTTTCTAGATTAGACTAGTTAACGGGGAAATAAACAAAAACTTGAATATCTAAGCCACATATTGCAATGACATATATAGCAGACATAAACAATAATGCATTTAAAGTGATTACGCCCACAAAAAATTAATCAGATAGAAAATTTTGTATAAAATAGTTAGACTTACAGTCAAATCGAGATCTTCCTCAAATCCAAAAATCTCAGTACTGAAGTTTTATGCCATTTTGTAGTCGTTCACTCTTAAAATTTAGTAAATAACTGATAAAAATTGTTTTCAAAATTTCGAATTTATTTGAAATAAATCCGAGCCCCTTCCTATAAGCACGCTAGTGTATGTCACAGCGAGGTAATCAGATCGCTCAATTAAGGGCAGCGAAAACATGTTGCTCAAATAACTGCATTTTGGCTCTTCTTCGTTGCAAGAAAGTGGGTCAACAATTTAAAATTTTGCTCGGAGATTAACGGTGAATTTAATTAAGTCGGCGGCTATCTGGCCAAATTTAATTAAGTTGGTGGCTATCTGGCCAATGTGGACCAATTGAGTTAACGAAAATTGAATCACGAGGCCTTTTCAGTTCTCATCGGAATCTTGTTACTGTAAAGTGAAATTTAAGTGCGAGTTTAGTTAACGAAAGTTGCATTAAGATGCACTCTCAAAATTCATAAGAAAGTGAAACTTTTTGCATGCATATATGATTCGAAAGTAATATCTCACACAGTTGTCGACCGGATGTGCAAAATAAAAGTGACTTTTTGAAGGTTTCTTTGTTTCTTATCGGCCACTTTTCGCTCATAACCGATTCACACTTCACACGGGGCAATGTCTTTTAAGTATGTATTGTGTAAATATTAGTGTTTTTTATGAAGCATTATTCTAACAGTAAGTCAACTAATTTTATTTCTATAAAAGAGTTTTTTTACATTTTTATAAAAAGTAACAAAAGTTTTTTGAAGAATTTTTGTCTGTGAGTTCGATATTCTGTCTAAATGCGTACCGTACCATTTCCTTTCTCCAATACATCCTACTCAAAATATATACAGATTTGAAATTTTGCAGTCATACAGGGTGATATTTCACAATTTTTAAAATAGTCAACTGAACTTTAAATTTGAATCGCGGCTTACTGCAAATCCACTAACAGGGTGAATCTTCGATATGCGATTCGATTTGCTTCGCGTTAGAGATATCGAAAAAAGTTATTTGAAAAAGTTGTTTCAAATATTATTATAACCCCACATACCAAATTTTATGACAAAATTCACACTAGTAGTTTTTTATTCAGTTTAGTCAGGATCCTAAATCCTAAAATTGGCTGTCCCGAGATGCATCTCGAGACAGCCAAAAACGGTTTTTTCGATTTTTTCTTTCCGCTAAGATATTAAAAATTCTGCCTCTGCCATTCAAAAGAACAGCAAAAAGTACACAAAAAAATACTATTTAAAAGTTGGCCAAATCATATTATCATAACCTAAAAATTTTTTGAAAATTTCAAAAATTTTTCCTGTGCTCATTTTTTATTACAAAAATCTGAAAAAATCAGCTTGTTTTGTATTCAAAAGATACAATCTCTTGGATTTTTTCAGATTTTTTAAAGTAAAATTGCGCTCACAAAAAAATAAACCTAAAAATTCTTCTTTTCTCGATTTAAGACGTTCTAGGACCTCTGGGAAGCTAAAAATTTGCATGAGGGCATAATTTTATATCCGTTATCGAAAACATAAGTAGCGGGGCTGATCGATGCGGGGGCATTTTTGACCATCTTATCCCGCTATAGCCTTTAATGCCGTCTTGCCCAGTTTTATATCAAACTAAAACGCCTAAGGCATGTCGTCAACCTCCAAAAAATTGCATCTGAAAATCAGCGCACCTCAAGTCAAGTTAGTCTGGAGTCTTTTGTCTGGAGAAAATGACCTTATTGAATGCACTTTTTAGGTATAAAAAGCAGACGGGTTTTCATATGATTCACCAGTCATGTCGCGACTTTAAATACTGCAGTGAAATAAGTATGTTTTTATGAAGGCTTATTGGTGAGTAAGTACTATTTTATGTTTAATTTTCTATTTCTATAGGATTCAATTTTTTATGTGAATTCGATATTATCTGTTTGATATATTTATACAGGGTGACTTAAAGTACGTAAAATTATTATTTCTGATATTTTTTATAACTATGTGCACATGGAATTTTTTTCTGTGATTTCGATATTAGCTGCTTGATATATTTTTTATAAGTGTATTTCTGATTTTTCTTGTAATATTTATACAGGGTGATTTTTAATATTACTAAAAGTTTTATACCAAAGCAGAAGGAATAAGGGGACCCAATTGGCACGGCACGGTGAATGACCTGTCATTGCCATTAGTCAAGACCGAAAGCATATATGACGTCATATATGACGTTTTGACGTCCTTACTACCTTAACGGTCAATGACCTAGAAGAGAGAGCAAGTAAATGACCTAGAAGAGAGAGAGCACATCAATGACCTAAAACAGAGTGCAAGTCAATGACCTACAAGAGAAAGCAATTAAAAACCGATTATTCCGGTTAGGGACAAGTTTATTTATGTTGTAAATCAAGTACAATTTCCTCTACGCGCCAACTATTAAGGCATGCGCAGTACTTTAAACGTAGACTACATAGATTTCGGATAGTAGTATATCTGTACCCCACCCCCTGATGGTGGATGTAAACTATTTAACCAGTTGAGAAGCTGTATTGTAATACAGTAAAGCTTAAAATACGAATCAAGTATGTGGATGTGCTACGTGTCAGAAATTGAAGTAGTTGATTTAAAAAGTGGTGTGCAAAACTTGCGACAAACATTCGAAAATCTTGCGTGGGATGCTGATCATGAGACAATGTATGGAGCAATACGAATATGTGCATCGTATACAAGTAAAGAATGTACCGAATTATATGAGAAATATAATAAAGGTGAAGAAATTTGTAATTTATTTTTAGATAACCAAATTTGTTTGCACGCATTTATTTCTCTTTTAAAAGAGGTAAACTTAGATCGATATTTATATAGAATAAAGAAGTATATTCCAAAAGTGTTATACCAATTTGATGAGGACTCTACTAGTAATGATCAGAATGGTAAACTTTCTAAGGATGATGATGATATTGATGATGATGATGATGCTGATATTACAACACCAACTAAGAAATTTAAAATAAAGGAAGAGCCCAAATTTTCAGATGATGGTGATAGTGATGATGGTTAAAAAAGAACTAAGTTGTTTAATATGAAGCAAAATAGTTGTTTAAAAATATAGTAAAATTTTGTGTGTATATGTTAAATTTATTATTTAGAGGTTTGTACGTAGATGGAGGGGATAATGCTGTAGATAAAAAGGGCTAACTTTTTAAAGAAACCAGTCAGTGTTCAAAATGAGTTTCACCATTGTAGAGAGCAAATTAAAAAATGTGTTTTTGGGTGAACATCGCTACTACTTAAACAATTCAAACACAAAGTATGTATCAATTAGCCTGTCGGTTGATCATAATTATATGCCAGTGATTGCAATATCAGGATGTAAAAACGACTGCGTAGTATTCAACGAAAAACAATGGTGTGAATTTTTATCTTTTAAACAAAATATTGATATATTTCTGAATAATGGTGCTCCACATGATGATCCCATAGATGCTACTCAATTCAATATAGAATTTAAAGAGTTCCAACAGTCGAGAGCTCTAAAAATATGTACAGGAGATTCATGTGTATTTTTAGGAGCAAAATCAGTTGAATCATTATGGAGATATATACCAATCATTCAAGGAAGATTGGAGATTTTAAAAAAGCAAGAATTTACCAATTCACTAAAAATTCTCCAAGCAGGTGTAAGAGGAGTGGTGGATATATCTTCTTCAGCGATGCAGGTTTTGGAACCAATCAAACATATCAACAGTGAAATGTACTCAATATTTTTGGAAATTGTATATAAGTTCCCAGAATTGTTGAAAGACGATGTTGAAGCATGAAAAACGTAAGTTTTCGAGAAGACTTAAATAAAATTTACAATTTACACGTCTGGAGCTTTGCATATCAAGATGCTAGGAAAAGTTCATGGGACTCAATTGCCCGAGACCGTTTACGATTTTTACGTCGCATAGAACAAACTGCTTTATGTATTAACCCTATTTTAAATGTAGAACATAGAAATAAATTATATAAGAAAATAAACGAAATTAGATAGAACATATGTCTTTTTGTTATAACAAATATAATATACCCATTAATTTTAAGTTTTCGAATAAAAGACATATATAAATATAATTATAAGGTTTTATTAAAAAAATATATAATAAAATACATTATTACAATAAGTTGTTTTTATTTATCCATGATGTATTGTTTATTCCAAGTCATTTTACCAACACCTTATTACCTTTACGTTTTACCACTTTTTCAATCAGAAACACATCTGGATACTTGGCTTTTTGCAATTCCTCAGAATAAAATGCTCCTTGGATTTGTTCTTTGTCTTCCAAAAGGTACGTAGTTGGATTTGTTAGTTTAACTTTTTTAATCTTGAATATTTCAGTAGTCCAATTAGGTGTATATCCTTTCGTGAAAGCGTGACGATACTTACTGATGCGCACATAATCTCTGCTGTGAAATTTTGGTTTTTTAGGATCTACGGTTTTTAAATGATTATATGCCGTAATATATTTGGCATTCCGATCATTTACCTTACTAGGTATAGCGTGTGTAGTAGAATGTGTAGAGTTGTTATATTGATCTAGAATTTTTGGTAATACATCTAACCACTTATATGACCCCTGCATGCTGAACTCTTTCCACAGTCGCGATTTGAGGGTACGAATTACTCGTTCAGCAATACTTGCTTTAAGGTTGGAAAACGTACCATAATGATTAATGTTGTATTTTTTTATTAATAATTGGAAATCTTTATTGTAAAACTCTGTTCCTTGATCAGTCTGCAAATTTTTAGGAACTGTCTTCATTTGAGATAATATACCCTTCATCGCATTCGTGACGTCTTTCCCCGTTTTAGTTTTAACAGGTGCAGCCCAGACATATTTACTAAATGCATTAATTACCACTAAAATATAATTAAATCCTCTGTTTTCTTTAGTAAATGTTTTCATAATAGCCAAATCTGCTTGTATAAGGTCATGCAATCCCTTAATAATAACATGCCTTCGTCGGTAATGAATTCGAGCCGGAGCGTGGAGTTCATGAACAACTTGGGCCTTAGACATTTTTTTCCAAAGGACACTGCAACAATAGCTCAATGCATATATTATTCGTTCTTCCTAGTTTAAACAGTATCACGTCACCTTTTTTAATCACAACACCAACCAACTCATGAAATTTATATGTTTTTGAACTAATTTCAACTTCCCCATCTGCCGCATAATGTGCAACACTGTCAATTTTCGCTGTTAAAGGAGACTTAAATCCCGTTCCACCGTTATCGAGCACGTAGTATGTTTTATTTAGGCTCGTTTTTTTTTCCCCTTTAAACGAAGTAGACACTTTACATGAAAGTCAAATGAATCGCAAATATAAAATGCTGATTTTAATTGTGGTAAAGGTGATGAGACAATATCATCAGATGAACAAGTAGGTGATGATGCAAGATAATGTTGATTAAACTTGTTTAAAGGCATTTCAAGAATAAGTCGTTTTAGAGAACGCAACAACCCTTTATATATATGCCAACATTAAGAAGGGAGCTAACGTCTAAACAGAGAACGAGAACAATTATCATCTTTAAAGTGGGGGTTGGATATATATATATATATATATATATATATATATATATATATATATATATATATATATATATATATATATACAGATATATTCTGTCAATCTGGCACCATTTTTAAGCAAAACATGTCAATGTCGCACCCAATTTGACGATGTGGCACCCGATTTTGGGTGCCAGTACGACAGCGTGTATATTTTCGTCCTAGGAGAATACTAGTGTTCCTAATGCAGAATATGTAAAAAACGTAATGGTGCCAGATTGACACTTTTTCCAAACGGACATATTGATTTGTTCAGGCATTTTTCGATAGAGGGCGCTCTACTATATACAACTGTATGTAACTATATAATTGTAGTCAATGTGGCACCAATAGAAAAAGTGGCATAGTGGCACCATAAATCTGACAACACCGCCTTTCCCTAATATAACCTCACTTGTATTATTTAGCGCCGATTTGTAATACCGTTAAAATCGCTGCGATCAATGCAGATTATATCTCCGGTTCTATAATAATAAAATATTTTCAAAGGTGATCTTTGTGTGCAATAAATCATAGTGTGTGCAATAAACAATAAATTGGGTGTTAACATTACCATGAGAGACAGAACGAAACGAATACTTAAATTATTAGACGACAATGTACAAGGTAAGTATCCTAATTTAACTATAATAATAATAATTATAAAGTATTAACCCTTTAATGTTTAGTAGTTATATTTGGAGTCACTAGAGAATACTCTGAAAGCATTAATTTTTTTCTTGTAAGAACTGAGTCATTCTATTGTGGAGTGAAATAGAGGAAAAAACGGGGTTTTGTATTTACTGAAATTTTTTATTTGATTAAATAGCATAGCTAAGGTAAATGCACAGATTTATAATCCATATTACTTATATAGCAACAGTGGCTATACATATTAAGTACAGTTATTAGTGTTTAATGGGTGGAAAGTGACTTTATTTTCGTCATAAGTCAGTCAGTTCTTATGCAAAAAAACTTGTCAGAGCTTTTTATTTGCAAAGGTATTTTAATGAACTTTAAAAGATTTCTGTTAAGTTTTTCCAAAAAATTGCACGAAATTCGAGTTATTTGAGATTAAAGGTTCTCCATTTCGATGTTCTTCGAAAAAATAACCATCCTTTAAAGATTAAATAACAACCTCAGTTGTTATTGTGTGTACATATAGGTCTTTCAGACGCGCATCTCTTTGTTTTTTATTAGCTACAATTTAGTTTTTTATGTTTTTTTTTCTATAAAATTAAATTTTTTAAAGTTATTCCTAAAAAACGGTTATAAAACGTGAGCCATTGTCATAGTTTTACGTGAGAAAAATGCATAGTTTCAATCGCAAATAACTTGGAAAGTGTCAATTTTGCAAAGAAATTTTATAAAACAAAATTTACTCAGAATTGGTCACTCTATCGATTTCCGTAGTCATTTTGATTAAAAAATTTTCATCCCCTAGATAGGGTTGTTTACACCCCCAGGGCAAAAGCACACTTCGGCATAGAGTAGATTTCGATAAAGGTTATAATTACTACCTAAATCCAAATTTTCAAGGAAATCTACCTTGGTTCTCAAAATTCCACGAGAAAATGGCTGTTGATTGGACTATAATATACTTGGAAAGCAAAATTTTTTTAGAAAATTATATTAAATAATCAAATTTTTGTCTTTAGCTGTTTAGGTACAATAAAGTAAACAAGTTTTCAATTAACATTGTGGCCTAGCAGTAATTAATTATAAATAAAAATTGAATTATCTCAGTTTCAAAGTTGAAAAAAATTAGCGGTTTTTACAGTTTTCAAAGTTATACACAATGTCAAAAAAACGTCAAAAGTGAAAACCAATATTTTAAATTTCTCCGAAGAAAATATTAGTTTTTAGCGTTTTTTTTTTCATTAAAGTTCTACTGTAGTTCACCTACGATTCAGACGTGTTTATCGGCAAGAGTAAAACCAAATTAAACAATATCCGATTAAAATTGTGTCTTAAAATAGTTGTTCAAATTTGGTGGTATATAAGGAAGTTTGGATAGAGTGTTCAAAACCAATTAAATGGACCTGCAAGTCGGGAGGAAACCCCCTGACCCTGTACCCCCAGATATACCTCAAAAAAAGATAAGTTTAATTAAAGATGTAAGTATGGATATTTATCCAGTCGGACAGGTGACAACCTTTAATAAAAATAACATTTGTAATGAAAATAATCCGGTAAGTACTGATAATAATTTATTAATTAATCAAAATTCGTCAACAAATGATAAAATCGACAATATTATGTCAAAAGAAAGAGAGGAATTTGTGTATGTAAGTACTGATTTAGGGCCATACCATATTTATGTTGAAAATAATACAGCTGAATTCAAAGGCAAATTAAATGCTCTCAAAATTGGAGATATAATTCTCTCTAACTTCCCGCAAATAGATAACAAAATTATTAGTATTGATTCTATAGGTCGGAATAGGATTAGAATCAAGTTAAAAGATTATAAATCAGCGAATTTTCCAATAACTCGTAAAAACGATAACATTTTTGTTAAAAATAACTTTGTATTGTACATTCCAAAATTTATTCTCCATAGACAGGGCGTCATTAGAGATATTGAACAAGACTTTTCGGATGAGTATATAAAAGGTAAAATAAAACCATTTGATCAACATTGCAATTTTGAAGTTTCTAACGTCAAAAGAATAAACCGTAAAGTAGAAAAAATTACAGATGAAGGTAAGTCAATAGAATATGTTGCTACTAAGTCTTGCATTGTTACTTTTAAATCCCAGATTTTGCCAAAATATATTTCTATTAATAAGGTTATTAAGGAAGTAGAACCCTACAAACAAAAGGTACTATTATGTTATAACTGCCTCCGTTTCGGCCACCTAGGTAGTCAGTGTAGAAGTAGACCGAGATGTAGTAAATGTCAGGAATCCCACACCACAAAAGATTGCACTAGTACTGACTACCTACCACGTTGCTTTAGCTGTCAAGGAAATCACCTTACAACTAATTTATCTTCTTGTCCAGAATTTAAAAGGCAAAAAATTGTGAAGGAAACCATGAGCTCTTCCAATGTTAATTTCTTTGATGCAAATAAACAGGTCCCAAAAAATACATACGCCAACATAGTCGCTCTTAATACCTCTGCCATGGAAAATAGTGTAATTTCCTCGACAAATTATCCCCAACGGATTCAATCTGGACTTACCCCATCTAGCATAATACAGTCTCATTCTTCTCAACCACAATTCTCGCAGACCCAGAATTTACAACCCAAATCGTATAAAAATAATTTTACTAATTACATGTTTTCTTCTCCTACATCTTCAAGCCCAAACAAAAGGCACAGGCCAATTCAAGACAAGAAATTCTTTCTCAACCAAACTCATCTTTTGTCTCGGGAGGAATTTTTAATAGTCAACATTATTTAAAAAACTCAGTTGGAGTAAAATCACAATCAGAGGAATTAAATTCAACAATAAGTTTAGTTTTAGAAGTAGTTCTCAATATTATAAATAATATAAAACAAACAAACAATTTTAATGTATCAGAGTCAGAAATAGTTCAATTAATTAGTAATCATGTAAACCAACCCTTGTCTTCAAATTCGCAGACATCACAAATATGAATATGCTGCAATGGAATTGTCGTTCAGCAGTAGCTAATAAAGTAAATTTAGAATATCTGCTATATCAAAATCAAATTTCCATAGCATTACTCTCAGAAACCTGGTTTAAATCAAAATACTATTATAATTTTAAAGGTTATAATTGCTTTAGATCAGATCGTGCAGACGGGTATGGTGGAACTGCCATTTTATTAAAATCAAACATAAGATGTGAAGAAATAAATCTTAAAAATAGACATCCTTTCACTCATAAATGTATTTCAGTTCAAATTTTTCGAAACAAAAATCCTATTACTATTGTCTCAGTATACATTGAACCAAAAACCCAGATATCTGAAAGACAATGGTTGGAATTCTTTACAGATATTCCTAAGCCTTTTATTATTGGTGGCGATTTTAATGCCCACAGTATCGCATGGGGCTGTGAAATTGAAGACAATTATGGTAAAAAACTTTTAGAAAGTATTGATCATTGTAATTTGATATGTCTGAATGATGGGTCGCCCACATTAGCAACTAGTAACAGTCCATCTGCTATTGACTTAACATTTTGTACTCAAGATCTTTCAAATTTTTTAACGTGGAGTGTCTTACAAGATCCTCATGGATCCAATCATCTTCCGATTATCATAAACATGGAAACAGATAATACAACTTCATCTCCAACTGAAAACTTTCATAAGATCTGGAATCTTAACAAGGCCGATTGGAACTTATACACCTCTGTACTAGAAGCTGAAAATTCTCCCGGTAATTATCAACAGTTAATAGCAAACATCAATAAAGCAGCCAATTTAGCAATACCGAAGTTTTCATCTAACGTCATACATAAGAGACAAATCTCAAACCAATGGTGGTGCGAAAGTTGTAAAACTGCTGCTGATAACCGTAAAATTGCATACGGAAAATATAAACAAAACCCTACAAGGAATAATTTATTTGAATTTAAGAGACTTGATGCTGTCGCAAAAAAACTCTTCAAGCAAAAGAAAAAACAGAATTGGATAGAGTACTGCGAAAGCCTTAACTCCAAAACAAAAATCAGTGAAGTATGGAAGAAAGTAAACGCCTTTAAAAACCGCAAACAGTCCAACAAGTTTCCAATAAATCCAAATTCAAGCTGGCTAGATGAATTTCATAATAAAATATCTCCTCAGTGGGTACCTTCCCAATATTTTCCAGAATACAGCGAAACAGTTTCAAGGGATAAGTTTGGCTTAGAACAACCATTTAAATTGTGGGAGTTAGATCGAGTACTTAGTCAACAAAATAGCAGTGCTCCAGGTAAAGACAATATTTCATATTCCATGATATACCATATACCACTTCAATATAAAATATCATTATTACATATTTTTAATGAAATTTGGAATGACACGTCACAAATTCCAGAGAGTTGGAAGGAATATATTCTAATACCTATTAAAAAACCTGGAAAACCAGAAAATTCTTATAGTTCATATAGACCAATATCCCTAGCTTCTTGCTTCCTAAAGACGTTAGAAAGATTAATAAAAAATAGAATTGAACACTGGTTAGAGCAAGAAGATATTTTCCCAAAATCTCAATATGGATTTCGAAAATCAAAATCAACTCAAGATGCGATAACTTCCTTAGTCTCATCTATACTAATAAACTTTACTGATAATGCGTATACTATGGCTGCTTTTCTAGATGTCTCTTCTGCATTCGATACCGTTAATTTGGACATTATGTATAAAAAACTAGTAGACATTGGTTTTCCCATCAACTTAGCTAGATTTCTGAGGACACTGTACACTAATAGATGGACGGTTTTAAAAATCAACAATTCCATCTCCACTCCACGTCTTACAAAAATATAGGACTACCACAGGGTAGCATATTAAGTCCAATGTTATATATTTTATATAATATTGATTTAGAAAATTGTATTAATAGCACAACAAAGATTATTCAATATGCTGATGATGTAGTAGTTTACACATCCCACAAATCATTGGATATATGTAAAAATAATTTTAATGTCTCAATTAAGGCTGTTCTTAATCACTATCAAAATATTGGTTTAGCAATATCAGAATCTAAAACAGAAATTTGCATTTTCTCCAGAAATCGTCAAATTCCACAAGGTCATTTGGCAGTAGGTCAAATTCAATATCCTATTAAAAATTGTATAAAATATCTCGGTACTTATTTGGATAGAAAACTTCTATGGAAAGATCACATGCATCATATCATAAAAAAGTCTGAAAATGCAATGAATATTCTACGAGCCTTTTGTAGAACTAATTGGGGTGCCGATCCAAATATAGCACTTTTATTTTACCGTACTATGATTCGTCCTATTTTCGATTACAGTTGTCATCTGTATGGAACTGCTGCAAACACACATTTGAATAAATTAGAAATACAAAAAAATAAATGTCTTCGACTTTGTCTTGGATATTTGAAGTCTACACCCGTTAATATAATGGAAGTTGAGGCGATAGAACCACCCCTGGAATTTCGACGACAGTTTTTAAGTGATAAATTTATTACTAGAGCTATAGGAAAAAATACAAACTATCTGCAGGATATACATAAGTTATCAATTTTAGATCTAACTCATAAATATTGGACAAAGAAAAAATGTCCCCTTCTTGTAGATAGTTACTTGAAAATATCTCAATACCGAAGTACTTTCTATACTTATGAAAATCAAGTTTCACCTATGTATTCCCATGTATTAGAAGAAATTTTCTCAAAACAAATTAATACTTTTTTTATGGATATTAATTTAAATCCAGCCGTTTTTCAATCATTTATACTTCATAAATGGCCACATTATCAGTTTTACTATACAGATGGATCCAAAGTACAAAACAAAGTAGGATGTGCAATAATCAATATTCAAAGTGGATTTAAAAAATTATTCAAATTGCCTTGTGAATCATCGATATACACCGCTGAAATGATAGCGATACTTTTTGCTTTAAGACACATATTTAGTAACGAACCCTATAGCTGCATAATATTTACAGACAGTAAGAGTGTCGTTGATAGACTAACTAACGTACATAAGTACCAACAACTCAATCATATAGAACTGGAAATTATGACTCTTTATAATAAAATTGCAAATTTAGGAAAAAACATCATTATATCATGGATAAAGGGACACGCAGGCATTAGGGGTAACGAAATAGTAGACAGGCTAGCCAAATCCGCCCTAGAAATAGGCGAAGAACTTCCCATGAACTTACTACCCATTTCGGATATTGATATTATTAGTAGACGACACCAAAAAGAAAATTGGCAAAGGTATTATCGAAACACGAGAACTGGTAGTAATTACAAACAAATGCGACCTGAAATTCCCATTAAAAGATGGTTTCATTCTGTATCAAATCGCCATTTCATAAGAGTTATAAATAGATTGAGATGTTATAATGCTCTTACCCCCCTTCATATGTACAGTCTGGGTCTCACAGAGTCACCTAACTGTGAGTGTGGAAAAGAAGGTAATCTACTACATATTCTCCTCGAATGTTCACATCAATCAGTAAATATAAACAAATTTTATGATAATCTTAATATATTAAAAATTCCACTTCCCGTCTACCTGAACAATTAGATTTTTTCTGAAGAGATTAATATATTAAAAACAACTTACGAACATATCAAAAATTGTAAATATAGATTGTAGCAATAAAATTTACCCTGTATTTAAGAAATTTTGTTAAAACAAAGCAGGCATGTTTGTTAAAACAAAACAAACATGTTTGTTTTGTTGTTATTTTGTTTTAAATCCTGTAGATTTAAGTAATTATTGTATATTATAATTGAAAAAAGAAAAGAACAAAAAAAAAGAGAAAAAGAAAAGAAAAAAAAAACAAAAAAAAAATAAAAAATGCAAAAAAAAACTAAGAAGATGTAAACCTCCGCGAGGATGAATCGGGTTTACGTCTTAGCGTAGTAAAAAAAACAATTTAAAAAAAATAACAATAAAAAAAATTAATAAAAAAAAACAAATTAACAATATAAAAAAAAATGCAAAAAAAAATACAAAAAAAAATAAAAATTTACAAAAAAAAATGAACAACCAAAACAGAGTATTATTTAGATAATAATTGTAGATAATAATGTTAGTTTGTTATGTATTTAGAGTTAGAAATACAGAAAAAATTCCTCTGATTGAAAAATCAAATTTGTTTGTTTTTAAAATAACAAAATGTCTGGCTAACTGGCTCGGCCAAGGCCATCAAATTCACTCAAAAAAAAAAAAAGTTATACACAGCTTTTTTGCGTAAATTATGAGTATAATCAAAAAAACTTATTCTTTTTATTTCTAAAAAAGTGTTAAAAATTTTGCAGATAATGGAAAAGGGAAATGCAGCTGAATTTAAAAATAAAACACTGGAAGAGATAGATATTAATATGGATGAACTATATGTAGGGAATGAACCACGCCATATGGAATTTAACGAATCTATGCAATCCGAAACTGAATTCTTTGAGTCGCAAACAGAATATATAGAAAATAAAGAAAAAGGACAAGAGGAATCAATGAAAATACAATCAAAGAAAATGTATCAAAAAGACGAAAAAGAAAAATATTTTGGTATATTATGTATGTCTCTTAAATATACTAGAAACTAATTGTTGTTTGTTTGTTTTTTTTTAGATAAAGTAGATATACACCAAATTGTTGATGTACCAGAAATACAACAATCCGATGACAACTTTTCACAAAAAAAGGTAGCTCTTTTGTAAAGTATTGTGTTCATGTGTTATTGAATTTGTTGTTTTTAGGTGAAAGACTAAAATGGACTTGTAACCAAAAACGTATTATGCGAAGATTTTTTTCAAACCAAATAGCATCGAAGAAAGCATTAAGAAAAGTTGAATGCGAAGATTTTATTAAGAAACATCAGCCTAATTTCGAAAATATTTGTTGGTTAAAGGATAAGACATTTATTTTCAATGAGTCAAGAATGAGAAAGGAGGATTCTTAATTAATCTAAAATTCAACATTAAATGGACTTTTGTTAAAAAAGACATTTTTGTTTTATATTTTTTATGCAGTGTGTCTGCGTAACTTGGGTAACGTGTAATATGGGAAACTTTTTTAATATCAATTTTACGAAAAAAAGTTATACTCTATAAAGTGCTCTGCATAGTCCAAAACCTAAGATGCAATTATCAGATATCAAATTTTATCAATAATATACGAGGTATGTCAAAAAATATGAATTTCGCTCAAGAGTAAAATACCTTTGTAGTTCACAATATTTCAACAAGAATGATGCAATTGCATATTGAAACATAGTCTTTAATTCTGAACAACTTTTTAGAACAGATTGCAATATTTTGAAAAATAAAGGTACTTTACTTCGAAATTCATAACGAAATTTTTTGACATACCTCGTATAAAATTGACAAAATTTAATATCTTATAATTTTATCTTAGTTGCTAGACTATGCAGAACGTTTTATAAAGGTTAACTTTTTTTCGTAAAGTTAATAATAACGGAGCTATCATAAATAAAAATGATGCTGGGTGTCCGCGATTTGAAAAAAAAATTCAAAAACATTTTTGTTTAATTAGAAGAGTGTAAAATGCAGATTATAACATAATTTTTAATTACAAACAACTTTCCTCAATGACAATTTTCGATATTGTGAAATATAAAAGCACTTTACTCTTGTGCGAAATTCATACTTTTTGACATACCTCGTATACTGTTGATAAAATTTGATATCTCATGATTGCTTCTTAGGTTTTAGACTATGCAGAGTACTTTATAAAGAATAACTTTTTTTCGTAAAATTGATATAAAAAAAGTTTCCCGTATGGTTCCAAGTTACGCAGACACACTGTATATTTTTAACTTGTAATTATTAAGTGTTTAATACAAGCTTTGAAAAATATTCGTTAATTTTATTGTTCGTGCTCCAAACGAGGATTTTTTAATATTAATTTTCATTTTATAAGACTTTTGTTTAAATCTTTTAATCAGAGATTTGTTAAATAAGCAAACAAATATAAGAATATTATAAAGTAAAAGATAAATAAAAATAAAATCAATGAAGATTTGTCATATTCCGTAGTTTACTATTATTTATTTTGTTTTTAGTATACATTTTGTTTGTTCAGCAAGTATGTCTTTCTCTTATGCAGTTTTGATAGTTTATTTTTGATAAAAATATAAGCACAAATTTAAAATAAAATAAAGTTTAAAACGTTTAAGGTCTTTCTTCACTCGAATAAAATTGCATTTTTTTATTGCGATAATTACTTGCACCCACCTTTACATACATAGGATGAACATGTAAACTCAGTGTCAAGTTTAAATAACTAATATACATTTTAAGCACAAAAACAGTTAATGTGACCCCCATAAATGTGGCAACGCTGCGTGGTGCCTGTTTGTAATTTATTATCAAAATTTTATACAACTTGGATGCCTCTTTATCAGATATTTTCGGGGTGCCGAAATATCAATATTTATTATATACAATATACACCGGGAGCTACATTGACGTCGGTTTACTGGGTGCCTGTAGCTACAGTTACTATGTATATATATATATATATATATATATATATATATATATATATATACATCCCGCTATCATTATGTCATCTTTTCATGTTGCAGTCATTTGGCATCACCAAGAAATAATATCATTTTCGAATTTTAATTCGTGTATGTTTGTTGAGCGCATTTTTTAACGCCCTGTATCGTTCTCAGTTTTCTAAAATTTTAATTTTAAAAATTTAAATTATATACAAAAATTTTTACACTTCATAACCATTTTGACTTCCACCACATAAAAATGTGTATTTCCCATCATTTTGCCGCTTTTCGACGTTGCCACGAGTTAAAAATACCGATCTTTTGAGGACAGGTAGAAAAGGTCTATTGTAAACTTAGAGGATGGAATATTTTGGTAAAATATTCCATCCTCTCAGATTATAAACTACATAAAAGGTAGGTTCTTTACCTGTTCAGCTGGATTACCAAGCAAGGGTCTAAATATTTTACGAGTTGAATTGTGTTTATTTGATTTCATCTGTTAAATTAAAATTTCTCATACCGACTTAAAATATTTGTTTGAAAAATTCATTTTATATTTTCGTTTAATTTACTTAGGGTTTTTGGTCAGAATTTTGAAGAAACGCTTGGTTTGACATAAAATTTGGGACACGTACCTATAGCTAATATGTTAAAGAAAAAAAGTGATATTGTGCCGATATGTGCTTTTGATCTGGAGGTGAGTTTCGTCGGTTATAGGGTATGAAAACAAATACGTTCAAATAAGTCCGGAATTGGATAAACTGACTAATTCTAAGCAACTTCTATTTTATAGCGTTTTTCACTAAGTCAATACTTTTAGAGATATTTGCGAGTGAATATGTTCATTTTTCAACAAAAAAAAAAAACGTTTTTATACGGTTTTTCGCAAATAACTCAAAAAGTAGGTACTTTATTGAAAAAAAATTAGCAAATAGTAAATATAGCTTATAAAAAAGTGAAAAAATGGTATATGTGTCAGGTCTGTAGACCCAGTAGAAGCAGAGTTATTGCTAAGCTTTGTTTTAAAACCAAGAGGAGTAGGTAAACTAAATGGCAGATTCACACCCAAGAAAGTCACTAGAAATATCATCAGATAAATCTTCTTTTTTGGTTGATCATATCGGCCTTTGACGATAATCTTGACTAAAAATCTAAAAATAAAAGGAAGAACGCAGAAAATACAAAAATTGCTGATAAAATAAATAAACTAACCTATGAAATGCCAATAGTGTCAAAATTTGATATGAGTAAAATTGCCTGAGGTTGTACCAATTACAAACAAGGTGTACGGCGCGGGAAATTTGAATGACTCCTTTTGTTTAAAAACAGACTATAGTGAAAAATAAGCTCTTATATCTCAAATTCCAAATCGAATATTTTAACGTGAAATAAAAAAAATGAAACACTTTTCTGGGAAAACTTATTACAACTTTCTTAAAGTGTTTAAGAAAACGTTTATTTTTATTTTTTTTTTAAGTTTCCAGCAGCAAGAGTAAGCAGGTTACGCTCAAAATACAGTTGTTCCTTTTTTTTTGGTTAAAAATATTCTAAAAACTCCCTCTAATTAACAGCCCAAATGTAATTAATCGTTACCACTTCACAAGTAACTTTATGTATTGTTTGTGTTTGTAAGTTTCATCAGTTCAAAGAGCTTATTTGTGGAAAAATTTGGTTTTAAAGTAAATTTTTTTAAATCTTTAATTTTGAAAAAAAGACTTTTGTCAAAATAACTTAAAAATTATTAGTGATACCAAATATCTTAAAGAGTAAAAAATGTAGGTGTTGCTTTTTTAAATATTTGGAATTTTTTGATTTTCTGGAAGACAAAAATTGGTTAAGATATGGCTGTTCAAAATTTGCATATACATACTCGTGACTAGTGATTCGTTCGAGGCCTTTCAACAAAACCCCTTTCAAAAATAAGCATTTTGAACCAATGCAACTTACAGATCATATACAGGGTTTCCCCGAAAATAGTGCGTTCCTTAAAGGTATAGATAGAAAGCACAATGTAGAGCAAAAAAGTCTTATAACATTTTATTCTAAATTCAGCCGTTTGACCAAAAAACGAAAATACATTTTGATATGCAAATTGATACTCAATTAGTAAATAAACAAGGGGTCCCATTAGATTAAATTTCACAGTCACAGGTTCTTCTACGCCATGTTGCCAGGTCATATAAATTTATGAAAATAAAAATTTACTCTTATGGAGAACAACGTAATTTTTGTTGAAACGGTTAACTTTAGGAAAAAATGTTACAACACCTTTTTGTTCTAAATTGTGTATTATATCCACACCTTAAAGGAACGCACTATTTTCGGAGACACCCTGTATAAACAATACATTTATCTAAAGTAACGTGTGAAGCGGTAACAATTAATTTTCATGACTTTCTTTTGCCAAAAAAAAGGGAACGATTTTATTTTCAGCGTAACTTGCTTACTTTTCACGCTAGAAACTGTTTTAAAAACACCAAAAAAAATTTTTTTTAAACACTTTAAAAGAGTTATGATGAGTGTTTCCCGAAAAGTGCTTTATTTTTTTGGTTATTTTACGTTGAAATATTCGATTTGGTATTTGACGAATAAGAACCTATTTTTCATTAGCTGCAACCCTGCTTCTACTGGGTCTACAGACCTTATACTGACACCTCTTTTTCATAAGCTATATTATTGGTAGGAATATTTTCTTCGATAAAATATGTACATACTTACTTTTTGAGTTATTTGCGAAAATCCGTCCAAAACGTGTTTTTCTATGAAAAATAAACATATTCACTCGCACATACCTCGAAAAGTATTGACCTAAAACTTTTATAGAACAAAATTTGCTTAGAATTAGAATTAGTCAGTTTATCCACTTCCGGACTTATTTTGCACGTATGTTTTTTCACCTCCAAGAAGGGGTGAAAGTCACATCCAGGACAAGAGAACATATCGGCATAATCTCACTTTTTTCTTTGGCATTTTAGCTACGTGTGTGCCAAATTTTATGTCAATCCAAGCGGTTCTTTAAAATCTGGAGGTTTTGCGATATTTTATCGTGAGTGAATGGAATAATAATTATTACAACGGCAATTATTGCCGTTGTCACTTTTAGATAAGAAGTCATTATCACAATGATATAGTCAGGTTAACTGAATTGTATAATTATTGTTTTTATCATTAAATGTGAAAACCTAGAATTATCCATGTCTGTCCGTCAATAAACACAACTCGTCTATTAGTAGGACAGAAAGAATGACAAATAAGGTGTCAAATGAAAGCCTATAACCAAAATATGATATTACATGTGAGAAGTTTGACCTCGGACTGCCTGTTCCAGAGTTGCAACCGAAAGTACTGTTTTAAATTCGTCGAAATAGTACAAACTATTGGTCAACACGACTAAGAAAGACCAGAACAAATACATACTTCCGGTTTCATGCCTGTCTGTTCGTCCATATCTGTAGGTGAACAAAATTCATCCGTCATATCAGCTGACAAAAAGTTACACGAAGGGTTCAAATATCGACTGCCGGTTCAACTTCCGGTCACTTTTTGTGAAAAATTAGAACTTACGATGTCCAATTGCTTGTTACAATTTTTTTTATAAGTGTTCTACTCTATCTATTCTGACTTTTCATTAACTTACTTAGATCACATATAATTTAATACAGTTTTGATGTCAGGGTCTTCAAAATTTATGTGGTGAGTTCCGGTATGTGATGAATGAAAAACGACTCCATAAGCAGAAGAAAAAAGTGTTCTCAAGACCTAAGACAATACATCGACTCACAAGAGCGTTGTGACAGTAGCAAAAATTCGAGTTGGGGTTCTAATTACTTTCTCATGCGGCTTACTCTCCTGACTTGGCCCCCTCCGATTATTAAGTGTTCCCAAATCTGAAGAAATGATGGGCGAGTCACAAAGTTTCACAAAAAAGCGAATATTTCGCGAAATGAACGTCAGATCGAAAAACTAAAAAATGCGTGTTCAATATTTTTCAAAAGTCTATCGAATGATACCAAAAACGAACCCCCACGGAAAGGGGTGAGGAGTAAATTAAAAATTTTAAATACGAACCCTGCGATATTTCGCGAAATGAACATCAGAGTGCCAGTGTGTGCTTTTTTTCTGGGGATGAGTACCACCCCCTTCTCGAGTGTGAAAAAATATAGGTCCAAATAAGTCCGTAAGTGGATAAACTAATTAAATTCCTTGTAACTTTTGTTTTTAGATGGTTTTTCGCAAATAAATCAAAAAGTAAGTATTTGATCGAAAAACTATTCCTAGCAAATATAAAGCTTATAAAACAGTAAAAAAAATGATGTATGTATGAAGTCTGGACACACAATAAAAACAGAGTTGGAGCTAATCAAAAGTTGGTTCTTATTCGTCAAATTCCAAATCGACTAGTTCAACGTAAAATGTCCAAAAAATAACGCACTTTTCGGGGAAAACCCGCCACAAATTTTTTAAAGAGTTTAAAAAAAGTTTTATTTTTGTTATATAAAAAGTATCTATTCTATCACCATCAGCATCAAAAGTAGACCGGGCAGTATCGTCGCCCCCGCTAGCGAAATTATTCCGATTCGATTTTTTTGCACAAACTTACTCAAAAAGAGGTCCTTATAACATATCCAAAGGGTGCCGGGCGGTGCATTGGTCGAAAAATTGTTTAAAAAATTTTTTTGAAACAAATTCACAAAAACAATTTTTTCATTTCGAACAATTTTTTTTAGATAACTTGTGTCATTCTGGGCAAAAAAGGTGTCTTGCCATTTTTGTTTAAAATTGATTGCTGTCGAGTTATATCCGATTAAAAATTTGAAAAATGCGAAAATGGCCATTTTTAAGTCTTAATAACTCGATTAAAAGTTATTATTATGAAATTAAAAAGTGAGCAGATCAAGTTTCAAACCCTTGCTTCAAGGTCCTTAAGAGATTTTTGTCATTATTTTATTACAAAGCTGTTATTTTTAATTATTAATAATTAGCGCTATAGTCCCGGATTTATCGTCGCCCCTGTTAGTGAAATTATTCCGATTCGATTTTTTTGCACAAACTTACTCAAAAAGAGGTCCTTATAACATATTCACAAGGTGCCGTGGTCGAAAAATTGTTTAAACAATTTTTTAAACAAATCCACAAAAATAATTTTTTCACTTTGAACAATTTTTTTTTAGATAATTTTGGACATTCTGAACAAAAAAGGTCTCTTGTTAATTTTCTCTAAAATTGATTGTTGTCGAGTTATACGCGATTTAAAACCTGAAAAATGCGAAAATGGCCATATAACTCGACAAAAATCAATTTTAGAGAAAAATCTCAAGATACCTTTTTTGCTCAGAATAACCCAACTTATCTAAAAAATCGTTCGTAATGAAAAAATTATTTTTGTGAATTTGTTTAAAAAATTGTTTAAGGTGATACAATAGCGATCAACAGGTAGCCAAAACGCGTTCCAAGATTGCGGCTGTAATTTTGAATATTTTTTCAAGATATTTGGCACACGTATCCGTAATATAATAAAGAATGGCGGTACAGAGCCCAATTTGAAAAATATATTAGGTAATATTTGAAAATTATTCTGTAATTAAATACAATATTAAAAAAACGAGCCTGTACCGCCATTAAGAAGAACAAAAAAATACACTTTCTTCAAATAAACTTTTTTATCCGATGCCTAGATTTTGTGTCATTTTGGAACTACTAAAATGTTTTATTTCATTAGTCCAAAACAAAATTTAAATTTTTTAATTCGACAAAATATTTCCACGCACAGGCTGTGGTCTGTATTAATTCGAGAACCAAGAGAGACAGCTCATTAACCGCCTTTCATTTTTTCTTAGAAAATAAACGATCTCTACACAAAGTACTTATAGGATAATACGCCGCCGTTATGAAATGATTGTAGGATGTTAAAATGACGAAGGATGTTTTACCCGGAAATCCGAATTTTATATACTTTTGTTATATTTAATACCCTAATAGCACACGACGTCCTTTGGACGTCCAAAATAGGTCAATTTTTGGTCCTAACGTCCATGGACCATAAACGGACGTCCTTTGGACGTCCGACGCTGGACGTACTTCGGGTGTACTAAATATGTACGTCCTTTGGACGTCCGGCGTTGGACGTCCTTCAGGTGGACTAAATATGTACGTCCTTTGGACGTCCGGCGTTGGACGTCCTTCGGGTGGACTAAATATGTACGTCCTTCGGACGTCCGGTGATGGATGTCCTTCGGGTGGAATAAATATGAACGTCCTTTGGACGTCCGTACTCGGACGAAATACGGACCTTTTCCAATCGTCCATATTGGACATATTCTACCAATAAGGGGATTAAACAGCAAAATTATTTAATAAAATATTAACTTAATTATGTTAATAAAATAGTTTAAATGGAAAAGATTATAAATCATATTTAATTCAAAACTGTATATGTAGTTTAATATCTAATACATGTTTTTGTTTTTATGTAAAGTGTGAAAATCTGATCGGTAAATTATTCGTTATGTCCACTCTACATAACAATAAATTGAACAAGAAATTGACTAAGTTATTCAAGGCCAAATTTGACGAGTACAAAATGTATGATTTGTAAAAGAAAATGAAGGAATTTGATGAAATAGAACAATTGGATATGTTTTATTTTGTCAAATTTCTTTATTTTCTGTTTATTCACGGCAAAATTGGAAGTAGAATTGTGTTTTGTATAAGCCAAATTTGACCTTGAATAACTTGTCGTCAATTTCTTGTTCAATTATTGTTGATGTAAAGTGGACTTTATAATGTTTTATTATTCCCGTTACCAAGATGATAGAAGTTTGGTGGTTAATTCTAATAAGCAAAAATATAATTTTTATCAATGTATCCTTACTACAGATGAATATTGAGAGCATCTTTTTGAAGTTGAGCGTACGTGTGCCCAAAATAGGTCCAGTTTTAGTCCTAATGCGGATGGACTATAAATGAACGTCCTTCGGACGTCCGACGTTGGACGTACTTACGTGTTGAATAAATATGAACGTCCTTTGGACGTCCATTGGACGTCCGTGCTCGGACGTCCGTTGGACATTGACATCGATCCGTGAGCGTCATCTGCAAAGAAGAAAATCACAAGCCAGGACAACCAATCCAAATAGTGAGTGTTTCAAACTTTTGTGTTGTGTTGTCAAAAGTTTATTTAATTATTTATGTTTTTCCTTACATACTTACATATTTTTTCAAGCTTTTTGGTATATTTTTCATATTTTTTACTATATTTCGATAAAAAAATTCTTCGCAGTTTTATCCTAATCAACATCATCATCATTCTATCCAAAAAGGCAAATCGCCAAAATCGCAATTTTATCATAATATGATATGTATATTTGCATTTTACCACATTTTTTCGATGTTTTGAAACATTTTTGTATATCTTTTGTGTATCTATCTATATTTTGTATATCACCCCTCCTCGGGGTGAAACTCACCCCCCAAATTCACATACTAATTTGTAAGTACACATACTTTGTAAGTATGGAATAAAGGTTGCTTAATATTAATCAGTTTATCGAAGTCCGGACTTATTTTGAACGTTTTTCACCCCAGAGAAAGAGTGAAACTCACCCCAGGGCAATAGCACACATTGGCACAATATCACTTTTTTTCTTTGGCATGTTAGCTATGCGTATGCCAAATGTCATGTCAATCCTTTAAAATTTACAGCAAAAACCATCAAAGAATGTAGTAATACTTGTTTTCATGAAGTCGGTGATAGAGTTTGACAAATCTTTATGGTTGTTAAATATCTTTTAATTTGTGTATTCGATTTTTAAAGGTAGGTACTATATACGTCCATTTGGCACAATAAAAAATAACCTTCGACCGGTACATATTGCTTGTATCGATGCTCGGTGCATTGTTCAGTCATAAATTTTACCTGTCCCTATAGCGTCGGCCGTCGGGTCCTATTGTAAATTATTATAATAATAGTCCGTCTCGGTATTTTATTATTTCTGTCATAAGTATCTCTGTGGAAATGCAAATGCTGCTTGTAACATCCCAAAAACCAGCTCTACTATTAATTGTACTCGTATAAATAAGTGTATAATATGTACCTACCTACTTATTTATTGTATTCATTTATAGACCTGGATCCCGCGTAAAAAAAAAAGTTGATTAACAGCAAGCTGAAAATTTGTTAATAGCTTCACGGTGTCTAGTCGGACAAACTTTGATGTACGGGAATACTGGAACCGGGGAAGTTTTAATTGTGGAACAGGTTAAAAACTTGGAACATCAGACTACCGAAAACGTTCCATGTATTTTGTCGGACAGAACTTCCAATTGATTTGTTACCATTTCATTAAACTCTTATGCAAAAATCAGACTGCGTACCAGTCTACTTTTATTCTCTTAATATTTTTACTTAAAAAAAGTGTACTACAATCATCTCGCTAAACTTAATATAACTGTTTTCGAGATAAACCCATTTTAAATCTGCGATATAACATAATTTTTTGCATAATATTGTAGTTAAATCCGAAAAATCAACTTAAAACCATAATAATAATTGTGCCAATTCTCATTTATGTCATTTATATTTTTGGAGATTTTTATGGTTTATAAGTTATTTTTCGAGTTTAGCGAGACGAATGTAGTATATATTTTTTAAGTAATAATATTAAGAGAATAAAAGTTTTGATTCGAAAAGTATATGTAATGTAGAGTTCCCTCAGCGATGTGATATAATATTATTACAGTATAGCTCCCCGTGCATGACAAGCTTATGGAGGTAGCCCATATAGCCTAGGCTATAATATTATTAAAAAAATCACTTAGATGGGACAATGGCTTTAGGAAATTCGAGACATCAAAAATGGCCCATTTTTAAGGTGGTGCGTTAATTTCTTGGAGAAATGTAATTATAATTTAATGTAAATAATCTAATATCCAATAATTGTAAATTAATATAAGATGTAATATAAGTTCCTTAAAAAATATATTTTTTATTTCCCACAATACATTCTCCACAGGTATAAATATCGTCTCTAGACGTCCACCGAACGTCCTCCCAGGACGTTAGATGGATGATCGGCAGCAATACATTGGACCAAACTGGGACGTCCTATGAAGGCCCAATTGACGTCCACCGAACGTCCCTTCGGACGTTAGGTGGACCTCCATTGGGCGTTTGGCAACGTGGAATTTGGACCAAAATTGGACGTCCTGTTAAGGTCCAATTCACGTCCCCTAAGACGTCCGATTAAGATCCAATTTACTCCGATTAAGGTCCAATTTACGTCCAATTAAGGTCCCATTTACGTCCGATTAAGGTCCAATTTACGTCCGATTAAAGTCCAATTTACGTCCGATTAAGGTTCAATTTACGTCCGATTAAGGTCCAATTTACGTCCGATTAAGGTGCAATTTACGTCCGATTAAGGTCCAATTTACGTCCGATTAGGGTCCAATTTACGTCCCCTAGGACGTCCGATTAAGGTCCAATTTACGTCCGATTAAGATCCAATATATGTCCCCTCGGACATTAGATGGACGTCCAATGGACGTTCGGTAGCGCGACATTTGGACCAAAATAGGACGTATAAAGGACGTTCCTCGGACGAAAACGGACGTCCAATGGACGTCCCTAAAGTCCGTGAAGGACGTCCATTGGACGTCCTTGTGCTATTAGGGTAGGTACCTACCTATAATTCTGGTGATTTTTTAAATCCTCTATTGTTAAGAGAATTTACACCTTTAGCCAAAGTTTTACGATTTTCTAACGGAAATTAACAAGTTATTTTAAATACGCACCAATTATCGATGTTGAAAGGAGTTTTTCAAGTTATAAAAATATTTTGTCTGATCAAAGAATATGTTTCCTCGTAAAGAATTTGGAAAAACACATTGTAGTGAATTATAATCGAAGATATATTTATAGTGATATTGTTGTTTTATTTTAAATAGGTAACTATTGGTAGCAGTTTTTGTAAAAACTGTGAATAAATTGCATATATAAAAAATGATTTTATTTGAAAAATAATAAATAAGATTACTAAATAAGACAGAAAATTTGTGGTTTCCCGAAATGCGCATTTTTTGAATTTTTGTGCATATCTTGCGCATATTTCGTAATTTTTTACCGCATATATATGCGAATATTTCATCAAAATTGATCGCATATAAATCCGCTCCCTAGTCATTGTATTCTGTTGGCTGATTCCAATGATTTGAGCCGCCGTACGACACGTTGGGACCAATGGGAGTGAAGATACGTAACTAATACCTATCAAGAGGTTTACTCAAACTTCTTTTCTGTACTTATACCTACCACTCGGTATAAGTACAAAAAAGAAGTTTGTGTAAACCTTTGCACAACTGTGTAAATACTAAAGAAAAATCTAAAATATTAAAAAAAAATAGTAGAATCCGTTAATCCGTTAATGAGCATAATTTTCTATATCCCTAACTTTTGACGAGCAGTTTAGCTTAAATGGGGAAAAGCGGTAAGCTTAGACCAAACACCAGTAGGAGGCATTCAATTAATTGAGGAAAAAAATTAAATGGATAACAATATTCATTTCAGTTATAGAAAAGGCATTGCCCCGCTAGAATGGTTGAAATCGCAAGTAACAATTAATAGTCCTACAAAAAAGACAGGCGCTTGAAAGTGATAAGACCATTGAACAATAAGCCTGCGAACTGCCTTTTAAACACATTCTTAAAAATAATCCATAACACAATTAAAAAAAGGTTTGTTAAGAAATTCTTTTATAGACTTCAGAAATTCAACAACTTCTCCTGATTATGTTTAAAAAACGTACGGAATGCACTAAATGAAAAAAAGAAGAAAAAGATTTATCATACCGTTATACTCTAATATATTCTTACGTTGAATATTTGATGCTTCCCTGTAGAGTATAAAACGGACAGTTGTGTTTTTCCCGTGAGCTGCCTTGTTTAGTCTTCTTTGTCGTTCTATTCGTTAAATCCTATCCTCTCAAGTCACAGCGTCAGAAAGCAGTGGGTATATGCAGTGAACGGGAGGCCTATGTCGAGCAGTGAACGTTGGGGCCCTTTCGCGTTTATCATATGTAGAGAAGTCGCTTGTCAAAACCTGGACGTATGTAATCGTATTCTATTTGTTAAATACTCTCATCTAATATGTCATACCATGTGTGTTAATCCATTTTATTTCTACAATTTTAAAGTGTTATTACATGCCGTCATTTTTATTTGTCTACACCATCTTATTCTGCCAGTTAAATCCCATCATTTCAGACGCTGTACGTCACGATTGAACCAATAGAACCTTAGATACAAGACTAAGGCCCTTTTGACATGATGCTGTAATTGATTTTCATACGTCATTGTATTATATTGGTCAAATCCAGTTATTTTAGGTGCTGTACGCCACGATTGGACCAATAGGAGCGAAGATACGTAAATAAGGCCCTTTTGACATATTGCTGTATTTGATTTTTCTGTGTCATTGTATTCTGTTCATTAAACCCTACCATTTGAGCTGCTGTACGTCACAATTGGACCAATAGGACTAGATATACATAACTAGGGCCCTTTTGACTTGTTGCTGTATTTGATTTTTCTGTGTCATTGTATTTTATTTGTCAAGTCCTATTATTTGAGATGCCGTACGTCACGATTGGTCTTATAGGACCGAAGATACGCGACTAAGGCCCTTTTGACATGAGGTTGTATTTGATTTTTCTCTCATTGTATTCTGTTTGTCAAATCCTATCATTTGAGGTGCTATACATCACGATTGGACCAACAGGACCGAAGATACATAACTAAGGCCCTTTTGACATATTGCTTGTTTGATTTTTCTGTGTCATTGTCTTCTATGATGTCTAAGGCATATCTCTGATATGCCCTATTTTTAAATTGGACTTCGTAAGTCCTATGTTTTCACCCACAAGCTTTTATTTGACACCTTATTTGTCATTCTACCCGGTATAATGGCGGAGGAGTTATATTGGCGGTCGTACGGACCGACAGAAAGAGTACCCAGCTCAAATATCTCACCTTTAGTACCATCCTTGGATTATAAGCTTTCATTTGACACCTCATTTATTATTATAGCTGGTATAATGATAGAGGAGTTACATTCGCGGTCGGACGGACCCACCGACAGACCGCCTAGGTCAAATATCTCACCTTTAGTACCATCCTTGTATTACCAGCTTACATTTGACACCTTATTTGTCATTCTACCTGGTATAATGACGGAGAAGTTATATTCGCGGTCGTACGGACCGACAGAAAGATTTTCTAGGCCAAATATCTCACTTTTAGTACCATCCTTGGATTATAAGCTTTCATTTGACACCTTATTTATCATTCTACTTGGTATAAAGACGCAGAAGTTATAGTCGCGGTCGTACGGACCGGCGGAAAGACAGCTTAGGTCAAATCGCTCACCTGTAGTACCATCATTGGATTATCAGCTTTCATTTGACACCTCATTTGTCATTCTACTTGGTATAAAGACGCAGAAGTTATAGTCGCGGTCGTACGGACCGGCGGAAAGACAGCCTAGGTCAAATCGCTCACCTGTAGTACTATCATTGGATTATCAGCTTTCATTTGACACCTCATTTGTCATTCTACCTGGTATAACGACGGAGGGGTTATATGCGCGGTCGTACGGACCGACGGAAAGACAGCCTGGGTCAAATATCTCACCTTTAGTACCATCCTTGGAATATAAGCTTTCATTTGACACCTCATTTATTATTATGGCTGGTATAATGATAGAGGAGTTACATTCGCGGTCGGACGGACCCACCGACAGACCGCCTAGGTCAAATATCTCACCTTTAGTACCATCCTTGTATTACCAGCTTACATTTGACACCTTATTTGTCATTCTACCTGGTATAATGACGGAGAAGTTATATTCGCGGTCGTACGGACCGACAGAAAGATTGTCTAGGCCAAATATCTCACTTTTAGTACCATCCTTGGATTATAAGCTTTCATTTGACACCTTATTTATCATTCTACTTGGTATAAAGACGCAGAAGTTATAGTCGCGGTCGTACGGACCGGCGGAAAGACAGCTTAGGTCAAATCGCTCACCTGTAGTACCATCATTGGATTATCAGCTTTCATTTGACACCTCATTTGTCATTCTACTTGGTATAAAGACGCAGAAGTTATAGTCGCGGTCGTACGGACCGGCGGAAAGAGAGCCTAGGTCAAATCGCTCACCTGTAGTACTATCATTGGATTATCAGCTTTCATTTGACACCTCATTTGTCATTCTACCTGGTATAACGACGGAGGGGTTATATGCGCGGTCGTACGGACCGACGGAAAGACAGCCTGGGTCAAATATCTCACATTTAGTACCATCCTTGGAATATAAGCTTTCATTTGACACCTCATTTGTCATTCTACCTGGTATAATGACGGAGAAGTTATATTCGCGGTCGTACGGACCGACAGAAAGATTGCCTAGGCCAAATATCTCACCTTTAGTACCATCCTTGGATTATAAGCTTTCATTTGACACCTCATTTATCATTCTACCTGGTATAATGATTGAGGAGTTATACTCGCGGTCGGACGGACCGACGGACAGACCATGTAGGTCAAATATTTCACCTTTAGTACCATCCTTGGAATATCAGCCTTCATTTGACACCTCATTTCTCATTCTACATGGTATAATGACGGAGGAGTTATATTCCCGGTCGTACGGACCGTCGGAAAGACAGCCTAGGTCAAATATCTCACCTTTATTACCATCCTTGGAATATAAGCTTTCATTTGACACCTCATTTGTCATTCTACCTGGTATAATGATGGAGGAGTTATATTGGCGGTCGGAGGGACCGGCGCACAGATCGCCTAAGTTAAATATCTCACCTTTAGTACCATCCTTGTATTATAAGCTTTCTTTTGACACCTCATTTGTCATTCTACCTGGTATAATGACGGAGGAGTTATATTCGCGGTCGGAGGGACCGACGGAAAGACAGCCTAGGTCAAATATCTCACCTTTAGTACCATCCTAGGATTATCAGCTTTCATTTAACACCTCATTTGTCATTCTACCTGGTATAATGACGGATAAGTTATATTCGCGGTCGGAGGGACCGAGTCACAGACCGCCTAAGTCAAATATCTCACCTTTAGTACCATCCTTGTATTATAAGCTTTCTTTTCACACCTCATTTGTCATTCTACCTGGTATAATGACGGAGGAGTTATATTTGCGGTCGGAGGGACCGACGGAAAGACAGCCTAGGTCAAATATCTCACCGTTAGTACCATCCTTGGATTATATGCTTTCATTTGACACCTCATTTGTCATTCTACCTGGTATAATGATGGAGGAGTTATATTCGCGGTCGTAAAGACCGACGGACAGACCGCCAAGGTCAAATATCTCACCTTTAGTACCATCCTTGGATTATCAGCTTTCATTTGATACCTCATTTGTCATTCTAGCTGGTATATTGACGGAGGAGTTGTGGTTACAGACAGACGGACGTGGATAATACAAAGTTTTCACATTTTTTCAAAATTGGGTGAAAACAATAAAACATGATGCCAGACTGATTTCTTTATGAAAATAATATATACATTCTCAAATTGTCTATTTTTCGTTGTGAATAATATTGTATTCAACAGTGATGCCAAATTTCTGATGCCAAAATGATTGATAATGAAAGTGGGATATACGTTTTCATGTATATAACGGCAGCGACAAAACGGTAAAACACTGAACTAAATGTATATAATATTTTCACTGTACGATCATTTTGGACTCAAACATTTTATGGAATAAACTTATATAACTTAGTAAGAGGTAAACAAGGAAAGCTGATATATTAAAGTAACATCAAGGAATCAAATCTCTAACTACCGAGCTGATTAGACTTCTGGTAGCAAGTACAGGAATAAAGTTATTAAGGTAGTGTAAAGTGGCATCGATATACAGATGCCACTTTGCGAGACGATGCCAAATCGATGGTAAATGCATAATGTATCGATGCCAAATTGATAGTAGGATGTATATATATATATATATATATATATATATATATATATATATATATATATATATATATATCTGTGAGAGAGACTAAAGTAAATAGTAGTGTATAAAAGTTATAACCATGTATACGCCACTGTATTCAAACGATATACCTGTTACAGACATTGATAGTGGCGTTGAAAGTATAAGACAAGTATTCAGAAATCTCGAATGGCAGTCTGAACACGAGCAAATATATGGAGGAAAGTTATTTGACGATGAGGAATATCAATACCTCATTAAAGAAAAAGAGCTGTATAGAAATGGATGGAAAATTTGTGATCTTTTCTTGAAGAAAAAAATATGTCTTTATGGATCATGGACTTGACTCGTTTTTGGGTAGAGTAAAAGATCATATCCCATCAGTCTTATAAGATTCTAATTAAAAATGAATAACCATTTTCAATTTCGTTGCAAAACGAAAATACAGCCGAACCATATTCCAGTCCAATCAGAGAGTGCTGCAAGCACCTCTACCGGTTTCGAAACTTATTAGTCTCTCATCAGGAGGCACATATGCTGCTCTCCCTGATCCAACCAAAACAAACCCCAGCGTGCAGTCCCGAATTGCAACGAACGAAATGGCATAGATGCCCTAGCAGCAACTGCTAGCAAAAGACTAAGTTTTCACTCTAATGGCATATAACATATCCCACCAGAATGAAAACAATGGGAACCTTCTCTGGTTACACCTCCGAGGCTTCTACAATTTGCAAGCCATACGGATGCTGAGACTAAGGAAGATGAGGGAATTCTACAATTTACAATTCACGTCACATCTGCTCAGCGCGGTAAACTTCCAACGAGACTGGTTCCCTTCATACTCCACACAGAGTAAATGTAAATCAAAAATGACTAACCATTTTCAATTTCATTGCAAAACGAAAATACAGCCGAACCATATTCCAGTCCAATTAGAGAGTGCTGCAAGCACCTCTACCGGTTTCGAAACTTATTAGTCTTTTATCAGGAGGCACATATGCTGCTCTCCCTGATCCAACCAAAACAAACCCCAGCGTGCAGTCCCGAATTGCAACGTTCCCATTGTTTTCATTCTGGTGGGATATGTTATATGCCATTAGAGTGAAAACTTAGTCTTAAGATTCTAATTCTGATAACACTGAAGATACTGATTTCGACATTGATCTGAATATTCCAAAATCTGATAATAATTCTGAAGCTTCAAGTAAACAAAAAAAGAAAAGTTAGAAAGTAGGAATATATTTGTAAATCTAGGTTATTTATTATAAGTTGAAAAAAGTTTCTACTATTAATTGTTTTTTATTAAAGGACAATATACTTTCTCGAAGTAAAATTAATTTTTGTGTTTCGCAAGAGGAAATTGGGTAATCATAATTACCAATATGTAAATGTGTTTATGTGGTATCCTATCCATTTTTTGCTAGCGGACAATGTAATGTAAATTGGATATAAATTTCATCTGCTGCTTTGGTTTGAACAAGGGGGACTGCAAAGATATCATTTTTAGTAATACCGTTATCGTTAACCAACTCATATATAATGTTAGATCGCTGCTGGTATCTTACTTGTAGCAGCTGAGGATAACATACAATGTCTTTTACTATTCCACTTACAGGCATAGTATAACCAACACTTTTATTTTCCAATACAAAGTAATCTTTGCTCACGTTAAGATCTTTATGCCCCCGAATCGTGATTATACACACGCTGTGAAAATCTGCAGGCTGACAAATATAGAATTGTGATTGTGGTTCTGAGACGATGTCATCATCATTACAGGTTTGGGATGTGAGGTAGTGTTGGTTGAACTTGTTTAAAGGCATATTTAGCACTGAATAATATTTAACATGTGTTGCTTATTTATGCAATAATTCCACCTTCCCGCAGTTCCTCAATTATTGAAATAATTTCATTGCTGTGGCCGTTATTACCCGCTTGTTGAGATGCCACAAGTAACATTAATCTCTTAACCAGTTTATTGTAATTATTGAAGTATTTGTAGTCAACTGATTTTGTTGTATAATCCATCATAGTCATTTTTCCACCTAGTTTGGATTTCATTCCGCGTGTTAGTACTCCTGTTAATAATGATGATGATACGGAGCCAGATCTAGGACGTGAAGGGCTATTCAGAACGGGTCTGACAATGTATAAATATTTGTCTAGTATATCGTTTGGAAATCTACGAACTGCTAAATCCCCTCTATTATCTCTACGGTAAGCATTGGTCTTCCTAATAATATCAACAAAATTATTAACATCTTCTGTTTTATATGTAATGGGATTTTTTAAAAATAGTAATTCATATAGACCCGGTGTTCCGGGGTACTTTACTCCTTTTATTTTTATATCGGCCCCATCAAAAACAACTTCTGAATCACCGATATAAAATTTTGCTTCTCGAGGATTGTGAAAGATTCCCAAGACGTGATCATATTTGTTTTCTGAATCACGCAACATACCTTCAATATAATTTCTTGGAAGCGGTGATGCAAAGTTTTCCAAATACTCACGCAAAAGATTAGGATTGTTTACTGCCTGATAATATTCTGAAACAGTATCATCTATAAATTGATCTATAAATTCATCTTGACGCGTTCTGTCAGGTAAATCACCTTCTCTATTTCTTGATTCATATGTTGTTTCATTTGTGATAAACTGAGTTGGCTCCAGACGGGTGCTATCTAATTGAGATCTATCTTGCGGTGACAAAAATGTTAATCGTCTAAACGTTGTTGGATCTCTTTTAATGGGAGTTAATTTAGAAGTGGGAATGGGACTATCTGAGATTTCTTTTTTAATAGAAGGCTGCTTAAACGCAGTAACCAATTCTTTGATAGGCTTTGTAAGAGGAGCATAGCTTTTTTCCAGTTCAATTTGAGAAGTAGTCATACCACTTTTTAAACGTTTATATTTTTCTTTTAAGGCTTTTCTACCTTTAAGTAGTTGTTTAGTAAGCTGAAGATCCATTGTGACTAAGACCATATTAGGTGACTATATGCTTATATATGCATCAAAGCCTTTTCGATACCGACCTGATGACAATAAGCAATCTTTATCGATTGTTAAAAAACCAAAGTTATCCTTCCAACAGTGGGAACACATATCTTTAAAATCTTGAAAGGACATATCAATATTTACATGATCGTCGTATATATGTTTGAAATTTCTCAGATCTTGTTTGAAAATTATTAGGAAATTTGCATTATCTCTAATTAGTTGTTTGGGAATTGCTGAATAGGTTTGGCACAAATAAAAAGAGTCTGTAGATCTATGGCGGCCAGAAGAATTAATAAGAATTATATTATGGAATTATCCTTTATAGCTTCGGGAGCGATGATATCTTCTGCATTGTTATATTCCTCATAACCTATTTCTTTTATAGGGCTAATTAAATTTCGCAAATAAGTATATTTTGGTTGATGTAAACTTTTAGAATACACATAAATATTTTCAAACCTTAACCCATTAGGGTGATCAATTAAAGATAACATGGCATTGGTTTTCCCTGAGCCACTGGATCCAACAATAAGCCCTCTTTTCGAATCCCCACCAAACAAGCACCCATGTTTTCCTATTTTAAGTTTATCTGTGTTATCATGATCTTGAATAGGCAAGCGACTTTTTTGCTGAACGATCTTTATTAGAATACTCTCAATTGGCTACTGAACGTATAAATAGAGTGCATGATGCATATAAACAGCATAATGGCCAAGCGTTCGAAGGTAAAAACACGTCAACGACTAGGAAAGGGAATAGTCAACCGTCTAATTAACAAACTTTCATTCGAAGCACATTTACCTGGATATAGATTTTGCGGACCTGGTACGCGGTTGCAGGAAAGATTAGAGCGAGGAGATAAAGGTGTTAATGTCTTAGACACAGCTTGTAAGGAGCACGATATTGAATATTCGCAACATAAAAATTTAAGTGAAAGACACGAAGCAGATAAAGTTTTAGAGAATAAAGCGTGGGAACGGGTAAAATCCAAAGACGCGAAGCTAGGTGAAAAGGTAGCAGCTTGGTTTGTAACAACAGCAATGAAAGGTAAACGTAAACTGGGTATGGGTCTTTCGAACAAGTCAAAAAAGGGAGGTGCGATGAAAAAAAAGAAGCGGATTATTCGAGTTCCCAAGAAAGGTGGTTTTTTACCTTTTTTATTACCCTTACTAGTGGCATTGGGCGCTGTTGGGGGAGGTGCAGCATCAATTGCAAGCGCAGTGAATAAAGCTAAAGTGGATCGTCAACAACTGGCAGAACAGCAAAGACATAACTTGGCTATGGAGCAAAATTCAAAAATGGGCAAAGGATTTTATTTGCGACCGTATAAAGGATATGGGGTAAAAAAACGTAAAAATAAATGTAAAAAGGGAGTGGGGTTTTACTTGAAACCGTATTCAAAAAACTACCAGTAAAATTACCACAAAAGAGTATGACCAACATTGATATTATGAAGTATGCAAAAATCCTACGCATTCCTTACTATCGCGGTGTCTTTATGCGTGATGCTTTACCAAAAACAATAAGATCGTGTGAATCTGGAGTTGTAAACTTAGATTGTTCAAGTGGTGAAGGTACTCATTGGACTGCATATATAAAACAAAAGAACACTGTTGTTTATTACAATAGTTACGGCAATTTACCCCCACCTGAAGAACTTGTGAAGTATTTTCAAAGCAAAGGTGATGTGCTTATTAAGTACAATTATGATGCTAATCAAAAATTCAACTCTTACCAAGGCGGACAATTTTGTTTGAAATTTTTATATAGCTACTATAAATAAAACAATTGCTTCATTTGTAGGTTAACCATTAGACATGTCGCTCACATTTACTTTAAGTGGAACGTCTTCCGTTCTAGTGGCTGATTTTAACCCACCAATATACAGAGAGAGTCTGTAATTTGGAATAAATTGAATATCTCAAATACTAATTGTTTTTTTGGAAAATGCCCAGACCCGTCGATTAGTATTTCAAATTGTGGTTTTTGACATACAATAATAATGTATACAGGGTGTCCCAATTTAGAGATATGACGTCGTTGTTGATTTTCTTAAATGGCAACACTGTCATTTTGATAGCTATTTTGATAGGGTGTGTAAAGTTATACACAACTGTAAAATATCAAATTTTAATTCTTTACCATTTACAAGATAATAGAAAATAACAAAGTTATGCCTGTAGTTTGGAATAAATTCAATAATTAAAATACTGATTGTTTTTTTGAAAAACACCCAGACCCGTCGATTAGTATTTCAAATTGTCATTTTTGACATACAATAATAATGTATACAGGGTGTCCCAATTTAGAGATATGACGTCATCGTTGATTTTTTTAAATGGCAACACTGTCATTTTGATAGCTATTTTGATAGGGTGTGTAAAGTTATACACAACTGCAAAATTTCAAATTTTTATTCCTTACCATTTACAAGATAATAAAAAATATCAAAGTTTATAACATTCCGTTAACTTCGAATCATTTTTATTGTTATGCGATTTAAATTTTAATAATGTTCTGTTATTAAATTCTACTTGAAACAATTACTAATAAATATTTCGTCTTTCACTGACGTCATCACAAACCTATAGATTAGCAGACCTGTACGTTTTGTACCTTGTGTACTCCTGGCGGTAAACCCATGAACCGTATTGTGACATGGTCGGCGTAGAACGGAAAATAAGATATCACTTTTGGTCGGAGCCTTCAACCGAATAAGTACCTAGTGGCAGATAACCTATCCACGTAAAAGTGGCGAATATTTCATTCTTGTTTCAAGTCATAGTATTATTTTGAAAATAAATTATCCAAGTTTATTACGTATGTGTTTAGTGGGCTGAAGAAACGAGGTTGGAGGTTCGCAGCAGTGATTTGTGGTTTATCTGGTAAATAATTTTTTGTTTTTATACGCTACTATAACGCCATATTTGCTTTTTGTCTTATTTGACGTCAAAAAAAAAAAATTACTATTAAATCTTGCAGTGAGCTTATTAATTCAGGCTGGTATCTTTTAACTATTTCATTGTCTGGAATATCCACTAAGAGGGAAAGTATTTTGTCATAAATCTTAAAAAAATTATCTCTCTTAATTTGTGGGGTTATGTTACATCACATATTACCCAATTCCAATTTTATATATTATAATCATGAAGTTCTGAAACATAGTAAATTCCGTACATCATATCCACCGATCCTGTTCCGATATTTGGTATTTTCATAAATTCTTACACTACTTTGGCATTATTCCATATCATTTAATAACTATACTATTTTTTATGAGAAGCTATTTCCAAAATAAATATATTCAGCATTTAAATTTTAGACTTACTTGTCTACATATTATCGAGTCAAGGCCATTTTATATGCCAATCTTATGACAAGGTCACCAAACAGTCTAGTGGAAGATTGTTTTTTCCTTTCTAATGAGATAGCTTTTTCTGATTCTTCTTTATTCTAAATAAAAACTTCCTGATTTTTTTTTCTTTCTCTGACTTTTCCCTACATTATTACAAGGAAGTAAAACCAGGATTCTATTTGTTTTTAGCCACTGGGGAAAATCTTTTAACTACTCCTACCACCTGAGAAGGACCGCTTTTCGACCAAGTCACCTAGGGGACAAGTACTAGAGGAACATGTAATTTTTGTTCTTCATTATCCTGCATTTTGGAGAATTGCCGTGTTACGGTTGACTGCGTAGCACCATTCTGTGCTTAAGACTTTACTGAGAAGTAGTACGGAAAACTTGTGGGGACAATATCAGGTCAATTGGGTTTGTTTCGGGAACTTTTTATATTTAACAGTGCAATAGTTATCTACCTATACCAGTACACTTATACACTTATTTTTTTTATAATATCCAGAACATTTAAGTAATTAACATACACATAGTTCAATAGCGCTCCCACACCTGTATGTCTCTTTGTAAAAGAGGATAATTTGGGCCCAAATAACCTTTTCCCATACAGTAGTTCCTTACATTTATTTTTTATTAATATTATTAGACTTGTTTCCCATATTTTGCATATAACTATATATATATTTTAATATTATTAGCTTGTTTCTTGTAATTTAAATTCCCAATCTGTTTGCTTAACTTAAATTCATTTGTTATTAAATTAAATTCAATCCCTAATCCCTATCCCTTCAGGATAGCTATTAGTTTTACTTGGTCATTATTAAAAACCACGAGTCAGAAAAAGGATCTTTATCATCCAGGACTGCGTTGGTTCAGTTAGGTGTTGCCTATTCAACTCATTGAGTTATATATATTTGTATGGTTCATCCTAGGTAGGTATTTTAGTATTGATTTCTTGTAGTATTTAACGTTGCTGTACGTATTACAATCGTACAATTATTTGGTGAAGGTTGTTGTTTAACCTTAGTGTAAGTTGGGGGTACGCTCCATATAAGAGCTACCCCAGTACTAATGTAATTATAGTTGTATACTCATATTCAGATAAGTAGTTAAGTCAAATTGTCATTTTAGAGTTACATAGGTTGTATTTTTTCTAACTCAGAGGTTGTCAATAATCTAGGTAGTTATATTTTAATAAATATTTATTTGTTTGTATATCAATTATTTTTTTTTCCCATTTTTTGAATTTAATAATTTAATATATTGAATAATTTACAGCAGTGTAAGATACCTGGAAGTTTGGTCCATTCCAACTTCTGGCGCCCATAATTCAGTCTATTTTATTTATCTTCTATATTCTTCTATTTTTATTATATTATTATATTTATCTAATTTATTTTCTGAACATATATTTTTATCTTAAGATTTCCCTTTTCTAGTCATCATCTCTCTTTAGGTTGAGCTACTGTTCTTCGACAGGCATGCAAATGAGCCATACCCATCCTTGAGTGTCAAGCTGTTCTTTTGCATCTCTTGCTAGCCAATTCTATTTAGTTTGCCTCTGTCTCCCCATACTTCTATTATCAGTTCCTCACCCACTTACCCATTTCACCTTAGCATTCTAGTTCTACAAATACTACTGCAAAGTAGTATTTTTGTTACATCGGCAGCCCAACTTGGTGCCAACCTTTTATAGGTTCTAAGACAGTAGTTCTTTTAGTTCATTTTTTTTCTTTTATTTATATTATTCCCTTCTGATATCTTTTTATACATTCTGTTCTGATTTATTTTGTCTTTAACTATTTACTAATACTAAACAGGTACACTGTCACTGCTGTATCTATTAATTAGTTGAGATTTTGAAAGCTCGTTTATAGTTTTGTTATACAGCTTACATTCTGGGTTGAATTTGAAACGAAGTATAAGTAACTAACATATATTAGATTATATTATTTTACTCTTTCAGCCAGTGTTGTATTTGTACGTACAGTAATCGTTAATACTTACATATTTTTTTTCTAGTACAAGTATAATAACTATTTTTTTTCCAATATTTAGGTACTATATTTACTTGATTATACCTTATTTACTTTATTTATTTGATACATATATTTTGCTGGCCATTTTTGATTTTGTTGGTGTGTTGCTAATATTTTCTCCGAACTTATATATTTTGTGTACAAATTTAAGTATATTTCGTATTTCTGACCTTTGGATTGCTTGTCAATAATTTTTGTTTCAACATGTGTGCTTTTAAAGTTGAACATCTTCTGGTGGACGAATTGGACTATGAGTTAAAAATTAGGGACATAGTAACAGAGGAGTCGGCAACAGTCGATAGAAAACGCAATCTTTTGCGGGGTGCTTTGAAGCAAGAAGCAGGCAATAGGAGTTTCACTCAACTTTCAGCTGTACATATCCCTTTTGAGGACCAACGGAAAGGAATATCCGAAACGTTGGATAGCTTGTCTAAGAAAATAGAGAAGTTTAGGGGAACTGTACAAGACACTGAATATGCTCGATTAATATCTCGTCTAACTCATATTTCTGGCCGTGTACACTTGTTACATTGTACTACGGAAGAGCAGGAACCTTTTAAAAAGTCTGTTTCTCTTAAAATCCTTACATTGGAGGGTGAGCTTGATTCTAAGGTTAACCCCATAGCCACATCTACTCCTAATGCTCCAGTAAGTGTCGTTCCTAGTTTCACATACTCCAAACCCGTTCAAGTACACAAATGGGGTGTTTCATTTTCAGGTGAAAAACAGCACACGGATGTGATTTCATTTTTAGAAAAGGTTGAGTGTCTTCGTGTATCTAGAGGGGTCTCCGAGGAAAATTTGTTTGCGGCTTCAGCCGAATTGTTTACCGGTCCTGCTTTCACCTGGTTCATGAATAATAGGGGTAATTTGTCTTGCTGGTCTGATCTCGTTCGCAAGTTGAGGTCAGATTTTCTTCCTTACTCATACCAGGATGATCTCTTGGATGAAATCAAAAACCGTAAGCAGAAACCAGGAGAGTCTGTCACTATGTTCATTAATACTATATTAGGCATGTGTAGCCGTTTAGATACTCCTTTATCTGATTTGTCCAAAATAAAAATCATCTTAAAATGTTTATTGCCTTTTTACCATCAACAGTTAGCTCTTATGGACATCCAGAGTATTGATGATCTCACTGTAAAGTGCAAACGTTTGGAGGAAACGTTATCCTGGTCTTCTCAGCCTTCATCTTCATCTCGACCCTCTTCTAATTCCTCTTCTCAGCCAACTTCCTATAGACAACGTTCTTGGCAAAATAAGGGCCATGAACATAATGTTTCTGTTTTTAGTTCTGTTGTTTGCTGGAATTGTCACCAGTCTAATCATAAGTTCAATGATTGTGGTATCCCACAAACTCGTATTTTCTGCCACGGTTGCGGTAGGGAAAATACTCTCAAAAGAAATTGTTTTAAGTGTTCGGGAAACGAAATGTCGGAGGTCCGTCCCCTGAGCGTTTCTCCGTCCAACACCCAATCAGGGAATCAAACCCCATCAGAAAACGAGACCGCTGGCCCAAGCACACCCAGCAACTCAAACCCATCTTCCAGTCGGAAAGGGAAGAGAGTATCATTCAAGAAACAAGCACACACCACCAATCAAAATCAGTCCAGAAATTAACTTTGAGTCAGGATACGTTGAATTCGCAGGATTCACATGATTACGAACCCACAAATTCTTCTTTAATGAGTAGTGTTAAGTATAATAATGTTTTTGATAGTGAAGTAGTTCCATATAACGGTTGTAGCCAACCAAATATTTTAGATTTAGATATTAATTCTTTATTGGTTAGGAAACAAAATGATAATAGGCCATATTTACCTATCCAAATTTTAGGACAATCGTGTTTAGCTTTATTAGATAGTGGCTCTAATATTTCGTTGATAGGAGCACATTCATTAAATTTATTGAAAAATGCTAATATTCCCATTATGCCCATTTCATCCTTGCAAGTATCTACAGCAGATGGTACAGTTCAGTCTATTACAGGCAAACTACAAATTGAAATCACAGTGGCAAATTTATGTAGGCAAATTACATTTTATGTTATTCCTTCTGTACAGAATTCTATAATTTTAGGTATGGACTTTTTCAATGCTTTTAATAGCACTTTAAGTTGTTCTGATTTTTCTTTTTCCATATCTGAATTCAATCTGTCTACCCTTAGTGCTATACATGATTTTTCCAGTTTATCTAGTTCTGAACAAAGGCAATTGGAGAATATGATCTCTCAGTTTACTACTATTTCTTCAAATGACAAACTAGGCCGTACTTCATTAATATCTCACACTATTGAGGTGGGAAATCCTACTCCTTTCAGATTATATCAGTATCCCATACCTCAAGCCTGGCAGGCAGATTTAGAAAAAGAAGTAGATTCGATGCTTGCTTTAAATATCATAGAACATTCAACGTCGTCCTATTGTTCCCCACTCTGGTTAACAAAGAAGAAGGATGGATCCTTCAGGATCTGCTTTGATGGTCGAAAACTAAACAGTATCACCACTAACAGGGATGCTTATCCAATTCCCCGAATTGATGTGATTTTGAGCAAACTTCAGAATGCCAAATACATCTCTTCGATAGATTTGTCTAAGGCCTTCTTACAGATCCCATTGAGTGAAGAGAGCAAGAAATAAACTGCTTTCGCTGTCAGTGGTAAAGGATTATTCCAGTTTGTCACCATGCCTTTTGGTCTTGTTTCTGCTCCTCAGACAATGTGTCGTCTGATGGATTTAGTCATTGGTCCACAGTTAGAGCCCTATGTTTTCTATTATTTGGACGATATTTTAGTAGTCACTCCCGATTTTTCCCTTCATATGGAAATTTTGGATAAATTGTTTTTACGTCTTAAGGAAGCTAATCTAACAATTAATCTGGATAAGTGTCAGTTTTGTCGCCCTAGTTTTAAGTTTTTGGGTTATGTTGTTGATAATCAGGGTCTAAGGACTGATCCTGAGAAAATAGTTGCTATTAAGAATTTTACTATACCTAAGACCACCACCCAAGTCCGTAGGATATTGGGAATGTGTGGATATTACCGCCGGTTTGTACCTTCGTACTCTACCTTGTTATCACCTCTTACGGATCTTTTGAAGAACAGGAAAAAGGGGCAGACCATTACCTGGACTCCTGAGGCTGATAAAGCTTTTAGGCGCGTTAAAGAGGCTTTAACTAGCGCACCAGTCATGATGTCACCTAATTTTAATGAACATTTTTATTTGATGACTGATTGCTCTAATACTGCTTCTGGTGGCGTATTGTTCCAGTTGAAAGATGGCTCGGAACATCCCATAGCTTATACGAGTAAGAAATTGAATAAGGCCCAGAAAAACTATTCCACCACTGAGAAAGAACTCTTAGCTATCATACATGGGTTGGAAGCATTTCGTTATTATTTAGAGGGCCGTAATTTCACCATAATTACGGACCACAGTTCCTTGGTATGGCTTCATAGTATGAAAAACCCATCTCAGAGACTTTCCCGATGGATATGCAAACTGGCTGCCTATTCCTATAAGATTGTTCATCGAAAGGCCAACGGGGTAGTGGTTGCTGATGCTCTTTCCCGTGTTCATGATCTTAATGTATTAGATTTGTCCACCTTAACTCCTGACGAGTGGTATCAGAATATGATTGATAGGGTTACTCAAGACCCACAAAATTATCCTGATTTTAAGGTAGAGAACAATATACTGTACAAACATATCTTAAGTCCTATAGAGGCCTTATCCAATATGTCAGATTGGAAAATAGTTGTACCTACGCCAAATAGGGAGAACATATTACGTATGTTTCATGATGAAGTTACTGCTGGACATTTTGGTTTTTATAAAACTTTTCATCGTATTGCCGAATTATATTATTGGCCTGGCATGCGCAAGTCTATCAAAAAGTATATTTCTAAGTGTTTAGTTTGTGCGACTTGTAAACCCAGTAATTTACCACAAGCTGGACTCATGGGTTCCTTTAGGAACATTAATTTTCCTTGGCAGATGATCTCGTTGGATCTCATTGGACCCTATCCTCGTAGTTATAAGGGTAATACTTACTGCTTGGTAGTTGTGGATTATTTCACCAAATTTCCTGTAGTTTGTCCTCTTCGTCAGGCCACAACTCCAGCAATTTTGAAACATTTAGAGGAACAAGTCTTTTTGTTGTTTGGTGTTCCCCAAATTGTGTCATGTGACAATGGTCCTCAGTTTGTTTCGAAGGCTTTTAAAGACCTTCTAACTAAATATAAGGTTCAGAAGACCTTCTATAATGCTGCCTACCATCCTCAAGCCAATCATACTGAGAGAGTGAATCGCAGTATTGTCACAGTCCTAAGGTCCTATACATTCCCAGATCACAGAGCTTGGGATCAATATATCCATTCCATAGCTCAAGCCATAAGGACCTCTGTCCATGAGGTTACCCAATGTTCTCCTGCATATCTCAATTTTGGTAGAAATGTTGCTTTATCTGGTGACTATTTTGGTGCAATTTCAGACACTTCCACAAATCTACCTCAGATATCCGATAACCTTCATCGCTTAGATGATCTCCAGACTCTACCTCAAATTTTTTCTGACATTCGCAAGAAGTTAAAAACTTCCTATCTAAGGAACCAGCAGCAGTATAACTTGAGGAAAAGAGATCTGCGATTCTTCGTTGGAGATAGAGTGTTGAAGCGAAACTTTGTGAAGTCCAATAAGGGTGATGCTATTTCGGCAAAATTTTGCCAGAAATATATTCCTTGTACGGTCGTGAAGGTAATATCTCCGTTAGTTTATGAATTGAAGGACAATGCGACTAACAAACGAATTGGACAATTTCACGTAAAGGATTTACTGCCTGATAACACCAGGGATGAAGTTGATTCGTCATCTTCGGAAGAAGATTAACTCTATAGGGTTTTTAGAGCTAACCTCTTCCTCTATTTGTCTTTAGCTCAATCCTTATTATGATTTGATATTTTAGTTTAATATTTTATTCACCAGATAGAGCAGGTACAATTTTTATCTTTTGGCATTGTTGTTAGATGACTTCCAATTTATGAATCATTAGGTTAATTATTTATGTAGTACTCTTATGCATGAGCTTATCAATTTTTTTTTCATTATTAATGTTGCACTTTAATTATTATGAATCAACATTTTTAATTACTAACCCTGTCAGTTGAATCATCTAGTTAATAAGAACCTACTTGTATTTTTTAGTATGTGCACATCACCCCTTAGCATAGGAGGGATGTTGATTATTGTATATTTAAGTATATATTTGAATATGTAGGCTCATACAAGTACGTTGGTTTAATATTCATATTTATTATGGAACTATGGAACTAACAATATTATACACTACCTACTTATCTTAGGTTGTATGTTGTATTTTTGATATTTGATTACATCCTATTTTTTTTATATATCTTTTATCTTGTTATTGGATTTGCCATATTGGAAAGATGTTGTGGTTTTTAATTTGATATTGGTTTACTTTATCCACATTTGTCACGGATATCTTTGTAATCATTTATATCGTTATGCCCTACACTGTATGATTCTGTAATTAGGTTGGAATTTTGATGTATGTATGGATTTCTTCTTATGAACTAGTCTGCCAATGCTTTGTCAATGCTAGCTAATGAATCCGTGGGTTCGAAGTTCAGCAACTGGCCATTGCTATACGACTTCGTAATCTGTGTTTTCATGGCAGAGTACAGCAGAAGTCTATTCGTCATCACATAGTGTATTTAGTCCAATTATTCCATTTACCTTTTTATAGGTTGATAGGGAAGTTTACTTAGTTTATATTTTATCTCCTATTTCATAGTATGTTAAACCTTGACCGTTGATGGTAAATATTCTAGTGTACACGTATTTATCAATCAATGCTTTGTTTTTCCCTATACATCGTAGGTTTATTTAATTCAGTATTGAGGGTGTTTCGACAAATTAATTGTTTCTTTTTATTTCATTCCCTCTTCTTTCCTGAGGCATTAGTTTTGTCATTTAGATTCAGGGATATTTCCTGGATAATTCTATGTATGCGAGAGCGCATAAATCTACAGTTTTATTCAAAATTGGTTGCTCGTTCTCGTTATATTTTTTTTTCTATCATGTATCATGGTGTCATAGCCCTTGTCAGTTCACCATTTAGATTTTATTATTACAATTGGTACGTTATCTGTATCTCTTATTCCCATGCATCTATTGTAGCTACATGCTATAGCTAGTGAACAACAACACGTACCAATTTTTGTTAGTCAACGACTTACTTTAGTCGATAGACCTAATTTAATTTATCTAGTATTAGTGAGAATTGGTACACAAATCTTCCTGATCGTTCTTCTTTGGATATGCTCTTATAAATCTGGTGTCCATTGATAGTCTGATTTTGGATAAAGCGTCCGAGTCCTCACTTATTTTGTTTATTTAGTTGTATAGGCTCGTATACCAGTTGTGGTTGTACATAGGCCTAATTAATTTATGTGATTTAGTATTGGTTGATTTAGTATTGGTGCGAATTGGTCCATAAATCTTCCTGGTCGTCCTTCTATGGATATGCTTTATGAATCTGGTGTCCATTGATAGTCCGACTTTGGATTAAGTGTCCGATTCCACATTTATTTTGATTAATGAGTTTTGGATAACTTTGATATGCTTACTATTTGTATTATTTGGCACTGGTGAGAATTGTTCCATAAATATTCCTGATTGTTCTTCTCTGGATATGCTATTATGAATCTGGTGTCCATTGGTAGTTCAATTTTGGATTAAGTGTTCGATTCTTCACTGATTTTAGTTTTGATTTCTTTTGTCATACTTTAGTATATTTACTTGTGTTATGGTGCGAATTGGCTCATACCTTGGCCTGGTTGTTCGTCCTTGGATATACCCTCTATAAATTTGATGTCCATGGATAGTTCAATTTTGGATTTAGTGCCAGTTCGACATTTATTTGTCATTATGAACTTTAGTATATTATTTAGCTTATGTTTAGGCTTTCAGACAAAATGTCGATGACATTTTAATATGACTTCAAGTCATCTTTTGCGATTCATAGTTTTGGTGTAGTGATCATCCTTCTTTCCCTTGATCCTTAATTTGTGGTTACTCATAGTCTTGCGGATCACCGTAGAATGATAGATTATTACCACTTAGTTATGATAATTTGAATGTAAAAAAAAATGTTTGCTTAAAAATTTTTTTTTCTCCCAGTAGGAGGGGATTATAACATTCCGTTAACTTCTAATCATTTTTATTGTTATGCGATTTAAATTTTAATAATGTTCTGTTATTAAATTCTACTTGAAACAATTACTAATAAATATTTCGTCTTTCACTGACGTCATCACAAACCTATAGATTAGCAGACCTGTACGTTTTGTACCTTGTGTACTCCTGGCGGTAAACCCATGAACCGTATTGTGACATGGTCGGCGTAGAACGGAAAATAAGATATCACTTTTGGTCGGAGCCTTCAACCGAATAAGTACCTAGTGGCAGATAACCTATCCACGTAAAAGTGGCGAATATTTCATTCTTGTTTCAAGTCATAGTATTATTTTGAAAATAAATTATCCAAGTTTATTACGTATGTGTTTAGTGGGCTGAAGAAACGAGGTTGGAGGTTCGCAGCAGTGATTTGTGGTTTATCTGGTAAATAATTTTTTGTTTTTATACGCTACTATAACGCCATATTTGCTTTTTGTCTTATTTGACGTCAAAAAAAAAAAAATTACTATTAAATCTTGCAGTGAGCTTATTAATTCAGGCTGGTATCTTTTAACTATTTCATTGTCTGGAATATTCACTAAGAGGGAAAGTATTTTGTCATAAATCTTAAAAAAATTATCTCTCTTAATTTGTGGGGTTATGTTACATCACATATTACCCAATTCCAATTTTATATATTATAATCATGAAGTTCTGAAACATAGTAAATTCCGTACATCATATCCACCGATCCTGTTCCGATATTTGGTATTTTCATAAATTCTTACACTACTTTGGCATTATTCCATATCATTTAATAACTATACTATTTTTTATGAGAAGCTATTTCCAAAATAAATATATTCAGCATTTAAATTTTAGACTTACTTGTCTACATATTATCGAGTCAAGGCCATTTTATATGCCAATCTTATGACAAGGTCACCAAACAGTCTAGTGGAAGATTGTTTTTTCCTTTCTAATGAGATAGCTTTTTCTGATTCTTCTTTATTCTAAATAAAAACTTCCTGATTTTTTTTCTTTCTCTGACTTTTCCCTACATTATTACAAGGAAGTAAAACCAGGATTCTATTTGTTTTTAGCCACTGGGGAAAATCTTTTAACTACTCCTACCACCTGAGAAGGACCGCTTTTCGACCAAGTCACCTAGGGGACAAGTACTAGAGGAACATGTAATTTTTGTTCTTCATTATCCTGCATTTTGGAGAATTGCCGTGTTACGGTTGACTGCGTAGCACCATTCTGTGCTTAAGACTTTACTGAGAAGTAGTACGGAAAACTTGTGGGGACAATATCAGGTCAATTGGGTTTGTTTCGGGAACTTTTTATATTTAACAGTGCAATAGTTATCTACCTATACCAGTACACTTATACACTTATTTTTTTTATAATATCCAGAACATTTAAGTAATTAACATACACATAGTTCAATAGCGCTCCCACACCTGTATGTCTCTTTGTAAAAGAGGATAATTTGGGCCCAAATAACCTTTTCCCATACAGTAGTTCCTTACATTTATTTTTTATTAATATTATTAGACTTGTTTCCCATATTTTGCATATAACTATATATATATTTTAATATTATTAGCTTGTTTCTTGTAATTTAAATTCCCAATCTGTTTGCTTAACTTAAATTCATTTGTTATTAAATTAAATTCAATCCCTAATCCCTATCCCTTCAGGATAGCTATTAGTTTTACTTGGTCATTATTAAAAACCACGAGTCAGAAAAAGGATCTTTATCATCCAGGACTGCGTTGGTTCAGTTAGGTGTTGCCTATTCAACTCATTGAGTTATATATTTGTATGGTTCATCCTAGGTAGGTATTTTAGTATTGATTTCTTGTAGTATTTAACGTTGCTGTACGTATTACAATCGTACAATTATTTGGTGAAGGTTGTTGTTTAACCTTAGTGTAAGTTGGGGGTACGCTCCATATAAGAGCTACCCCAGTACTAATGTAATTATAGTTGTATACTCATATTCAGATAAGTAGTTAAGTCAAATGGTCATTTTAGAGTTACATAGGTTGTATTTTTTCTAACTCAGAGGTTGTCAATAATCTAGGTAGTTATATTTTAATAAATATTTATTTGTTTGTATATCAATTATTTTTTTTCCCATTTTTTGAATTTAATAATTTAATATATTGAATAATTTACAGCAGTGTAAGATACCTGGAAGTTTGGTCCATTCCAACTTCTGGCGCCCATAATTCAGTCTATTTTATTTATCTTCTATATTCTTCTATTTTTATTATATTATTATATTTATCTAATTTATTTTCTGAACATATATTTTTATCTTAAGATTTCCCTTTTCTAGTCATCATCTCTCTTTAGGTTGAGCTACTGTTCTTCGACAGGCATGCAAATGAGCCATACCCATCCTTGAGTGTCAAGCTGTTCTTTTGCATCTCTTGCTAGCCAATTCTATTTAGTTTGCCTCTGTCTCCCCATACTTCTATTATCAGTTCCTCACCCACTTACCCATTTCACCTTAGCATTCTAGTTCTACAAATACTACTGCAAAGTAGTATTTTTGTTACAAGTTATGAAAAACAAGTAATCAAAAATAATTGAATTTAATTATTTCAAATAAGCAAATGCTCATAACGTTGCCCATTGACAATTTGACAATAATTGAGGGCAACATTATGAGTATTTGCTTAATTGAAATAATTAAATTCAATTATTATTTGATTATTTGTTTTTCATAACTTTGTTATTTTTTATTAACTTGTAAATCGTAGGGAACAAAATTTTTAATTTTTGCAGTTGTGTATAACTTTACACACCCTATCAAAATAGCTATCAAAATGACAGTGTTGCCATTTAAGAAAATCAACGATGACGCCATATCTCTAAATTGGGACACCCTGTATACATTATTATTGTACGTCAAAAATGCAATTAGAAATACTAATCGACGGGTCTGAACATTTTTCAAAAAAAAACAATTAGTATTTTAATTATTGAATTTATTCCATATTACAGACATAACTTGATTATTTTCTATTATCTTGTAAATGGTAAAGAATAAAAATTTTAAATTTTGCAGTTGTGTATAACTTTACACATCCTATCAAAATAGCTATCAAAATGACAGTGTTGCCATTTAAGAAAATCAACGATGACGTCATATCTCTGAATTGGGACACCCTGTATACACTATTATTGTATGCCAAAAAGGACAATTTGAAATACTAATCGACGGGTCTGAGCGTTTTTCTAAAAAACAATTAGTATTTGAGATATTGAATTTATTCCAAATTACAGACTCTCTCTGTATTTGGATGAGAGTGCAGATTATGAAATTGGGGTAGCTAACTTCGATACATTTAATTCTATTTCAAATATTAACGACACCAACAACGTGCTTGTATGGGGGAAACATAGTGAATATAAGTATGTAATTCCAACCGGTGCATATGAAATTAATGAAATTATAAAAATCATCAAAAACAGAATGTTTGATATTGGTGGTACTACTATTCACATAACCGCAGAACCAAAGACCTCGACAATTTCTTTTAAAAGCACTGACTGGCTTGATTTTATTGTACAGAATTCAGTGAACACGATTTGTATTGATTGCAACATTGCTGTAGGATCTTACTTAAATGGCCAGCCAGTGCACTACATCCACAATTTTTTTCCTAAGGTGCCCAACGGGTATAAAATCACCGAACAACCTGTAACAATACTTTATTATCCCGTCACCATCAAAACGATCAACAACATTACAGTCAAAGTTCTTGACCAGGACGGTAATTTAATCGATTTTAGAAACGAAGTTATTACGATCCGTCTACATTTAAGAAAATCTGAATAGATATGGTATTACGCTTTCACCACACGTCGCACGGAGTGTCAAAGTATAAAAGACATCGAAACAAAAAACCAAGCAGTTATGAAATAACCACGGCGTTGTTAACATCTCAAAATCGCCAGTTTCTAAAAAGTTTAGGCTTGCAAGTACAGTCAAACCCGCTTATTAGAATACCTCTTAAAGGAATATCCCGGTTTAAGGAATAGAAATTTGAGGTCCCGAAATGTTTCTATTAGCGACCAATGATCGGTTATTAGAATATCCCTATTATACGAATACTTTTGATTGGCACGAACGCTATTCCAATAAGCGGGCTCGACTGTATTGATATAATGGAAATTTTACACATTACAGGTCAGCCTTTCAATGACACAACAATCGAAAATTATCAGTTTCATCCATACGCCCTCTACAACTCAGCAAATCTAAACTACAATGACGAAATACGTATTGCTATACAAGACCTTGATGCATATACTTTACCATGCAATTGCCATATTATACATAGAAGGTAAAATCATGACGGACACAAATGCTTTCACAACAAAATTTGCTTTCATTAATAATGCAATAGCATATTTATTTCGAGAAATGAGATTTGAGTTAAACGGTATAATAATTGATTCTGTACGAAATGTCGGACTGACATCTACAATAAAAAACTATCTCTCTTTAAGTGAAAACGAAAGTAAGCTTATGCAAAACTCTGGATGGTGTCCAAAAGCTAACGATAAGCTTCTGATAGATAGCAAAGGAAATTTTAATGTGTGTATACCACTTAAATTATGGTCAGGATTTTTTTAAGATTTCCGTAAAATTATTGTTAATATGCGTCAAGAGTTGGTTTTAATAAGAGAAAAAGATGATTTAGATGCGAATATCGCCACAGACGAAACAGAGAAGCCCAAAATTACTCTTTCCAAAATATTTTGGAATGTGCTACACGTATCAATTAACGTTGAACAGCAAGTAAGACTAAACAAGCTAGTTCGCAACAATACAGAACTTCCACTTAAATTTAGGGCCTGGGAATTAATCGAGTACCCCACCCTAAATGATAGTACTAGACACACATGGAGTGTGAAAACCTCAACAAAATTGGAAAGTCCTAAACACATAATTGTAGCATTCCAAAATGGGAGAAAAGGATCATTACTAAAAGACATGAGCAAGTTCGATCATAACAATCTTACAAACATTCGAGTGTTTTTAAATTCAGAGCGCTATCCCTACAGTGATTTACACTTAGACTTTGATACAAACCGATTTACTACTTTGTATGAGATGTTTGCTAACTTTCAAGAAAGCTATTACCATTTACACTCAAGCCAACCTATTTATAAACCGCTTGAATTTAAAGAAAATTCTCCTCTGGTCCATATTGACTGCTCCAGACAAAAAGAAGTGCTACAGTCTGGTTCAGTGGTTCTTAGAATAGAATTTGAGACTAGTAAAACTACTGGCAATAACACCTCAGCTTATTGCCTAATCTTGCATGAAAAAGAATTTTGGTATAATCCCCTAACAAAAATTGTGAGACAGGCATAATAACTTTAGTATAAATACGGGAATACACTCTGATATCGTTAATTATCATGGTTAGCGAGTATGCGGGTAGACTTCAGCAGTTTTTACAAGCATTATCAGTTCTGAAGGCTAATATAGTCCTGTATGAGCAAAAAAAAATTGTACTAAGAAAACTTCAAAGTCTCTCAATATGCGACTTGTAGTAGATATACAGGGGTTTCCAATTGGACGCAATAAATTTGCAGTAAAGGAGTTTGCATGCTACGATGGGTTACATGTCAGCCACTACGTTTTTAAACCACCATTTTCATTAAATTTGATGCCTCCAGAATGTCATAAACAAGCAACTTGGTTAATAAATAACCACCATCACATTGCTTGGTCTAGCGGGTGGACCCCTGTACACAAGTTTGTCGACATTTTTCAAGAACTATCCAGTAAAGCCGACATGATTTATGCTAAAGGGCGCGAGAAGTGTAATTTTTTAAAACAATACACTTCAGTTCCAGTATGTGAACTAGATGAGCACCCACCTTTAAAGAAGTCTCAGCCAAAATGCTTTTACCACACCAACAATGTAACATGTTGCGCTTTGTCAGATGTATTCTTTTTATATGAAAATTTTTTAATGAGCGAATAATAACAGTAAAAAATATATTATGTTTATTGCTTTATGTAGTTTATAAATATTTTAAAATAAATATTATATAAATATTATTATTATATAAATATATTAAATATTATATAGTTATTTTTAGAATCATCCTTCAGTTATCACACTACCCCCACCACAAATACCTGCATATATAAGAATATTGGTAGATAGAAACTGAACGCAGTTGACTGGGTATCGTGGTATACAGCAATGTGTACCACATTGTTAAGTAATTCTATTATATTTCGACTATTCAAAAAAAAGATGTCTGAAGAACACATATGGAACCTAATCGATGACCATCGTAATACTAGGATATCTTTAAAGCTATCTACACCAGAAGAACTTAAGTGTTTTCCTTTGGAATATCTTATCCGATATGCAAGGGTGTGCGAATTAAGCTCTGTTTGGCACCTACTGCCAAAAATTTACACACAAAATCCACTCTTGCAAAACAATTACCTTGCGACAAACACTATGGTAACAATACTTCATCAGGTGATCAAATTGATGGACCTCCACCACCTATATCAAGATGTCAGATGTGTAATTTAAAAGAACATTATAATTCTTATTAAATAAATAAATAAAATACAAAAAACGTTTGAGTTTTTTATTTTTTTTACAATTAGAAATTACTTCATACATCTTCTACATTAGTGTCTTCTAAACTATCAATATCTACATTTGTATTTCCTAATTCATTCGCAATATCAAGCAAATCATCTAACGAGCCTTTACATTTTACTGGATTTAAAAGCAAATGCCCCCAAGGCAATGTTTTACCGTTTCCATGTGGGATCACATATCGCTTATCGTCTGTACCGGAGAGAGCTACTTTATGTTTTAATTCTGTATAGACGGTGTGTAATATTGATTTAAATATATACATCTTTCGATAAATAAAATCACCATTTTCAACAACTTGTACATAATCCGATAAAGATAGGTTGTTTTTAATCACTCTTGTAGAAATGCCTTTGCTTTTTTTACTAGATCTATGTTTTTAAATAATGCTGATAACTTTACACAATACGCTTTTGCCCCTGTTCCATAAAAACTGTGTATAGGAGTGCCAGCAAATTCATCTTTCATTTTTCCAATAGAAGATTTTGTTTTTTGAATTTTGTGTTGGTTATTTTCATCATAATTGGATGTGTCAAAATACTGAATATTATCTTGTATATCATTGCATACGCTATCTGTAAATATCTCAAGTATCAAAGAATCTGTATCCATGTATGCTAATTGCGCCTTGTCACCATATTTGTGTTTAATGTACCCATAAAAAAACTCATACATTATTGTTTTTGAAATATCCAAAATTGAAAATCCAACATATATTGGTTTATCGTATGTTACTTTTAACTTTTTCAAATGCACTGCTACCAAATTTTCACTAAAAACAGAGCATGACTTGAAATGCGGTTGTGCAATTAAAGATTTAGCACCTCTGGATCTTCCCTTATCCTCCCAGCGTGTGCACAGGTATATGTTTTGTCTTTTATCCATTGATTCCATTGTCTTCCCAAAAATTGAGTTTGTTAAATACTTAAACAACTCCCTGTCAAAGTCATTCTTTGCAGCATTGCGCAGATTAGTGTAAAAATCGATATATATTTTCAACCATGAGGATTGTGAAAACTCCAATATTCTGTGAATTGTGCGTTTTTAACCCATACTTTAAACACTGTTTAAGATTTTTGTAATGAATAATATATTTTGTTTTGTCATTAAGGCTGCAAATTAATTTTGGTAATTTTGAACCAGGTGGAATCGTATGTTCTGGGCAAAACGGTAAATCGTTGTGTGTGTTACTGAGTGTGGGTGGGTAATGCAAGTCTACTTCTAATACATACCCTGTATCACACTCATCATCTATAGTGTGACAATTAAAGGTATCAATTTCATGTCTTTCCATTCATCTAAATTTGCCTGTTGGAAGTTTTTGACTCATTGCTGCACCGTACAAGTTTGTCGCGTCAAGATAAAGGAGATAGGACGTTGGTTTTGAAGGATCGTTTGTAGAAAGAAACTTGTTATTAGCGATAACTTTTCTTTTAGGAAGCTCTCATAGCAAATGCAACACATAAAATAAAATTCATACGTAAAATGTTGCACAGTTCATAATTAATAGCGTACATCTGCTTACACTCAACAGAGATAACGTCGCATCACACATTTTATATATTATGTAGAATACAGGAGCGTGCCAATTTTGAAACTTCAGTAAACTGCAACTTTAAGCTTTTTGACTTAAACTGGAACAGAAAACAAGTGTCAGTAGGAGATTCGAAGCTCGGGTTAAATGATGCCATAAAAATGATGCCATAAACTTTTGTCTGTCAAGAGGAGGCAGTTCAAAATAAAAAACATTTGGAATCAATACTTTTTCTTTCATTAAAAAGGGCCTACCTACCTATCTTCCAAGGACCAATGGCCCAGTCAAAAAAATAACCACATACGGTTTCAGAGTGTCGCTAGAAAACAGAACAATACAAATAAATATACTATTTACGAAGTAAAAAATATAAAGGGCTCCATACACGAAAAAAAAATATTAGAGGAATTAGAGAATACCAAAAAAGTACAAAAAAAAAACAGTATACAAGAAAGTCTAAGCAAAATCTTGAAAAGCCTTAATGATAAAATTAAGCAATTGGAGAATGAAAAGCTCTGGGCAGTATGCGAATAAGAATAAGTTGTAAAAGAATCATATTATATTAGTAGGATTAATTTCACTGGGGATGCTGATTAGGTGGTGATTTTCACGATTTCTTTTTACGAAAACAGGAAGGGACCAACGTTATTTTAAGTGTAACTTGCTTACTTTAGCTACTAAAACAAAATTAAAGTTTTTTAAACAATTTAAAAAAGTGGTTTTGGCGAGTATCAACGTGTTTTTCATTACTTATAACTCTTCTTTTACTAGGTGATCTCATACTTAAACCATTTTTTTCACTTTTTTATGGGATATATTTTTGCTAAGAATGTTATTTTTTCGATAAAATACTTACTTTTTAAGTTAGTTGCAAGAAACCGTCTGGAAATGTGTTTTTTCATGAACACACTTACTCGCAAATAACTCGAAAAGTTTTAACTTAATGAAAAAATGCTATGAAACAAAAGTTGCTTAGAATTAGTTAGTTTATCCATTTCCGGTCTTATTTTGAACGTATATTTTTTCACCCTCGAGAAGGGATGAAACTCGCCCCTATGCTACCTATATATGTTTATGCCAAATTTCATGTCAATCTAAGCGGATCTTTAAAATTTATAGGTTTTGCATTATTTTACCGTCAGCGAACAAACTATCAATTGCCCATAAACTTAAAAAATATCACTTAACTTAATTTGTATAAAAAATTATTTTTTTGTATTATTAGGGAAAGAAATATGAAAATAAACATGGAGAAAACAAAGATAATGGTCATGGGAAATGAGGATAATCAAGTAAATATAGAGATAAATAACCAAAAACTAGAACAAGTAACAACATATACATAAATACCTGGGTGTGAAAATAGAAAATGGAGGAAGATCAGAAGAATAAGTCAACGAAAGGATAACCATGACTTCCAGAATGTACTACAGCTTAAACAGAGCATTCATTGGAAAGAAAGAAGTAAGCAGTAGGACGAAGATGGGGGTGTATAAAATGATCTTCAGGCCGATCCCCACCTATGGTAGTGAGAGCTGGGTGCTAACACAATCATCGAAAAATAGAATAAACTCAATGGACATTAAGTACTCATGAAAAGTAAAAGGAATTACAAGACGCGATAGAATAAGAAACAGCATTGTAAGAGAAGAACTACAAGTCGAACCAAAAACACAAATACTAGATAAGAACAAGCTTAAATCTTTTTGGGTTTTGTGTAGAAATAACGACAATAGACAAGTAAAACGCGTATGGGAGGCATCAGTACAAAACAAGGGAGAAAAAGGGAGACCAAAGAAAACCTGGAACGATGAAGTGGTAAGAATTCTGAAGAAAAATACAACTTGGACTGAAGCGAAACGAAGGTCCAAGAATAAGCAAGAGTGGAGACGATTTGTATATGATATAGATGCATGAAATGTATTTTTCAAACACCTTAAGAAAGGTTTAGATATAGATTATATATATAAAATGATTTACTAATTGGAATAAATAAAAAAGGGATTTGTGTACCAATTTAACAAAAAATTATACTAGAAAAAATGATTTGTCAAAAAACTGTAAATATTAATCTGTAAACATTAGATAGATAAGTCAAAAAGCATGTTTATTCTTTTAAGACTTTTTTAAGTTTATTGTGTAAGTAAACAAATTATTGTAAAAAATTGATTTCAATAAACCTATTATCTCAAAAATTATTATGCCCTAGGATCCCTCTCGTTCTACGCTTTCAATCCCAAATATGTATACACATCTGGGCATATGCAACGGCACACTCTGACCTTTTTTGAGTATCCGACCCCGAACGACGTTTCAAAGAATTCTAGGTAATAGTTTAAGTGCATTGAATACATATATTAACGGCTGATATTTATTAGACCCTGCTGTATCGTTGCCCCCGTTAGGTAAATTATTCAGATTCGTTTTCTTTGCACAAACTTACTGAAAAAGAGGTCCTCATAATAAATCCACAGGGTGCCGGGAGGTGCCGCGATCGGAAAATAGTTTAAACATTTTTTTTAAACAAATTCAAAAAATCAATTTTCTAACTTCGTACAATTTTTTTAGATTCTTTGGGTCATTATGGGCAAAAAAGGTTTCTTGTAATTTTTCTCTAAAATTGATTGTTTTTGAGTTATACGCGATTTACAATTTGAAAAACGCTGAATCCTCTTTTCAAAGCGTCTGGATTTTCCATATTCCCTTCGTTAAATTCATTGTATTATGATTGTCAAATAACTATTTTATATTTTAATTTGAAATATTATTATAAATTGATTGATCGTTCTTAAGATTTGGTCATTAATATTATGTAGACGATTTTATATTGAAATGGGGGTTGGACTTCCTATATTAACAAGTTCCTGATACAGGTCAAATTGATTTATTTTGTAATTGGGCATTCAAGTAACATATGAGTTATACTTCCTATTTGTCAACATTCACAAAAAGGAGTATCACTACAATTGATTTTAAACAAATAATGATCTGGTGTGAGGCCCAGGGCCTATTTTACCACTAGGCCAGTGAGGCACCTGCCTCGGGCCCGCATTTAATTGGGGCCCGGAAAGATCATCAAAAAATGTTGATTGCAATAAAACAAGATAAATTTTCAAATTTGTCAACTGTGGTCTTAGAACCACATGAGCCACACTTTGAAAATCTTTCTAAGTATCATCCACAGTAGAATCAGAGATAAATGTGAAGAAGACCAGGATGAAACACAATAATTTGGCTTCAGAAATGGACTGGGAACCCGGGTCGCAATCTTTGCACTAAATGTATTATTGCATTTACTATTGCATTTACACTAAATGCAAAATACTTCCTATTTGTCAACATTCACAAAAAGGAGTATCACTATAATTGATTTTAAACAAGTAATGATCTGGTGTGAGGCATTGACCCGTTCGCAAGTGCCTTCGATTAACAAATGTGAATTTGTGGAACCAAGGGTTTGTAGAAAAATCACTTTGGTATTGTGTTTCATCACATCACTCAAACTACAATTTTGTGTTTAATGAAAGGTAAAAAGTCAAATTTATATATTTCAATGTCTGCAGAAACGTTTAAAGTCTTGCCTATATTTGCCAATTTATCAGCCTCTTATTCCCCTTTACTCCAGTATGGCCTGGAATCCAAGCTAAGATTATATATAACACCAAAATGACCATTTTCAAGGCTTAACAACTCAGTTAAAAATTATTATTATGAAAGACAAAAAGTGACTAAATAAAAGTTTAAAGCCCCCCCCCCTACATGATCTTGCAGAAATTTGTGTCATTAATGTATTACTAAGTTGTTATTTTTAATTATTATCAATGAGCGCTAACAGTGTATTGAGACGGCCGTCAATGTGAGTGCGAAAGAGATGCACCATTCCGGCAACCAATGGTGCATCTTACTCGCACTCACATTGACGGCCGCCTCAATACGCTGTTAGTGCTAATAGTTAAAAACAGTTTAGTAATAAATTAATGACAAAAATTTCTTCAGGATCACGTAGGGTGGCTTTAAACTTTGATTTAGTCACTTTCTGACTTTCATAATAAAAATTTTTAACGGAGTTAAAGCCTTGGGTTTTCAAATTTTAAATCGCGTATAACTCGACAACAATTAATTTTCGAGAAAAATCATAAGAGAACTTTTTTGCTCATAATGTCCCAAATAATCTAAAAAAACTGGTACGAAGTGAAAAAATTGATTTTTTAAATTTGTTTAAAAAAATTGTTTAAACAATTATCCGACCGCGGCACCTCCCGGCACCGAGTATTTGTTATTAGGACCTTTTTTTAAGTAAAAACGTTTGTGCAAAAAAAGACGGATCGAAATAATTTACCTAACGGGGACGACGATACAGTCTGGACTATATGGGATGTTGCGTGTTACATATATCGATCGGATATCGCTTTTGGTATGAGAGCTTCCTTACAACATTGACATATACCACCTCTTATTCCTTTTTTAAAAAAGTTGAAAATGTCAATATCTGTAATTAATTCAAGCTCAACCTGTGTCATACGCAGCATAGCATCCCAACTAAATGATGGTGCTGTGATATACTTTGCTGGATCTAATTTGTAGTTATCTAAACATACTTCTCTAAAATTTTCAAATATATCAGCTAAAAGTAAAACATCTGATTTTAAGTAAATGTCGCTATAGTCCCCTAAAGTTTTACAATTGAATGTCTGCCACACAACACCAGCTCTTTGATAATCCTCATCTGAGATTGCCTCATTTAGTAAAGTGTTGTAAAAGTCTTCTTTTTTAGGAAGAAATTCCTCGTGTAATTTTTCGGTAGACGTAATATATGAATATGGAAAGACACCTTTTTGACGAATTAACTTAAACTGTTCCTCATTAGGAAAGTATTTTCTCACCTCTCTACACTGCTCTGGCTTTAAGGTTTTACTAAGTTTATCGAGTGATTTTGGCAAAAAGCGAAACGAACCCACAAATCTTAATTGTATAAGTTTAGCCAGCATATTTGGGAATTTTTCAACGAGAATTGACTTGGAAAATGTGATGTACTTTTCTTTATTCTGTGCAAGAACTGTCACTTTTTCACCAGATGTTGTCAGGTTCTTAATAAACATATGACAATCATAATTTGTTAAATTATGCAGGAAAACTGGTATGAAGTGTGGAAGTTGAAAATTCAAGTTACAAACTTGGTGTGCTATGCCTCGAAATCTGCCTGTCATATGACAATGGTCATACACTCTAACGTCATTAACCTTGAACTCTTTTTCACATATGTGACATTTCGATTTTTTGCTCAACATTTTTTCATAAGGTGTTAAAGGTAACATGTCGCGAATATTTTTGAAATGGTTGTTGTATACATAATGTACCATCTCCTCTAATTTTTGAATAAACACTTTAGAAACGTTTGTTCCGCTGTAAGAAAAATATTTGGAATACTTATCATTAAAAGTACATTTGAAATATAAGGCAAATGAGTGAGGCTCATGTTCACATATTTGAACTGTAAATGATTTGGTTGTAAGAGGTTCATTGTGGTGAATTGGTTTTAAGAGTGACTCGAAATCAGCATACACAACAAAGGGCGCTGATAATTGATTTTGAATATTTTCAAATTTTAAAATGTTTTGCATAATACGTTCACCAAATTTATTTATCTTAGGCTCACACGTGGGCATTTCCGTACAAGTGTGATTACAATCAAACTGTTCATGCTGGTTTAATTTTTCAACGGTCTTAAAGAATAGCAAACAACCATTACATATATACGTAGCCTCTTTGTGTTTAGTTTTTTGTGATGTTACCAAGCGCGATAAATTTTTAATTAAACAATAATGTGACACCAATATCATTTGATAGCAGTAGCAAGTTTACATGAGTGGGCATTTTCCTCGACGTAAAATGTAAAGGCCCAACAACTTCAGTATACATCTTTTTTTCTTTATAATAAGTTTCAAGTCCAAACACATTCACCGATATATTGTTCATCACTTCAAATTTTGAAATGTCTTTTAACTTCATGGGTACCTCGATGTTGTCCAAATTTAAGTTTTCTTTATAATCAGGGTATGAGTCTGGGGTTACAGGATTCCCTTCTCTCGGAAAAAGGGCCGCCATAATACACCAAAAAAAAAACATGCATCGTCATTATTCTGAATATTAAGAACAGCATGTTTCCTGATAATAGAAAGTGGTAATTTCAAGTGCTTCTTGCCACTAATTAGAGCACATCGATTAATATTAATATCTAAAAATAAAATTTCTTGTAAAGCCCAATTGCTTTCTTTTTCCTGGAATTCGCTGGCCTTGTTAAAGATCTCATCAGTAAAATCTTTAAAAATATTGTTTAAATCGGAGGAGATTGTTATTATTTTATTTTTAGTGTTCATTGATTTAATATCACTCATGTCTTTCTCGGGTATCACATATACGGCAAACACTTCCATATTTATTTTAACAGTTGCATGTTTTTCAACCTCTTGCTCAATAAGTTGTATACTTGCTGGCTGCACGTTTTTCATAAAAGTCTTGTAGTCAAGTGTTTCCTCGTCAGTTATACGATAAGATACAATTCTGCTTTTAAATGCATGATGTATTTTACTCACATTTCTACTGAGTGGTTCAGAAGCTACCATTCTACGTTTTTTACCTGGAATTGAGCACATAGGTCGTTTCCCACACACTTTCCTCTTATGCCGGTTTAGAGTAGAGGTGCTCGAGAAATTTTTTCTGCACTGGTGGCACTGCATTTTTATTACATTTACTGTACACACTTGGATTAGTTATATTCTTTTATATATACTTCTTTACAGCACATGCCCCCACCCCTCTTAACATCAGCTCGGTTTTTATTTTTCTTTAAGATTTTTTATTTTTACTTTTCTTTAAGATAAAAACTCATACAAAAATTAATTTATTCAAACATTAAGGTATAAAAATTAATTTATTCAAACATTACGGTATAAAAAAGAAGCTTTTTCAGTTATAGGGGTGGGTGTCCTGTAGCAGTAATTTCCTCATTCGCTTAATTTTCGGAAGCATACTTGCTTTGGCATTTACCAACTTTTTTCTCTGTAATTTTAAAGCTTGCACGTTCTGCTCAGCAATTTTTAACTCTGCTTCGATTTCCAGTGTCTGCTGTTGATTCTTCTTATAGTTTTGGTTCAACGTTTGCGATTCCTTTATTGTACTACTTAAATCATCTACAATGTGTTGAGCATTCTTCCTTCTGTCCAATGCTTTTGAAATGGCAAAATCTAGATCTTCGTCTGTTTTGATTTTTACTACCAAATTGGCAATGGTGTCCTGTTTTTTATTACTCCCAGGATGATGTTCTCTGCTTTTCGGTCTTGTTGGCTGCTGGGGCTGAAAGTGGTTTGTGATTGATACTTCATTATTTGGATTCTTTCCGCTTGTGGATGGCTCAGTTGATTCCGATGACGCCCAGAGTTGAATTTCACTATGTGGTGGATTGGTAGGCTGGCTCTCATTTAATAGATTACTTAGACTATTCTCCTCATCATTTTCCTTTGGAGGAACTCCTTTTTTCGCCAATAGGCCGTCAAATACTTGGGAGAACTCTACTTGGGAGAACTGTAAAGACAAATATGAATTAGTATAAAAAAAAAATAAAAAATAAAAGCTATGAATCCATAATGAGAACTTACTCTATTTTTTCTTTCTCGCAGGCATACTTGGTTTTGCCATATCTTCTAGGATTTGAAGGACCTCGATATAAAACTCTACAGGGCAAAATCAAAAGCCACCACATCAGCGAAAACAAGCGATCGACACCGCTGGAGTTATGCAGGACATATGACAGATAATTTTTGAAGAGTGTGGGGAGAAATTGGCATAGAACTTAGCATAGAAAAGATACCAGAAATATACAGAACACATATAAATGCAAATTACTTTTTGGAAGAGTGGGGGAGAATTGGCATAGAAGAATAATGAAGGGCAGGAGAAGAGGTGCTTAAACTTAAACAAGTTGCTTACTGCAACTTGTTTAATTCTGGCAAGTGTTGGTGTCGAATTCTCTCCACCTGCCTAAATATTTTTTTCTCCGTTTTAGATAATTTTGGTGGGGGCGTCCTGATAATTGGCTTGGATAATGCGATGTATTTTATCTGTTCTAAATATGAGGGATGATGACATTCATCATCCCAATTTTCATCGTCAGCATATAAAGAAGCTGGTGTGGAGATTGGTGGCGGAAAATACGCAGTAGACTGTGTGGGGAACGAGGTCGAAGGTTTACAGATTTGGTCAGGAACAGGCGCAGTAGACTGTGGGAAGAACGAGCCAGAAGGTCTACAGATTGGGGCAGTTACAGGAGCAGTAGACTGTGGGGGGAACGAGTCAGAAGGTCTACATATTGGGGCAGGAACAGGCACAGTAGATGGTGGGGGGGAACGAGGCAGAAGGCCTACAAATTGGGTGAGGTAGCACAGGTTCTGACCTGAGCGGGGCAGAAAGTATACCGATTGGGGGAGGTAGCACAGGTTCTGAGCTGAGCGGAGCAGAAGGTCTACCGATTGGGGGAGGCACTGACGACGAGGAGTGGGGGAGATGCGCGACAATGCCAACGCTTAAACTGCTCGCTAAAAATTGTAGAGTTATATCTACCGGCCCACAAACTTTTTGGGAAAATACTATGTCTCCTTTTGCAGTTGTTATCTAAAAGTTAAACAAACAATATTTTACTGTAAATATTTCAATACTTTCATGATAACAAATACACATTGAGGGATAGAAACAGAAAGTATGGAAAATAATTGAATCGGTCTCTTGAGAAATCCCACATGTAAGCATGTTGTGGAAAACATCTCGGAATAGCCGGGTTTCTCTTGATTCTGACAAATTTCTCAAGTCTCTAGCTTCGTTTAGAATGTTACATAGGTTCGGGTTTCTTTTGAAACATACGACTCTATGTCTAAGGTTAGCAAAAAAAAACTGATTTTTGAACATATCGGGTTTCTCAAACGACCGATTCGCTTAGATGACATAAAAAACAGATGGGTGAACTAATAACAACGAAACCATTGCCAAAAAAAATATGTGCAGACTAGTTTCGATTTCTATTTTTATAAGTGACGATAATAAGCCTGAATACCTAAAGTGATGGCACACTAAGAATTAAAAAGAAGAAAATTAACAAATGGGGCTAACCCAAAAAAATAATAAAACAAATGAGAATACTAGAAGAACGGAGATCACACATTTTATAACCTCTCTACACATCGAACTGGAAAAACTCTAGAATATATTTATATTACAGAGGTAAATTTTTTCTGGTGGGAGGGAAGTATGCGTTGTTGGGTGTCTTTCGATGGAGTTTTTACAGTCGAGTCGACAACAGTTTTTATCTTCTTCCTACAACGTCGGGATATAACCGATATGAGAAAATTAACTTTTCGCACAGAAAAATTAACTTTTTTCCCTGACTTCGTAGGTATATGGTGTAGGGTATCTATGGAAAAGTCTTGTAATTTCCTATCCAACGGTACTTTTTTCATCTTAATACGACGTTCCGTTCAAAAGTTATCCACTTTCAAAGGAGCGTAAAACTCTTTTAATTTTTGATATTCTAATACTAGAAATCCACTTTTTAACAAAATTTCCATTTTAATGAGATTTTTGGTTACGAATGTGTTGATAACGGATAGTGGGGGGTTATTCGAGTCAGTTAACCCTTTTTTACCAACTCGATTGTCGTGATTAATTTATATAAGGGCCTAAATTAAGATATTAGGATTTTAACTGATTTCACCCAAAAAGTAATGAAAGGTGTTACTATTTAAGACAATATATTGCCCCCCTGAGAGGCCGAATAGCTAATACAGAATTGAGCCATAAATAGGGAGTACCCGACGCACTCAAAAAAATCTCGACCTTTAAATGGAAGTGGGCGAGAACGGAGACGCCTTTCGAAATAGAGGACGACCACCTGGCCTGATGAGAAGACACCAAATTGGATGCAAGCGGTTTAGGATAGGAAATTGTGGGGTACGGGAGGCCTACGTTTAGCGTGGACACATATTGGCTGAGTGATGATTGATCTACTTGTATAAAATATGTTGACAGAGTCACTCTAATAAAAAATTAACAGTCAAAGCCTAGATTAATTAAGTGCAATTGATTATTACGGGAAAAATAGGCACTAAACGCGGACCAGGTAAAAGAAAACACTAGCGACTAAAAATCTGCGAAAATGGTTACATTGTTCGAAAATTTAATCGATAATTACTAGGTAAATCCTATTTAAAAAATTATATGAAAAATTTGGCGAATTCGCTAGGTATATCTATGAAAAAGTTTTGCCTGCATGAAAAACAGCAGAGTACATAATAACATCAATTGCAGCATATTAGGCATAAAAATAAAAACAAAAGTACGTACTGTAACATCTAAATCGTCATCAAACATAATTTCGCTGGACATTTTTTTGTTGGTCACTAATGGAATACAGCTGGATACAGGAGATACTGATAAATGTACCCGCCGTCTTGACCAGTTTTATATTAAATTAAAACGCCTTAGGCATGTCGCGGGCTTCCCAAAAATTGCATCTTAAAAACAATTTTTTGAAAACAAATTTTTTAAAAACAATAACAAGGTAATTAAGGTGTCTGCAGACCTGGCGGAATACACAGGTATAAAAACCCCGCCGATTTGGATATGATTTCACAGTCTGTCGTGAATTTAAAAAATATCTTGGTAAAAATCAGTACATGTTTTTATGATGACCTATGGTGAGTGTTAATTTAATGTTTGATTTTCTATATGATTCTATACGATTTTTTTTATTGAGATTTCGATATATTATCTGGTTGGTATAATTTTTATGTATCAATGTTTTACTATACGAGGTAACTCTAAAGTTTTCTAAAAATTTTTATGTGATATTCTGTTCGATCTATTTATTTATTTAGGGTGACTTGTAAGTAAAATTATTATTTCAGATATTTTTTCTAACTATGCGCACATGGACTTTTTCTCTTAATTTCGAGATTATCTGCTTTGTGTATTTTTTACTCTACGAGGTGGCTATAAAGTTTTATACACAATTTTTTCTGTGATTTCGATATTAGCCGCTTGATATATTTTTTATGAGTGTATTTTTGATTTTTCTTTTAATATTTATACAGGGTGATTTTTAATATTACTACAAGTTTTAAACCAAAGTTTTTTCGTGCTCTCGATATTACCTGTTGAGACAGTGCAATGACTGTACCGTACAATTTGCTCCCTTTATACATATAGGGAGTAACTCTGAATATAACAAAAATTTTCTCGATTGGAATTTTTTTCTGTAAATTCAATATTAGCTCCTAGGGCAATGACAGTTCATTGACAGTTCTTTACTTTAAAAATTTAATTAATTTAAAAAAATTGCGAGACTGCGCGGTTAATACAAAGGATTGACATTACAAGTATAAGGTGACGTCATAACGTCATATATGACGTCATATATGCTTTCGGTCTTGACTAATGGCAATGACAGGTCATTCACCGTGCCGTGCCAATTGGGTCCCCTTATTCCTTCTGCTTACCAAAGTTTTTCCGTGCTTTAGATATTGCGTGTTATGACAGGGCAATGGCAGGGCAATGACTGTACCGTACCATTTGCTCCGTTTATACATACAGGGAGTACCTCTGAATATAACGAAAATTTTCTCGATTGGAATTTTTTTTCTGTAAATTCGATATTAGCTGCTTGATATATTTTTTATGAGTGTATTTCTGATTTTTCTTATAATATTTATACAGGGTGATTTTTAATATTACTAAAAGTTTTATACCAAAGTTTTTTCAGTGCTTTAGATATTAGCTGTTGAGACAGAGCAATGACAGGGCAATGACTCTACCGTACCATTTGCTCCCTTTATACATACAGGGAGTAACTCTGAATATAACGAAAATTTTCTCGATTGGAATTTTTTTTCTGTAAATTCGATATTAGCTGTTAGGACAATGGCAGTTCATTGAACGTGCCGTGCCGCTTGTGACCCCGATCCTTTCTACTAATAACTAAAAAAAGTAGTCAGCTACCTGGATATTTGAGTGTCCTGAGAAAATCATAGATCCTTCGTGGAGATGGTTCGGCAATCCATTCATGATATCCTGGATATCCGATTGGGGGATGATGTGTTACTCCTCTACCGCAGCTCTCTTGAGCTCTCCGAAGGATGTACAGGCTGGTACTCTTGCTCTTACTCATTTTTTGAGGTTGTCCCAAATGTGTTCAATTGGGTTAAGGGGACTACGATCTTTTAATGCGAGTTAATAGTAAAATCAAGGTAGGAGGTATATATCGGCATGTCTCGCAACAAGGATGAAAAAAAAACAAAATATATATTATATATGAGATGGAATGCAACTGTAGACACGTGTTTCTGACTCATTAGTCGCCATCAGTGTGGTATAGCCAAGTTAGAATATATAGGTGTATGTTAACTTGGGAAAGGATCACTATAGGAGCAATGCAACCAATTTGTGGCAATAATCAATAATGTTAGAAGACCCCGACGATTCCAGAGCTAAACTAACACATCCTCAATGGAAAGCTACAGATACCTGGGAAAAGGAATGCCAAACGTTTAGAACGTTTCAAACAATCAAATAAGCAAAGGTTAATGCGAGTTTATTGTAAAAATTAAGGTAGGCATAGGAGGTATATGTCGACATGTCGCGCAATAAGAAATAATGTTAAGAACTTACTGAACCTCTTTTTCTCACGGTATGTTGTGGTAACAAACTAACTGCCTCCTTTTCTACATCCCGGCTTAACTTGTAATTGTATTTTTTGGCAACTCGCCTATTAAAAATGGTTTCGATGATTTCGTCTATTGCTGATGATTTACTTTCTGCCAATTCCGAATCAACTGAATCTCCTTTGTCCACGGGTGGTACAGCTTCTTGATCTGAAGAACTGATTCCACTAGTGTGAACCCTCGCTAAGGTTGATGTAAAGGGTTTATACGACATTGAAATTATTTTACCTCTGAAAATTTCCTGTTGCTTATTCAACTTAGCTCATCAATCTAAGATATAAAAAAATATATTAATGGAGAACTACCAAGACCTTATAATTATTGCCTATGAATATAGAAAAATGATGCCAGTAAAACAAAAATACACAGAAAAACTTTCTTCTTCCTTATTTTATTGTTTGTTGCTATATGTTTATGTTCATGTAGTTTATATGCTGGCTATACCATTTTTCTCATTAATTGTTCTTTTAACAAGACAAAAGAGAATACAGAAGGCAAACTTATGAAAGAAAAAAAGAGATAAAGAGCAGAAAAAGCAATTTTAGCAAAAAAAAGTGTAGATATAAATAGAATTATGGGAAGCTCAAAAACAAGGTAGGCATGGAAATGGAAAAGGTTGAAGAAATTCAGAGAGAATACCAATGAAAGGGTGAAGATAGAACCAATACAAATGGCCGAATGAGTAACATATTACTCAGAGGTATTACACAAGAAATTCTAATCGGGTTGCTGATGACGCCAAAAAGAAGAAACATTCATGGAATTTATAGGAATAAAAGGCACATGTCGAGCATCTAGTTTAATTAAATCTTGCCCAAGTATACTTTCGCTAACTTAACATCATCAGGGGCATCTGAAATAAGCCAAAAAACTCCATTGTGGCAAAAGAAATAGGTGGAAAAAACTTTGACAAAAAATCAAAATTGATGTTTTTTGTCAAAGTTCGATTGTCAAACATCAACTTCGATTTTTTGTCAGTTTTTGCCACCTGTTTCTTTTGCTACAATGGCGTTTTTTGGCTTATTTCAGATGCCCCTGATGATGCTAAGTTAGCGAAAGTATACTTGGGCAAGATTTAATTAAACTAGATGCTCGACATCTGCCTTTTATTCCTATAAATTCCATATATTCGAACATTCAACCTACTTATATTTTAGAAACATTCATGCATCACCCTATTAAATACCAATTCATAACCAGAAGGAAAACGATGTGTGCAGTTGTACCAATTATTATTTAATTATTTGTAAGTATGAAAATGAAGTAACTAAACTACGCATCATCAAATCAGGAGTCCCACAAGGAAGTGTCTTAGGCCCAGTCTTATACCTACTCTTCACGGCTGATCTGCCATGTACTAATAACACAGTCACCTCTATCTTTGCTGATGACACAGCTATATTAGCAGTAAACAGAAATCCTGAAGTAGCAGCGACAACACTACAAACCAGTCTCAACAATATAGCAACGTGGGCAAGGAAATGGCGAATTACAATAAATGAAAGTAAATCTGCACACATAACATTCACAAAACGCCATGGTGAAACGCCAAGCATCACATTCAACAATTAACGAATATCTAAAACAGACAGCGTAAAATATTTGGGGATACACCTGGACAAACATCTAACCTGGCGTACCCACATATGGAAAAAAAGAAAGCAGCTGGATACTAAATGGAAAAAGCTGTACTGGCTCCTTGGCAGAAAATCACAATTATCATTGCGGAACAAATTACTAGCTTACAATACCGTTCTCAAACTAGTATGGACCTATGGAATCCAGTTATGGGGAACAGCATCTAAATCGAACATTGCTATCATCGAGAGACTCCAGTCAAAAGCCCTGCGCAGTATAGTAGATGCTCCTTGGTTCGTAACAAACCGAGACGTTTATAATGATCTAGAGATGCCTACGGTTACTGCAGTGACTAAACAGCTTAGCACAAACCACCTAAGACGCTGAGAGCAACATCCAAACACACTGGCAATTAATCTGCTTGACAACAGTGAAGAAACCCGAAGGCTGAAGATAATAACACCCTTGGATCTACCATTCTAACAGCAATAATTGTACATATGAAATTAATTTTAAATTGTGATAGTTTTATTTCATTTTTTAATATCGATGTAATAATGTAAAGTTACAAATTTTTATTGTTTTTAACATAAATGTAAGAATGTAAAAGTGCATACAGAGAGTGGATCATTGGACAAACTCTCTCTCACGACATTGTACCAGTCAACATGTATGCTTATTGTTATTATATGATGTAACAGATTGCAAAATAAACATTAAACATTTGTAAGTACGGTACAAGAGATATTTTTCGAGGCGGCCTGTTGCACAGCCATCAGAGTAGATGGCGCTCTTGTATCTTTCACTGAAATTGTTCCAGGACGCATTGGTTCCTTCTGGTTATGTATTCTGGATATGAACTTTATCATATAGGGTGTATTATGAATAATACACCGAGAAATTTTGAAATTATAAAGTATGGAAACCACTTATGGAATAAAAATGTTTGTGTCCTTATTTTAGAAAATTATAAAAAATACTGGAACACATGAACTTTTAAATTTAAGTGGGCACTTTATGAACATAAATTTAAATATACAGGGCGATTCACGCAAGTATAGCCACAGTCCATGATCTTAAGTTTTACTGAATCACCCTGTATATTTTTATATTCTTAGAAGCTACTTAACAACCTGACAAAAAAATGTATGTTTTTATCCAGCTAATTTAAAAAATAATACGAATATTTAAAATATGTTAAACATAATATATGTTAAACAATTAATTTCAAAATTTTCTTAACGAAAATTATACCTAATTTTAAAATTTCACCTTGTATTATTCATAATAGACCCTACATATTACACTTTTTTGAGATGAAGTTGTTTAGCAGTATCTAATAAAATATATAGGGAGTTTCATTACAATTAAAGATCATGGACTATGTTAGACTTGCGAGAATCATCCTGTATATTTAAATGTATGCTTAAGCAGTGCATATTTAAATTTAAAAGTTTGCATGTCCTAGCGTACAATTTTCTAAATTTTAGTTTAAAAAGCTCATATTTATACAGTGTGTCCATTGTCCAATTAAGTCGGCATAGTATGGGAAACTTTTTTATTCTTAGTTTTATGAAAAAAAGTTATTCTTTATAAAAAGTTTTGCTTGGTCTAAAACTTAAAATACAACTATCAATATCAAATTTTATGAATATTATACGAGGTATGTCAAAAAATATGAATTTCGCTCAGCAGTAAAGTACTTAGTTATTGAAAATTGTTATTATGAAAAGTTGTTTAAATTAAGAACCATATTCTAATATGCAATTATTTCATCCTTCTAATTGAAAAACATTATTTTTAGAATTTTCCTTAAATTACGGATAACCAACATTATTTTCAGTTATTTCAATTATGATAACTCTTTTATTATTAATTTTACGAAAAAAAGTTATTCTTTATAAAATGTTCTGCACGGTCTAAAACTTAAAATACAACCATATTATATTAAATTTTATCAATTTTATACGAGGTCTGTCAGAAAATATGAATTTCGATCAAGAGTAAATAAAAATACAGTCAAAATCGTTTACAACGACACCGGCTATAACGTACAATCAGATATAACAAACAAACTTGTAGGTCCCGTAAAGTGACATATAACAAAAAGCATTTACTTATATGTATTGCTTATAACGAACAAGTCGGTTAGAGCAAACATATTTCTTGGAACACTAGCAGTAGCAGTTGAAATTGAAATGTTGGTTACAGCGTACATATCTGTACCACGGTGAGATACAACATCCATTTTTTTTTCAATTATGACCTTTTTACACATGTATACAGGGTAAGGCAAATAAAGGGCCTATTAGAAATATCTCGAGAACTAAAGACAACAGAATCATGAAAATTGGAATAAAGGGATTTTGAAGGATGATCTATTAAATGAAAATATTTTCATATATTTTCAACTTCCGGTTATACCGGAAGTTGCTTATAACTTCGTTTTTTTAAATGGGATACCCTGTATATTTTTACATTTTTGGATTCTCTTCGATGTCTTCTTTCTTAAAATATGAGGTTTTGTAATATTATACAGGGTATTTTAAAAGATAATTACGTTTTTTTAATTATTTCGTAGCAAAATTAACACCCTGTAGAATTGTAGTAGTTTGACATCTAAAAATCTACTTACGTTCAAATGATTTTTAATATACTCTACTATTGTTAAGAATCATTAGTATAGCTAAATTTTTAATTTTAGTATACAGGGTTGGTCGAAACTCGGAATGAGTATTTTCTGAGTTTTCTTAAATGGAACACCCTGTATTTTAGTATTGTAATGAAATGATATTTTATGGAACTTTTTTATTTCTTAAGCATTCCCTATACCTAACTGCTTTAATTTGTGCTTAATTGTTAATCGCACCAACAATCTTAACTACGTAGGTATTTTGATAGCTAAACCATTATTGGTAATTTTAAGGACCAGTCTGGATTATTATATATTTATTTCTGAAAAATTATTTGGGATTGAGTATTTTCACGGCCAACCTAATAAAATTTTACGTATTTTTTGTTGAAATTAATGTTTAGCTTGAATCACCAATAACTCACAAATTAAAGCAGTTAGGTATAGGGAATGCTTAAGAAGCAAAAAAGTACTATAAAATATTATTTCATTACAATACAAAAATACAGGGTGTTCCATTTAAGAAAACTCAGAAAATACTCATTCCGAGTTTCGACGAACCCTGTATACTAAAATTAAAAATTTAGCTATACTAATTATTCTTAACAATAGTAGAGTATATTAAAAATCATTTAAACGTAAGTAGAGTTTGGATGTCAAACTACTACAATTCTACAGGGTGTGAATATTGCTACGAAATTAATAAAAAAACGTAATTTTTAATAAAACGTATACAAAACCTATTTTAAGAAAGAAGACATCGAAGAGAATCCAAAAATGTAAAAATATACAGGGTGTCCTATTTAAAAAAACGAAGTTATAAGCAACTTCCGGTATAACCGGAAGTTGCAAAGAGATGAAAATATTTTCATTTAATAGATCATCCTTCAAAACCCCTTTATTCCAATTTTCATGATTCTGTTGCCTTTAGTCCTCGAGATATTTCTAATAGGCCAGTTATCTGCCTCACCCTATATAGTGTGTGTACAATGTTCTAATATAATATTGTTTCCACATTTCAATAAATAGCTGTAGCAATAACACTTTTTGATGAAAAAAGTTTAAAATTGCTTTCCTGTAAAGTTATGAAAATGGACATTGTATATTGTATATTATATTGTACTGATATTATCACGAAATGAAAAGAAAGGTTTTATTAATTTATGGTTATGGTGGAACATCCGGGTAGGGTCCACTTGTAAGTTGTAAGTCCATTATCACAAGATTTTGTTTACATTATTACACCATTTGGGCCATTTGGCCCAAGATGCCAAATGGTGTAATTTACATTATTTGGTCTTTTTAAAAATACAAGTGTATTGTATGCCTACATTTTTATAGTACAACGATTTTGAGAACCCGTTATATTATGAGTATTGTTTATGGACTAAACTGTAATTCCAATACATATTATTATACAGAGTGCTGGAATAAGTCCCCCCCTTATTAACTTACTTATTTTTAGCACATAAGCAAAACGCTCGGACAGGTCGATTTTCAAAATAATTAAAGTATATTATAACATCAATGTTTCGAACTTTGCGCGATCCCTCTTCAGGTGAGAGGCACAAGTTTGATTTCTTTAAATAGGAAAGTACATCATGTGACAGTTCATTTAAAAGCTTTCGAAATACTGATTACAAAAATGTATAATACTTTAATCATTTTTAAGAGCGTAGGCGCAAAATTTCGATCGAATTATTTTTAAACGCGTTAAATTTTTTTTTCGAATCCTGAGAAAACTAGTGAAAAACCTGAGAAAAAGTATTTTTGAAAAATTTAAACGCAGAATAAAAGAATACATTATTACCGAGGGCTGAAAGTCCTTTAGAATAAACAAAAAGTTTCTTTTGAATGATATATTTGACATTAAAAATCAGACTAAATTTTCTCTTTTTTTCACCCTTGTAACTTATTAAAATAATCATTATAGAAGTTCTCAGGGATTTTCGACCCTAAATAATACTGTAATATTTTATTCTGAGTCTAAATTTTTCAAAAATACTTATTAGTTTTCTCAGGATTCGATAAAAATGAATACATTTAAAAATAATTCGACCGGAATTTTGCGCCAACGGTCTCAAAAAGGATTAAAGTATTATACATTTTTGTAATCAGTATTTTAATAGCTTTTAAACGAGGTGTAACATGATGTAGTTTCCCATTTAAAAAAATCAAAGTTATGCCTGTCACCTGAAGAGGGATTGCGTAAAGTTCGAAACATTGATGTTATAATATACTATGATTATTTTAAAAATCGACTTATCCAAGCGTTTTGCTAATGATATGTGCTAAAAATAAATAAGTTAGTAAGGGGGGTAATACTTATTCCAGTGCACTGTATATATGTACCTACATATTTAGATTTACGTACAAGTACAATAAACGAACATTAACTTACAACGAACTGACTGTTGCTACCTACTACCAGTGTAATATCGTTTATAGCAACCTGTTCGTTATAACAGATAGAACCGCTTACAGAGAACACTGGTTACAAGTTACAACGTACAAAAACCACCAGTCCCCTGAAGTTCGTTATTCGCAGTGTGCAAGTACTTGGAGGGGATACGAGAAACGATCGTGCGCTAATAGCGGAGAAATCTTGCAACTTTCTTAAATAATTCATATTGTCAATTGAAATTGTCAAATTGACGTATATTTCATACCTACTGTCATTGAAGAAGAAAATAGTTATTTTCCTAACTAGTGCCGAAAGTGATACTTTCACGCACGAGACTGCCGTTGCGTTGACCCGAACGACGAGGCGACAGAGTCGTATTTTACATAAAAAGCTGGCCAAAACGAAAATTTGTTGTCCCTAAAGCAGGTAGTTATATGTGACGTCATCTGACACTACCCCCTCCCCAAATAAAATCTCCAAACAAATTTGACAGTTGTGACTTCGTAATACGTTTTGACTGCGTTTAGATTTGAGATTTTACTACACTTTCTTGTACGCGATGCAATTGCTGAATTTTTATAATTCAAGTAATTTTTGTGAAAGAGGCAGTTATGATATACCAGGTGAAGGTAATTACACAATATTAAACCATTTTTAAAATTTTAACTTTTTAGAACTTTAATCACAATTAATCGAATTTTCAGTAGTAATTGCAAAACAGCTCTAAAATTCTATATTAATTTTAGAGATCGAGTGCAATTTGTTGCGATTATTTCATGAATAAAACTGTTCAAAACCAAAATTTTATTGTAATTTATTTATGTAAGTACAAATTAGTACAATTAAACACACAGTTGTTATAAATATGTATTTGACGGTTGAAAGTCATCACTTTTATAATTTTTAAAACATTTGTCATTAATGTCACTGAATGTATTTTTTCGTAGCAACGAAGGGCATCTGACGTAATATGCTTGACGACGGGCAATTATCAAAAAAGTTATCAGTTTAATTTAGATTTCTGTAGCTTTCTATTGGTCAGAATCTCATATGAATGAAATAATCAGTAGTAATTGCACAAGAGCTCTGAAATTATTGAATTTTTCCCGAGTGACACTTTGACAGTTTTAATTTCACGAGCCAAAGGCGAGTGAAATTATGTCAAAGTGTCACGAGAGCAAAAATTCTATATTAATTTCAGAGGTCGAGTGCAATTTGTTGCGATTATTTCATGAATAAAACTGTTCAAAACCAAAATTTTATTGTAATTTATTTATGTAAGTACCATTAAACACACAGTTTTTATAAATATTTGACGATTGAACGTCATCACTTTTATAATTTTTAAAACATTAATTGTCATTAATGTCACTGAATGTATTTTTTCGTAGCAACGGAGGGCATCTGACGTAATATACTTAACGACGGGAGATTATCAAAAATTATCGATTTAATTCAGATTTCTGTAGCTTTCTATTGGTCAGAATCTCCTATTAATGAAATAATCTGTATAATCTTCAATATAAACGAATGTTTACTCTAATGTAGTTACTCTCTACTCATCGATACTGCACATGAGTTATTTTATTATAAAGATTAGACTATCTGTTTTCATAAACCGTTTTCAAAGTTTCCACATGTTTCCACCAAATTAAATAAAAAGGAAAATACTGTGAATAGTAGTACAAGATAATTTATGAATTTGTTATTAAACACCATACATTCAAATGTACAAAAATATTTGAAAAAATAATAGCATTTAGGTTTTTTGACCTGTACTTGAATCTAAAAGACCTAACCTAGCCTAACGTTCTAACACTTCCGTTCATACCATAGAGTGCCATAGACATAAAGTACCTAGACTGTGCGCTGCAATGAAAAACTTGCTAAAACTGTGCGACAGAGAAAATTTTTGTATTTAGGTAGGCGTATCTGTCTAATTGGCGGGATTTATCAAATCGGCAGAAGTGGGAAAGTTACGTGGTCGATAAACCCAACGTCATTCGACAAACCCCGCTGATTAGAAAGAGACACCTACCTTAAATACAAACTTTTTTTCGAGTGTGGTCTAGTTAGAGAAGTGTTAGAACGTTAGGCTAGGTTAGGTCTTTTAGATTGAAGTATGTACAAGTCAAAAAACATAAATTCTATTATGTTTTCAAATACTTTTGTACATTTGAATGCATGGTGTTTAATAACAAATTCATAAATTAGCTTGTATCTACTACTATTTTCCTTTTTATTTAATTTGGTGGAAACATGTGGAAACTTTGAAAACATTTTATGAAAATAGATAGTCTAATCTTTATAATGAGATAACTCATATGCAGTATCAATGGGTAGAGAGTAACTACAAACACTCGTTTATATTGAAGATTATACATAAAATTCGATTAATTTTGATTGAAGTTCTAAAAAGTTAAGATTAAAAAAAATGGTTTAATATTGTGTACTTAACTTCACCTGGTATATTCATTACTGAGCCTTTCACAAAAATTACTTGTAATTTATAAAAATTCAGCAATCGCATCTCGTACAAAAAAGTGTAGTAAAATCTCAAATCTAAACGCAGTCAAAACGTATTACGAAGTGACAGCTGTCAAATTTGTTTGGAGAAGTTATTTGAGAAGGGAATAGTGTCAGATGACGTCACATATTATAACTACCCGCCTTAGGGACAACAATTGGCCCGAAATGCTAGTTTTCGAAATTTTCGTTCTGGCCAGCTTTTTATGTAAAATACTACTTTGTGCTACGTGATAGCGGAGTTCGGGCAAGCAGTCGAGTGCGGGGAAGACACTTTCCGCATGAGTTAGGAACAATATTTTTTCTAGGGCCGTACGTTTGGAGTTGGGAAAAAAACCATAAAAATTGAAGTTATATCAATTTTTATTTAGAAGTGAAATTACACAAATTAATTCTTTGACAAGGTTGTCAAAACCAAACTTTCAATATAATGGGTTACCACGACGACGATATTGGTTTCCATGACGACGATTCAAAACCATTGTAATTGTCTACTGATCTGACTTTTAAATATTATGTCAAAATAATTTTATTTCATCGAATTATCGCGCTAATTTCTTTAAAACATGAACACATTAAGATAAATTTGAAATAAATTAGTAAATAATATGTAAATATTAGTTTATTGCATTATGATAATATATAATAATGCCATATTACAAAACATTTTACTTTCCCGCACGCCGTGTGGGAAAATTTGCTTTCACGCACGCCGTGCGGGAAAGTGCAACTTTCGGAAACGAAATGCGTGCGTGAAAGTGGCTGTTTTAGCACGGCCGTAAAAAAATTATATGTTACTCCACAATATTGAGATGATATGCAATTATTATATAAAAGTAAATTTAATTAATTGTATTTTGCTTGCAGTATTGCATTTTAATAATTAATTTTATTTACTACATACCTTATAATAACATAACCTCAGTCTTACTTTTTCTTCTTATAATTTTTTGGGCTATGGCCTTGACAATTGGCCTTGACAACCAGGACTAATATAATTGGCCAATATAATTAAAAGTGCTGAAAATGATGCTGAGCTATGAAACGAGGTGCCGCTTTTCCGAACTTGCACGGTCCCAAAAAACGGTTTTGACTGTACCTTTACTTTTCACAATATTGAAAGTTGTGGTTATAAAAGTTGTTTAGAATTAAAATCTATGTTCCAATATTTAATTACATGAAATATTTTGAACTATAAAGGTACTTTACCCTTGATCGAAATTCATCTTTTTTGACATCCCTAGTATAATATTCATAAAATTTGATATTTGATGTTTGTATTTTAAGTTTTAGACCATGCACAACTTTTTATAAAGAATAACTTTTTTTCATAAAACTAAGAATAAAAAAGTTTCCCATATGATGCCGACTCAATTGGACACACTGTATATAAAAATCCACGGGTCTCAGTATTTTTATTAAACATTTCCTAAAAAGGGCAGAAATCATTTTATTCCATAAGAGTGTATTTCATAAGAATGTCCATTCTCTGAGTTGTAGATTCTAGAACTCAAAATATTATGATTTAACCCAAATAATCGAGGAAATGAAGCATTTTGGCTCGCAATTTTTTCGTCCAGCATGGATTTACTTGAAATTTTCACAGAAAGTAGGGAATAGTCCAAGGATCATTTTCTATATCATGCCGCTGTACGCTAAAACCTTGGGGTGGCACTATTTTTTTCGTAAAATCAATATTTTTCGAGTTATTCGCGGTTGAAAGTAACAGTTTTTCGACGAAAAAATCCACTTTTTTAGAGAGTTTTTTGAGAACAACTCGAAAAATGTGCATTTAATCAATAAAACTATTGCTACCTAAATTGTGTCTGTTAGTAACGCAAACCAAATTCTTTTTCTATAATATTTTTCCGACCAATACAAACCGAGATACAGCATGTTAAATGCTAGCTTTTTTCGTCAAATGTATCATTTGAAATATTCAAAGCCAAATAACGGGAAAACTTTGCATTTATCGAGGAAAACTTTTTTTTTCAATGATATAATTGGACCTTTTAAAAGGAAAACACAAAAAGTTTCTAGCATAAAAATTGAGTGACTGATGATCAAAAAAAGTCGGTACCTGCTTTACTTTATGAAAAAATCAGTGAAAACAACCCCCTAACTACCCTCCTAATTAAAAATTGGTCTTCACCTTTCTGTAATTCCTTTTATATTTGTATTATCAATACACCCAAGAAGTTTGACCCATTCAAAAAGCCTAGTTTTAGAAAAATGGGAGTTTTAAGAAAAATTGATTTTTTGCAATTTCGTATTTTTCACCATTTTCTTCAAAATATCTCTGAAAATACTAGAGATACGAAAAAAATGATAGATCACTAAATTGTAGCTTTTTACATAACTAAAATTTCCTTGTGCATATATTTTCATCCCAGTGAATAGTTAGCAACATATAGCTGTTTAAAACCTCTATTTACGAGCAAACACCCCCTTATCGAGCCCTTTAAAGCCACCCCAATTAAAAAGTAAGGGATCTTACGGAATTTAATTTACATAGTCTTATAGCTCTTCAAAAATCCTATAAAATAATTTTTGAAAAAAATTATCTCCAAAAATTAGGAAGCTATGTGGGGGAAGTTCATATACTGGAAAATTACTAAAAAACTATTTGTATTTGTATTTGTACATATTTGTAAATTCGTATTTTTGTGTAAATAAATGTTTTTGTAATTCTTTAATTCTACTTTTTTTTCTGTATAGATCTATTAAATTATCTACTTATAAAAATTGCAATGTTATTAAGGGTGGTTTTGAGGGTTGAAATATGATATATATGATATATCCTTTAGCATAAAACAAGCATTATTTAACGATTTAACCAATTAAAACCAAATTTTACCCATATTAAAGTTTACAATGTTTGTATAAAATTTTTGACAATAAGGGCTAGTTTACACCCCTAAAAATAATCAACCCCCTTGAACATGATATAGAATATGAAGTACAGGGTGAGATGATCCTAATCTCAAATTTTTATGTAAATCGATGCAAGCCGAAATTATTCTTTTGGGATAAGTCAATTTTTTATATATAGCTCCAACAAGGGTGGTTATAAGGGTTGAAATATTATGATATTATATCTTAAACCATAAAACAATCATTATGTAACTAATAAGAACGAAATGTTGACAATATTAAAGTTTAAAATGTTATTTTATAATTTTTTACAATTAGGGGTAGTTTTCACCCTTAAAAAACCAAAAGCGTACAACGGCTCAATATAGAAAATGAACTAGCGGGTGAAATGAACCTAATCCCAAATTTTTGTACAAATCGATGCTTAACGAGAAAACTGCGAGGTTTTGCCATTTTTTCAGTTTCATTTCCTCGACTAAAATCATTTTAATAAAATATGAGTCATTACTGAGTTACAGTGTGTTTTAGTTAAAAATTTAATAACTATTTTTACTCAGAACTTTAAAACTATTTGACATATCCTTGTCATACTTTGCAGAAAGTGTAGTTACCGTACACCCTACTAAATTATGATCAACGTTTCTAGCTACTACCAGAGGCATACCACAGGGGACAGGGAATGGTTTACCCTTTCCAAATTGTACGCCACTGACGGAATTGCTATTTTAGCACAATATTTCGATCCTCCAATAGTTTCTAGGTAAATAATACACTCTTTATTCGTAACGATAAAGTCATTAATATTCCAGATATTTGAAGTTGAAAATGAAACGACACAGCTATTTTGATTAACGTATTGCGCTCTTTCCTTTTTAACTTCAAATATTTCGATAACTAATGATTTTATCGTTCCAAATGAAGAGTATATTATTTGCATAGAAAGATTTGGAGAATCTAAAAATTATGTTAAAAGAGCAATTCCATCAGTGGCGTAGAATTTGGGAAGGGCCAACCATTCACTTTCCCCTGCACGCCGCTGGTAGTAGTTAGAAACGTTTATTTAACATTTATTAAATCAGTAGGGTGAAAAGTACCTGCACTTCTTGGCAAGTAAGATAAGTATATTTCAAATACTATTAAAGTAGTGGGTGCAAATAATTTTTAAATTTTAAGGCCATCGGTACATAATTCGCAAATATTTTACGGGTATCCCTACTTTTTCTGTCTTTACACGGCAAATTACGTGTAATAAAATTAACACTGGTATGGATATGTAAACATTACTGGAATGTCATTCTACTTGAAAATGTCATCATTAATTTAAAGAGATGGCTTTGGAATGTTTTTGGATAACTGTTATTTTAATAATTGCAAATTATTAATTCAGTTAATAAATGTAAAATTTTTTCACTAACTATGTATTCACTGATTGTAATAATTTATATGTACAACAAAAACTAATACTCAAACGAGAAAAGAGGAAAAGTGTTGGAGTGATTTTTTTAATAATATATTGTTACTATGGAATGCTTACAATTTTGAACATCTTTAACAACAAAATACTTCGATCACAGAATATATTATCCTGATGTATTCTCTGCTTGGATCTTCCACAAATAATGCACAATAAATAACTTTTTATTAAGTTCACGTCTTAAATCAATTATTTATCAAATACACTATATATTAATATTATTTAATCAACAACTCAAAATATTCCCGATGCCATGTCAAATATTTAAAATTGTCACACTGATTGTCACTGTCTGACTAACAGTATGCTGACAATATTCTATTCGACTGAGTGCGTTGTATGACAAAGATAGATTTGGAAATATTACCACGGACATTGTGTTCATTTTTTTCGAATCCTGAAGAAACCAATAAATATTTTTGAAAAATTTTGACTCAGAATGAAAGAATATATTATTACCGAGGGCAGAAAGTCCCTTAGAATAAACAAAAAGTTTATTTTGAATGAGATATTTTAAATTAAATATCACACTAAATTTTCTCTTAGTTTTTCACCCCTGTAGCTTATTAAAATAAACATTATAGAAGTTCTTAGGGACTTTCGGCCCTCGCCAATAACGTAATCTTTCATTCTGCGTTTAAATTTTTCAAAAATATTTATTAGTTTTCTCAGGATTCGAAAAAAATGAATCCCCATTTGAATAGCATTGCAGCAGAAAATACGTACCCATCTTCTTAAATCAAACATCCCTATTACATAAATTTTACCTATTTGTATCCAGTCCTTTAAAATAATTTGACATATACTTATCATACTTGGCACAAAGTGTACTACCAGAGGCGAACGACAGGGGAAAGTGAATGGTTGACCCTTTCCAAATTCTACGCCACTGGTGGAATTACTATTTTAGTGCAATTTTTCTATTCTCCAATACTTTCTATGTAAATAATATACTCTTCATTCATACCGATAAAATCATTAAGTTTTCGAGATATTTGAAGCTAGAAATGAAGGGGAACAATATATTAATCAAAATACTGCCGTGCTTAGTCAAAACGCCGTATCTACAGAGACATCACATTCGAGTAAAATCGATTTTTGTTTAAGAATTCGTATACATTTACACAGGATACGGCATAAGATGCGGTGTGCTTAATGTATTTTGGCTTAACTTATGTCATTTTTAGTAAGCAAATAAGATAGATATGCACATTTGGGTTAGAAAGAAGTAAAAATTTAATTTTTTCAGATTTTTGCAGATACGGCGTTTTCGTTAACAACGGCAGAATAGCTGTGCCGTTTAATTGTCAACTTCAAATATCTCGAAAACTAATGACTTTAACGTAACAAAATTTGTAACGTTATAATACGCAATAACTCTTCATTTAATGAAGAGCGTATTATTTTCATAGAAAGTATTGGAGAATCGAAATATTGCGCTAAAATAGCAATTCCACCAGTGCCGTAGAATTTGGGAAGGGTAAACCATTCAATGCCCCCTGTCGTACGCATCTGGTAGTATGCTTCTTTTCATGAGCATTTTTCAGTGCGTCACAAATGATAGAAAAAAAGGTAAGTCCGTGATAATATACATTTTAGTGACATAACATTTTTGTTAAATCTGACAGTTGTCAAATTTTATTTGCAATTTGGCATAAAAACAAATCAAAAACAAACAATCAATAAAATGGTATTTTTTATATTTGTATAGTCTTATAAATTGTAGAGATTATATTCGTAGATATATTATATAATTCGAAAATAATTTTTATTTCGATTATAGCGCCATATATTGACAACTAGAATAACTGTTATAAATGTCACCGACGAAATGTAATCACCGACGTGCGTTTTTTTCTGTCACATGCAATTTAACGCGTTAGAAAGAAATCGAAAAACTGTGACGCACTGAAAGATTCTCATGAGAAAAAGCATAGCCAGAAACGTTTATTTATTATAATTTAGTAGGATGTACACTATGTACAGTACATACGTTTTCTGTCAAGTATGACAAGGATAGGTCAAATAGTTTTAAAGCGCTGGGTAAAAATATTTATTAAATATTTAAATAAAACACCCTGTACCTCAGTAACTAGCCACATTTTATTTAAGTGATTTGGGTTAAATCTTAATATTTTGAGGTCTAGAATCTTCAACTCAGAGATTGGACATTCTTAATGAATCACCCTGTACCTATATACCAGAACAACACAATTAAAGTAAAAACTGGAACAAGAACTAAAAGAGCCAATTGAGGCTGGCAATGAGATAAGGCAAGTGTGTTACCTGAGCCACGTATTGTTCAACCTGATCATGGGAATTATTTACTGTGAATTGTCCCGCTTTAACTTAATAAAAGAAGTAAAATAATAATCATATTACAAAAACGAGGTATAACGGAAACATCGGTCGTTACTCAACAAAATTTGTGTCAAATTACATCAAAGCCCTAACAAAATTTAAGATCAGAATCATGGAATTACTTCTCGACATTATAGCCTAATAAAATAAAATAAAATCAAAATATAATTCCGTACAGTTTGGAACAAATTTAATATTAAAGTTGAGGCGAATACAATCGTTATTTTCCTAACTAGTGCGGAAGTGATACTTTCCCGCACGAGACTGCAGTTGACCCGATCGACGCGAGAGCGGAGTTCGGGCAAGCAGTCGAGTGCGGGGAAGACACTTTCCACATGAGTTAGGAACAATATTTTTCCTAGGGCCGTACATTTGGAAAAAAGCCACAAAAATAGAGCCATATCAATTTTTATTTAGGAGTGAAAATACACAAATTAATTCTTTGACAAGGTTGTCAAAACCCAACTTTCAATATAATAGGTTACCACGACGACTATATTGGTTTCCATGACGACGATTCAAAACCATTGTAATTGTCTACTGATTTGACTTTTAAATATTATGTCAAAATAATTTTATTTCATCAAATTATCGCGTTAATTTCATTAAAACATGAACACAATAAGATACATTTGAAATAAATTAGTAAATAATATCTAAATATTAGTTTATTGCATGTATTATAGTATATTATAATATCATATTAAAAGGTATTCTACTTTCCCGCACGCCGTGCGGTAAAATTTACTTTCACGCACGCCGTGCGGGAAAGTGAAACTTTCGAAAACGAAATAGTGCGGGAAAGTGGCTGTTTGAGGACGGCCGTAGAAAAAAGATATTTTCAACAAAGTACCTATCCAAATTATATGAGGGGATCGTTGTTTAAATAATTAAAAAGGGGTAATTTTTGCACAATATTTACTTTTTTAACTGCTGAGATAATTTACATTTTAATTAAACGCCTTTCGGATTTTTTTCTGCAAAGTTGAAGGATAAATCTTTTACATGGAAATTTAAAAATCAAATTTGCAAAAAATTATTATTTGCGTTTTAAATAAGCACTATAAATTATTTTATAGAAAAAGTTGCGCTATGTTACCAGAATTCAGCAAAAAAAATTGGTTGAAAAATATGTAATACTTAATATTACCTATCGTACTTTTATCCTACTTAATTTATTTAAGAATTAACCATTGGTCAGTGGCAGTGCCGCGCCAGCAGGTGGTAGCGCCTGTGTGTAAAACATTTAATGGCGCCCAAAAACATAGGTGTAACCAGGGGGGGTTGGGGGTTATAACCACGCCATTTGGATGTACTTCGAGCTCTACACCATTACTATTCCTATTATTTTTATTACCAGATTTAGCCGTACGGCTCACACTCCCTCTAAGGGGAAAATTGACTCATCCCAGATACCTACGGTATCAAAAGGATTGAGCTCTGGTGGGACTCTTTCCGTGTTATCGAGCCCTAGGTGACTTGGAATGCAGGTGTATCTCCCAAAAATTTTCGTACACTTCTGGCCGTCGCGAGTAGTACAGCTTTCTGCATGGTCTTATAAAGATGTTCATTCAGACCCAGCTTTTTGATGCTTTCGAGGAGGGTCTTCGGAATGACTCCAGTAGTAGACATGATAATCGATATCGTCTGGGTACTTTGCATTCTCCATTGCCTTCGTATTTGAATTTCCAGATCTCTGTACTTGGCGATCTTTTCAGTAAATTTACTACGTAGATTATTGTTGTTAGGTATTGCCACATCAATTAGTGTTGTTTGTTTTGTTAATTTATTAACTAGTACAAGATCTGGTCTATTATGTGCCACTGTTGGTCTGTGAGCACAGTGCGGTCCCAGTATAGCTTGTAGTTGCCATCCTCAAGCATACTCTCAGGGTCGTATTGATAATACGGGAGATGGTCCGTTTGGAGAAGTCCCAGCTTGATAGCTATCTCCTGATGAAGGATTTTTCCCACTGCGTCATGCCGTTCCTTGTATTCAGTAGCAGCAAATGCCTGGCAGCCCCCTGTAATATGTTGGATGGTTTCTTGGGCTTGACATCCATATCGGCATCTGTCGTTTTGAACCTGAGGATCTTTGACGATATATTTCAGGTAATTTCTGGTTGGTATAACCTGATCCTGAATGGCCAGTAATGAACCCTCCGTTTCAGGGAACATCTTTCCTGATGTCAACCAATAGTTCGACGCTGTATTGTCGACATAGTCTTGGCTGACCTCATTGGGATGTCGCCCGTGCAGAGGTTTACCCATCCAGGTGTGCATTTTTTCGTCTTTAGTGAGGTGGTTTATGCGCATTTCTGGTTCCCTCAGTTTGATCGGTGTTGTGTCATCTACTGCGCAAATAGCGCGATGTAAAGTAGATGTCTCAGCTTGCAACTGAAAATAATTTCTTAAATTAGCAATTTGTTTATCTAATTGCTCACCTATATCCCTAAGTCCTCTTCCTCCTAGATTCCGTGGTAATGTTGTTCTTTCTACTGCACTTTTAGGATGGTGTTTTTGTGCCTTTGTGAGGTGTGTTCTTACTTTTCGCTGAAGATTCTCTATGTCCGTTTTTGTCCACTTAACAATGCCAAACGAATAGCTAAGCGCGGAACATGCGTAGGTGTTTAGTGCCTTAAACAAATTTCTACTGTTAAGTTGTGAGCGAAGCAGCTGTTTTACCCTTCGTATAAACTCTGTAGTTATCTCTGTTTTCATTTGTTTATGGTCAATTTTCCGCGCTTGCTTTACTCCAAGATATTTATACATATCGTTTTCACCCATGGCCTCGATGTTCTGGCCATTTTGCATATCGAATCCTCCGGGCTGTACTTTTCCTCTGACTATATTTAAAATACGGCACTTGTCTAGTCCGAAGTGCATACTAATATCATTAGAAAAAGTTTCTACAGTTTTTAGCATCTCATCGAGTTGGTTTCGAGTGGAAGCCATTAATTTCAAATCATCCATGTACAACAGATGATTAAGCTTCGCTACTACAGTATTGTTGTTTTTAATGCTAAAACCTGCGTCTGTGGAGTTCAATAGCTGAGATAGTGGGTTCATAGCTAGACAGAACCACAGAGGACTCAACGAATCTCCTTGAAACAGGCCCCGGCTGATTGCGATATTTTCAGTTTCGATGTTAATTTCACCAGGTATTTGAAGGTGAATTCTAGTTTTCCACTCTGTCATTATATGCTCTAAAAAGGTCACTATATTATCATCGACTTTATATATTCTCAATATATCTATAAGCCATTCATGCGGAACTGAATCAAAGGCTTTCTTGTAATCAATGAAGGCAGTAAAAAGATTCCTCTTTTTGGAATATGCCTGGTTAGAAATGACCGAGTCAATGATGAGTTGTTCTTTGCATCCCATGGAACCCTTAGCGCATCCTTTCTGTTGAGGTTCTATGATATTGTTCAGAGCACAGTGTTGGTAGATACGCCGGGCTACACAGGATGTGACCAATTTATACAAAGTTGGAAGACAAGTAAGTGGGCGCTATTTGGCTGGATCTTGGGTGTTATTTTGATCCTTCGGTATTAAATAAGTGGCACCTTGAGTTAGGAATGCTGGTATATCCTGCGGATTAGAAATAACATGATAAATTAATGTTGATAAGCATTCATGAACACTCCAAAACTTCTTGAGCCAAAAGTTTTGAACTCCATCTGGTCCAGGAGATTTCCAGTTATGAAGCTCTTTGATGATATTTGAGACTTCTTCAGTAGTGAAGGGTTCGTAAAGGGTAGTAATGTAGTGTCGGCAGTTCAGTGTCGTATCTTCTATCCATCCAGTATTGTTGTTAAGAGCAGCTGGTGTGGAAAGTTGATTTCCCCAAAACTCATGAATTTCTTCTTGGCTTGGGTAAGTCTTATCGACACGTTCTACAGTGGAATTGAGTTTTCGATAGAACGCCTTCTCAGAACTCTCAAAAAGAGCATTGCCGCTTTTGCGGTTGTTACTAACTTTGTACCTCCTTAGTCGCCCTGAATAAATGGAGAGTTTTTGTTTTAATGTATCCAGACACTGATGGGCTGTGTTGTTTTCTGGATCATATCTTGAGTGTCTTGCGGTACTCAGCGTACTCTTATTTTTATTATTATTATATTATTATTATTTTTATTTTTATTTTTATTATTACTATTCCTATTATTATATCATTACTATTCTCAGGGACTTTTGACCTTCGATAATACTGTAATATTTCATTCTGCGTTTAAAGTTTTCAAAAATACTTATTAGTTTTCTCAGGATTCGAAAAAATTTAAAGCGTTTAAAAATAATTCGAAAGAAATTTTGCGCCTGCGGTCTTAAAATGGATTAAAGTATTATACATTTTTGTAAACAGTACTTCAAAAGCTTTTAAATGAGGCGTCACATGATGTACTTTCTCATTTAAAAAAATAAATTTTGTGCCTGTCACCTGAAGAGGGATCGCGTAAAGTTCGAAACATTGATGGTATAATATACTATGAAAATTTTAAAAATCGACCTGTCCGATCGTTTTGCTTATGTGCTAAAAATAATTAAGTTAATAAGGTGGTAACCCTTATTCCAGCGCACTGTATATGCCGAAATTATTTTAAACACTTTAATGTCCGACTGGTCTATTACTTGACAAATAATGACATTATTTCGAAGTCTATTAAGTACGATATAACGCCCAAGGGCGTGTTATTGAAAAATAACGCCCTAGGACCTATTAAATTTAAATAACGAGTTAAATACTCTCAAGTTGGCAAATAAAACTCTAAGTAAAACTATGGTTACCACAATTACGTTACAACTATTTCTGGTAAATGTACTTATTTGAAAACTAATTAATTCAAAATTCATTCAAATTTTTTGCATATAAAGAATAATTTAGTCGGACGTTAAACGTTGAAGGTACCACGGGTATTATAATAATAACGCTTTCGGCCAACGTACCTATATACCTCGGGCCCAAGGGCCTCGGTCTATACACCATTGACTTCAAGCGTTATTATCCTTATAATACCCTTGGTAACTTAATAACTATAACGTCACTGTGTTTGTTATTAATGTCATTAGCTATGTTTTACAATCTCACCGGAGAGACCGCAGACGTTCGGATACAAGACGTCGACTTTGCAAAGTAACAAGACACTTACTCAACACACACACTACACATGACACTAAGTATCTCATGTTGTGACTGGCTAATTGACATAAATAGGTCTGGATCCCGCGTATGAAAAAAAAGTTGATTAATAGCAAGTAAGGGTGTCTAGTCGGATAAACTTTGATATATGGGAACACTGTAATAAGGGCAGTTTTAATTGTGGAACAGGTTAAAAATTTGGAACGGTCAGAACACGAAAACGGCACATTTATTTTGTCCGACAGAACAGACTTAAACTCTCCGAACAGAGATTAAACTCTCATGCAAAAATCAGACTGCTATTTATCACCTGTCATAATTCCTGTCATTTGACATATTCTACATGTTCCACTCATTACAACGCCCATTTGGTGATAAATAGCAGTCTGATTTTTGCATGAGAGTTTAATCTCTGTTCGGAGAGTTTAAGTCTGTTCTGTCGGACAAAATACATGTGCCGTTTTCGTGGTCTGATCGTTCCAAATTTTTAACCTGTTCCACAATTAAAACGTCCCCTGTTCCAGTGTTCCCATATATCAAAGTTTATCCGACTAGACACCCTTAAGCTATTAACAAATTTTCAGCTTACTATTAATCAACTTTTTTTTTCATACGGGATCCAGACCTAAAAGTCCATGCCATTAAAAAAATGTTTTACAATGAATTAATCAAATCAATGTTATACGTACCATAGTCAACGATGTAATAAATCTAATATAATATGTTATTATATTTAAATTGAATGAAGAGTTTCACTTAAAACAACTAACCACTAACCGGATTAGTACATTCAAGATAGCTATTAACATTAACAGGAAAAAATAAATCAACAATAATATTCGTTGTGAATTTCGAACAGTAATAAAGTACTTCTTAGTCCTAATTCGCGGTACCTAAGGGTTTCAATAATAAAAGATGAACTTTGGTTTATCATAGAAAGAACAGGTCAAAGAAAAACCTTTCGATTTTTTATGATTTTCTTTTAAAAAGCCGCATATCTAGGCCATGGTCAATAACAACACATGGTGTCAGCCTGTCACTTCCCTCAAAAACATAATATAAAAGTATTTTTTTTGAAAGGTTACGCTTGTTAAAGGTTTTTTCCATTTTAAATCTTAAATTTCATGACGAAGTAGTTTTCAATCTTAATAGTAAATTATTAATATTGAAAATATTAAAAATATTACTAAAAGATTTTTAAATTGAAAACTTATTGGTACACTTTCCTGGTGACACCTCCAAGACTTCTACAATTTGCAAGTCAAATGGATGCTGCAGTGAAGACGAGAGGGAAGGAATTCTACACTATGCAATTCACATCCCCCGTCTGCAGCTGGTAAAGTTCCAACGGAAAAATGCACCTAGTTACTCTACGGAGTAATACGACTAGTTTTAAATTTCATGTACTGTAACTACAGCCTACCCACTGATGATTATACTTTACATAAAAAAGAAAAGATTTAAAAATAATTGAGTAATACTAATAATGGTAGGGGAGCCCAAGCTTGGATTTTTGCAGTTACTCGAGCGCGTCAGATTATCATATGGGGAGAAACCTGGTGCCCTGCTGATGTACCTCTACCATATATTGGCTCTTAACACAGGGGAGTTCGTTAAGGGGGGCCCGAAAACAAAATCTATCCTTAAAAGTACTCGAAATTGTCAGATTAAGATAAAAAGTAAGTTAAGTACATGCAAAAGAGTGTATATTTAAAAAATCTGACGATTTGAGCGGGGCGTAAGATGGGCGAGTTAAAAAGTTTCACAAAAGAAAAGCGAATATTTCGCGAAATGAACGTTAGATCGAAAAACTAAAAAATACGTGTTCAATATTTTTCAAAAGTCTATCGAATGATACCAAACATCACCCCCCACGGAGAGGGTGGGGGATAAATTTAAAATTTGAAATACAAATCCCGCGATATTTCGCAAAATAAACATTAGATGGTACAATACTACTAATAACCTAAGATGATACTACTCTGGCGTCAATTGTAACGTCACTGGCGAAATTGCCAAATTAGCACAATTTTAGATTCTACAATACTCTCTATGTAAATAACAGGCTCTTCACTCGTAACGATAAAGTCATTAATTTTCGAGATAAACTCTCGTCAAAAGTTAGGGATATAGAAAATTCTGCTGAATTTTCATAGTAGATTTTTTCGTGAACAGATTAACGGATTCCGCTAATTTTTTTTATTATTTTAGATTTTTCTTTAGTATTTACACAGGTATGCAAAGGTTTACTCAAACTTTTTTTTTGTACTTATACCGGGTGGAAGAAAATAAATGTTTTTCTTATGTTAGGTTTGAGACGCCCTGTAGGGAGGACGAGGTACAAATGTGAGTATACATCGAAATCGTATTGTAGTCTTATGTTTTGTGAACATTATGTTTTTTAAATGTCCCTGATATCTTTAGAAACAAAAAAATAGACGGTTTTGTAATTTAACATGTGTTTTAACCGAAACAAAAGTTTGAGACACCTTGTAGGGAGAAAAAGGCACAAAGGTGAGTATACCTCGATATTGTGTTGTAGTCTCATATTTTGAGAATATTTTGTTTTTTTAATTTCTCTATCTTTAATAACAAAGAAACTAGACGGTATTACTCTTTAATATGTGTTTTAATTGACGACATGCATCACATCACATGTGCAATATAGAAACACATATTAAAGAGTAATACCGTCTAGTTTCTTTGTTATTAAAGATAGAGGAATTAAAAAAATAAAATATTTACAAAATACAAAACTACAACATAATATCGAGATATACTCACCTTTGTGCCTTTTCCACCCTACAAGGCGTCTCAAACTTCTGTTTCGGTTAAAACACATGTTAAATTACAATACTGTCTATTTTTTTTGTTTCTAAAGATATAGGGGACATTCAAACAACAACATGTTCAAAAAACATAAGACTACAATACGATTCTGATGTATACTCACATTTGTACCTCGTTCTCCCTACAGGGTGTCTCAAACTTAACATAAGAAAAACATTTCTTTTCTTCCACCCGGTATAAGTACAAAAAATAAGTTTGAGTAAACCTTTTCACAATTGTGTACATACTTAAGAAAAATCTAAAATAAAAAAAAAATACCGGAATCCGTCTGTTCGCGAAAAAATCAACTATGAAATTCAGCATAATTTTCTATATCCCTAACTTTTGACGAGCAGTTTATTTGGTGCAACGGCAACATGCAACGGCACAGTTATTTTGATTAATGTATTGTACCGCTTAATTTTTACTTTCAAATATCTCGAAAACTAACGGTTTTATCGTTAAGAATGAATAATTATTACACTCTTCAGTGAATAATTATACTCTTCAGTATGAATAATTACAGTCGAACCCTCTTATTGAAATAGCCTTCGTGTCAAGCAAAAGCAAAAATTTTCCTATAACCGGGATATTCTAATAACCGATTATCGGTGGCTAGTGGAAACGTTTCGGGACCTCAAAGTTTCGGGATATTCCTTTAACATGGATTCTAATAAAAGCGGGTTCGACTGTAGGTATACACTTTCTGCCAAGCATGAAAAGAATACGTCGAATAGTTTTAAAATACTGAGCAAAAATAGTTTTTAAATTTTTAAATAACACCCTGTAACTCAATAAAGAGCCATATTTTATTTGAGTGATTTTGGTCAAATCTTAATATTTTGAGGTCTAGAATCTACAGCTCACAGATTCGACATGATTAATGAAACACCCTGTATCAGCAAAACCATTTTTTTCCTAATGTAGCCTCCCCACTGACCAATGGTTAATTCTTAAATAAATTAAGCAGGATAAAAGTACGATAGGTAATATTAAGTATAGGAAAATATATTGTAAAATGGTGTATTGGCGAATGAGCCTTAAAGGGCCCGTAGTCATATAACTCCAAGGAAAAAAAAAGAAGAAAAAACGACAAAAAAAAATTGTTAATTAGTGAAAAATTCCCAGGAGCCCGAATATCGAAACAGCAGTTCAAAATGTTTAATCCCCGCGACGTTATTAAAAATAGTTATTTATGTATTAAGAGCGAAAAGTGATACATTATTGCTTGAGAGGTAATTACTCGAAAGCAATAATGTCACTTTTTGCTTGTAATAGGTACATAAGTACAACATTTTTTCTACAATCACTTAATAAAATGAAACTATTATTTTTAAATCATTAACTTTATGAGTTTGAATATTCAATTTGTTTGTATTGTATATGTTACAGTTCAAGTTGATTCTCAGTTAGAGTTGACTCCAACTAGTTGGAGTCAACTCCAACTGAAACGAGCAGTAAAAGTTGATTTTAAAAATTTAAATCAACTTTTACTAGTTGGAGTTGACTCTTACTGGATCGATTCAGTAAATTTTGATTATACGAGAATCTCAAGTGCATTTTTTATGAGTGTGCATTTCTTTGTTTTGACCGTTTCAACTACTTATTAGTATAGTCTGTAACGTTGCCCCCGTTAGGTAAATTATTCTGATTCGATTTTTTGCACAAACTTACTCAAAGAAATATGTACATCCGTATTACAAGCCTTATAACAAATACACAGGGTGTCACGCGGTACCGCGGTCGAAAAATTGTTTAACCAATTTTTGTTAACCAAATTCACAAAAATAATTTTTATCTACTCTACAGCGGTTCTCAATCTGTGGTACATGTACCACTGGTGGTACATATAATTATTTGCGGTGGTACACAAAACACACAAAAACTTAAAATAGTAGTACATAGTAAATCTTGATTATACAATCTAAAAATATAGAAATACAATAAAATAAACTTTAGATGGTACATGACTCATAAAGATTGAGAACCGCTGATGTAAAGGTTTTGTTGTGTTTGTTTAAAGTGTGTCTGAAGTAACAATGTATTTTAAATGGGTTTTACTTTTTCGCACTGTTTTTTAGCACACTGTCATATAATTAAACATCCTTAACTTTCGCCTTCGGGAGGAAATCAGACACGCCCTTGCAACGGCAACTGAAATGCTCACAAAACAGCGACCACGGAAGCAAAGATGGATGACAAAGGAAATATTGGATTTAATGGATGAAAGAAAAAAATGAATATTACCATCCTTGGATTATAAGCTTTCATTTGACACATCATTTGTCATATCGGAAAAGAAATGAAAGGCAGAATTTACAAATCAGTCATCAGACCAATAATAACATACGCGGCAGAAACACAACCCGACACAGAGAGGACAAAAAGATTGCTCGAAACAACCGAGATGAAAACCCTTCGAAAAATCGATAGTACGACTCTATGGGACAGAGCTAGAAGTACAGATATACGACGGAGATGCAAGGTGGATAACATTAATAACTGGGTAAGAAACAGAAGAATAGAATAGAATGTAGTCAGGACAGCGAGAGACGGTTCCTCACTAGGAGGACGTTCAGTGGAAAGACCACGAAAACGATGGAACGACAACTTACTAGAGGCACATTGAAAAAACAGACAAAGTAATCTCTATACAAAAAGAAGAAGAAGAATATTTGTCATTCTACCTGTTATAATGACGGAGGAGTTATATTCGCGGACGGACGGATAGACAGCCTAGGTTAAATTTGTCACCTTTAGTATCATCCTTGGATATTAATATTTCCTTTGACGCCTCATTTGTCATTCTACCTGTTATAATTAACGAGGAGTTATACTCGCTGTCGGACAGATGGTACTAGGCAGTACCGTGGTCGAAAAATTGTTTAATAGTTATTTATGTACCAAGTCAGTAAAGTGGCTCTTTATCGAACGAGTCTGATATTACGAGCAGATGAAGCGAAGCGAGCAACAGACGCGTTCGATAAAGAGTATTGAGGTGGTGCGTACAAAATTGTATCGTCAATCATAAAAAACATTAACACTTACTTACAACTTTGAGGAATTTTTTTTTAATTTTAGACAAAATAAAAAATTCGTATGACAGTAATGACAGATGACTTTTGCACGATGGCCGGTTTTGATGTTTAATCGATAGGTATCAATATTGTATACCTACCTAATTACTAAATCTGTAAAGTTTTGACTTATTTTGTATGAATATAATTGCGAAATACTACAGAATATTACTTTTTGACACAAATTTTATTAATAAGATAAATTTTGTACAATATTTTTAATAATTAAAGTAAATAAATTTTAATTTCACTCAAATAAATAATCGATTGCTGCCATTGACCACTTACATTCAATCTCGGTTAATTTGATTAATAATCGCGGCAGGTAAAGTAACATTCTTCTTTCAATACAACAAAGTGATACTTTACTGCCGAAAATGAGGGCAAATGAGTACAATAATGAATGATTTTAGTGAAGTTTGGCGATAAACAATGATTTTAAACAAATTCGCAAAAATAATTTTTTCACTTCGTACAAATTTTTTTTAGATCCTTTGGGCCTTTTTTTCTTTAAAATTGACTGTTGTCGAGTTATTAGCGACTTAAAATTTGAAAATCGTCAAAATAACCATTTTCAATGTTTAATAACTCGGTTAAAGATAATTATTGTGAAAGTCGAGCGAGCGGCCGTGGAGTAACGGCATAATCGCTGGCCTCATACGCCAGTGCACGTGGGTTCGAGCCCTGCCAAAGACAAACCATTTTCATTTCCAATAATGATACGAGCCGTCTCACCGTGCCTCGGAGAGCACGTTAAGCCGTAGGTCCCCCTGCGCTAGTGTACATCGACACTAGTTACTTGAAACAGGGTTAAAGGTGTAATTGGCGCCGGAACTGTCCGAAAGGCAAAAATGCCATACGATATTATATATTATGAAAGTCAGAAACTAAAAAAAAAATCAAAGATTAAAGCTACCTCTATCAGATCCTGAAGACATTTTTGTCATTATTTCATTAATAAGATATTATTTTTAATTATCAACAATGAGCGCTAACCGTGTATTGAGGCGGCCGTCAATGTGAGTGCGAGTGAGATTCACCATTGGACGGCTGGAATGGTGCATCTCTTTAGCACTCACCATTGACGGCCGCCTAATACGCACTTGGCGCTCATTGTTAATAATTAAAGATAAAGCTTAGTAATAAAATAGTGACAAAAATTTCTGCTGGATCTTGTAGAGGGGGCTATAAACTTGGTCACTTTCTGACTTTCATAATAATGGATTTTAACCGAGTTATTAAGCCTTGAAAATGGCTATTTTCGCATTTTTCAAATTTTAAATCGCGTATAACTCGACAACAATCAATTTTAGAGAAAAATCACAAAATACCTTTTTTCTACGAGCATGCAAAAATGTCTACTTTCGCGAACGCGTTTTAGTTTAGAAAGTTTTACTTTTCCGCACGCGTGTTACTTTTCCGCACGCGTTTTACTTTTCCGCAAGCGTTTTACTTTTCCCTACGCGTGTTAATTTAGATATGTTAATATGGCCTTAAAGTAATTATAATACATACAATAAACTAATATTTAGATATTATTTACTAATTTATTTCAAATATATCTTATTGTGTTCATGTTTTAATGAAATTAACGAGAATGAACGAGAATTAAATTTAATGAAATTAAATTTAATGAGAATTCGATGAAATAAAATAATTTTGACATAATATTCGAAAGTCAAATCAGTAGACAATAACAGTGGTTTTGAATCGTCGTCATGGAAACCAAGATCGTAGTCATGCTAACCAATTATGCTGAAAGTTTGGTTTTGACAACCTTGTCAAAGAATTAATTTGTGTATGTATTTTCATATTAATTAAATTAATTGATTAGGATTTGGTCATTTTTTAAAGACTCGTAGAAAAAATATTGTTCCTAACGCTTGCAGAAGGTCTCTTTTCCGCACTCGACTGCTTGCCGAACTCCGCGTCATTCGGCAAACTGCAGTCGCGTGCGGAAAAGTATGACTTTCTGCACTTGTTAGGAAGATTATTTTGTGAAGTGAAAAAATTATTTTTGTGAATTTGTCTAAAAAAAATTGTTTAAACAATTTATCGATCAAGGTACTGCCCGACACCCAGTAGATTTGTTATAAGGACCTCTTTTTGAGTAAGTTTGTGCAAAAAATTCGAATCGGAGTAATTTACCTAACGCGGGCGAGGATACAGACTAGACTAATTTGAACATATTCAGTAACATTTAATTTCTAGAATCGGCTGTTTGTGTGAATCAGAATCAACTTTTACTAAATGGCATTGGGAAGAGTATACTTTTCCTAGTTGGAGTCTACTTTTACTAGTAAATGTTGAATATAAATCTTCATTTTATATTTATAATCAACTTTTACTGAAACCAGCCGTTAGAGTTGACTCCAACTAGTTGGAGTCAACTCCAACTGGATAATCAACTTGAACTGTAACATATATATTATGTATGGTTGCTACGGACGACGCGCGTTTTTTAAACTTTAACGCGCTAGAGCAATAGTGTGATCTTTTTTATCAAGTCTTCTTCTTCTTCTTCCTTCTTGTATATAGGCTTTAAAGCCTGCTTCTTCTTCAATATTAGCCTCCTAAATTGTTTAAGTTATCGCACCATCTTTTTCTTGGTCTGCCAATACTTCTTCGTCCATTTGGGGACTTACCTCGTACTATTCGTACTATCCTATCATCCTCTTCCATTCTACTAATGTGTTCGTTCCACTCCTGTTTCCGTTTTTTCACCCATCCATTTATGTCTTCTACATTGCATGATCTTCTTATATTTTCGCTTCTCTCCCTATCCAACAGACTTTTCCCTGATATTCGTCGGAGTATTTTCATGTCTGTTATTTCTAGTAGTCGTCTCGTTTTAGATGTGTCAGGTCTTATCTCCGCCGTGTATGTCAATATAGGTCTAATTGCTGCTTTATAGATTCTTGCTTTTGTGTCTTGTCTTAGGAGTTTGTTCTTCCAGATTGTGTCATTAAAAAATCTCGCCGCTTTACTTGCTCTTAAGCTTTGTTGTCGTACTTCCTCTTCAACATCTCCGTAACTGGTTATATCTATTCCCAGATATCTAAACCTTGCTTCCAGCTTTATTATTTTCCCATCAATTTCGATTTTACATCGAAGTGGGTATTTAAATGTTGTCATACATTTGGTTTTTTCTGCTGATATTATCAGCATTTTATTATCAGCATATTATCATTTTTATCAAGTAATTGTAGAAAAAATAAATTATGAACAAATTAGAACAATTTTCAAATGCCATTTTAGAGATGCCAATTTATCAATACATTTATCGAAAATATAGGTAGATACATAAAAATAAAAGTAGTGACACAGATTTATATTCTTTTGGGAACAACTGCGTTTTTGCAATTGAAAATATTTTTGAAATTTCTTTTTGCTTAATACTGGCATTGTTTAAGAAAGGATTCTAGTAATAGTCTGTCTGTGTATATAATATGTCTAGTTATACAATGATACTACTAACATAGCTCAACTTCTATAAAATAAAATAATTTATAGTGCTTATTTAAAACGCAAATAATTTTGCTAATTTGATTTTTAAATTTTTTATATTATAATTATTTAAATATATAGGAGGTCAAATTTAATTTAGTAAGTCTCATGTGAAAGATTTATCCTTCAACCTTGCAGCGAAAAATCCTAAAGACCTTCATTAAAATGTAAATTGCCTCAGCAGTTAAAAAGTAAATAGGGGAAAGTCGCCTATGATGGCATACCTAATTTTAACTCAATTTTTAAGCGTATTTAAAATTTTGTAAGCATTTTTGTGGTGCCAAATGATTCGAACTTAGCTACATTTTGAAGTTTGTACAATATAATATTGATTTTGAACGTTTTTTGCACGCTTATAATTTTTTTTTTGAATTAGCAAGTATGCCATCATAGGTGACACACGTTTCCTATGATGGCACACCATTTATTTTAAAACAAAAGAACTTAATTTTTATGTTTTATTACGAAAAATACAAAAATTAAAAAATAAATTCGTAATATTAATATTCCTTTAACTTAACTAAAATGTCATTAAGCAAATAATATTATTTATAAACACAATTCTCATAATATAAACTGTTTTACTTTTTTTCCACATCCGCACATTATGCATGGCACCATGAATGGCATGCCTGACACCGAATCCATATTTCTTTTGATTTAGATAGGGAGTACAGTTCATTACAATAAAAACAATCGATATCAGTGTTTTCGTCTTTAGATCATTCCAGAATTCCGCTTGCTCTTCTTCTTCTTAACTGCTATTTTTTCCACGAAAACTTTCTTCGAGACCCTTCTTGGCAGTTTTTTTCTTTATTAAATTGCATTTTCTTCTTACTTCTGTCTGAGCTTAAATCAGGTCTGGAGTAGAATTGAGCGTACCGTTCTTCCCACGTTTTCGCTTTTATTCATTTTCTGGTTCACTAGAGATTTATAATTTTATAATACTGGTCCTTATTTTTTGTACAAATGAAGGTCCACGCACATTAGATAGGTAGCTTTTGGCATTTTAATTTCAGATTTCGAAGATATTTAATCATTAGTATTTATATAGTGAATAATGGATGCTTATAAACGCTTTTCTTCTAGATTTTTTATAATGGCATACGTATGCCATCATTGGATACCCTGAAGTGTGCCATCATAGGCAAAAGTCGGCATTTTATTAAAAGAAGGCAAACAAACTCAAATCGAAAGATAACTTCAAAATAACGCACACAACAAACATAATATGTCTAACAAATATATTCAAGGCATTATTTAAGCTTTTCCTCTATTTACTGTACTGGATTCTCAATTTTAAATTTGTGTAATATTACAACGGAACTTGCCGAAAAATGTATAATTTTCCTACTCTCACAAAAAGCATCAGAGCAGCATAAACTTTATAGCTCTTAGGCCCACATATAAAATTATTATTTATAACCACACCGTTGAAACTTTTTGTACTTCTTATTTGGGTGGAGTCGGACAAATTTGGAGCTTAGCGCATTATGGCAGTGGGGCGTTTGTCTGTCAAGCGGTCACGAAGTTGTCAATTTTATGCAAGAAAAAAATTTATGACCACATTGGTCATTTTATTTTAATCAATGGTGTTTATCATATAAACAGTGAAAACAATTTTGTCGGACAAAAATATTGGGGCATATGACGCGTCGGACACGCTAAATATGTCAAATTTATAAAAATAATAAATTTATTACCACATGGATAATTCTAACGGTATCTACCATAAAACCTTTTTACAATAATGTGGTAACCTTGTCGGACAATTTTCACGGGGCATATGCGCAGTCGGATGCGCCGAAGATGTCAATTTCCTGGAATTTTTTTATTTATTACTAAAGATGTTATTTTTATTTTGTACTGTTTTTTACATGTGTAATGCATATTGGATCACTTGTCGGAAAAAAATAATGGGGCGTTTTGGTACAATTAAAAAAAAAGTAGGTAATTTTTATACATTTTTGACTTCATATTAAGTATATTACGTATTTTTCGGCTCATATTACCCGTATGTGCGCCAATGGTGAATATTAAATTCTTAACTGTAGTTAAAAAATGTGCAATAACTACCTCTTAAAACCCACCAAATTTCATTTGCATATCTCAACCGGTTTTAAAGCAATAAATAAATCGTCAGTTTGTCAGAAAAACTTCAACACCCCCTATCTCGGAAACCAAGCATTTGTGGACATACGTTTTTCTCGTAAAGCAAACTGACTTTATTTTGTCATGCAAAATTACTCCTTAAAGTTTGCCATACTTATTTAAAAACACCCTGTGTCTATGAAAAACATGGCTAGTTGTTAAAGTCCTTAACTTTTTTATTATCCAACATAAACGAATAAATGAAAAAACAGAATGTTGAGAAGACATGAGGCTATAGTTAGGTTTTAATTTTAGTATTTTATAGATGGTAGAATATTCCACAGGGTGATGCGAACTTTAAGAAAAAAACGCAGTTTGATTCATACACTAGGTTTGCAATGAAAAATTATGTGTGTACCAACAATATTATTACAGGGATATTGCTAAAGAATAAGGCACTAATGTATTGAAAAAATCACTTAAATCGGACAAGAGGTTTATAAAATACAAGCCATCAAAAATGACCCATTTTTAAGGTGGGCGATTAATTTTGGTCCAGAGTGTACATATACGGGGTGTTTGGTAAAGAATGGGCCATAGCTTAACCTTAGATTCCTGAGGTTAAAATAGGTCGATATAAGCTAACTTACCTTAGTACGAAAGTTGATAATAACCGAAATACAAGGTGACCAAGTTAAACTTTTATTTTATTTATTCTTGAATATTTCCTAACAGACATGAGATAATAACACGAAATTTGGTAAGCAGGGGTTTTTCGGGACAAGAAATCTATATTTGCCACCAAAAATGATATACTATCCAGAGGGCGCCACATACGCCTTTCAGCGCTCATTTAATAGGTTCATTTTTTTTTATTTCTCACTCTACATACTTTTTGAATCAACACTTATATTCTCTTAACATTTTTACTTAAAAAAGGTTACCACATTCATCTCGCTAAACTCAACCGTTTTCGAGATAAACGCCTATTAGTCCAGGGCTCATCTGTTTTGAGATGGACGTTGAGAGGTGACTCAAATTTTTTTGCAGAAATTGCTTAAAAATAACTCAAATAATAATATTTGAGTTATCCTCCCACTCAAAATGGTCCGGAACATTGTTTAAATAATCAAAATGTCAAAATATGAAGGAAAAATTCGATTTTTTTATTGGTTTCTTGAATATAACTTTAAAACTGTTCATTTCTGAGAAAAGTTGTACTGACATAAAAGTTGCGTAATTAAATTTCCTACAATATAGAATTGGTTAAAAATTTAAAAAATAGTCACCCTTGTTGCAAAATAGCAATACTTGCGAAAAACCCATACAAAAACAAGTATTCGCATTTTACGTTTTTCAACCATTTATGCTACACTTAGGACCTTCATATTTTACCCAGAAAAACTTTATGATATAGTAAAACAACACTGTAAATTTCATTAAGATCGGTTTAATAGATTTTGCAAAATAAATTTTGCAATCCAGCTTTCGCAAAAAAAAATTTATTTTTTAAAAATGTTGCAGGACTGAAAATAAAGCAGATAGTAAGTTGAATTTTTTTTTGCTTATAGAAGTGTACTGTACCTTTCATTTGCAATTTGCAAAATTAAAATCGAATAATTATCACGGCGTCAGGAAATTTTTTAAATAAACATTAATTTTTGGTGCTACGCGCAGGACAGCGGTGTTCGATTCACACAAGTTGATTTCACCAAAATTTCTTCTAATCTTTATCTAATATATTATTTTCTTACTCTATATTTTGTTTTATTTTAATATTTTAATTCCACAAAAATCAAACTAATTCTATTATTGTTTGTGAAATATTGTTTAAACAATTGCATATGTTTAAAAATAATAAACTTTTATTCTATAAGTTAAAATATATGAACAAAGAAAGTTTTTGCTAAAAAAAGTGTTATTTCAAAGGATAGAGTATGTGTTTTTATTTTGCAATAAACAAATTTATTTATTTATATCGAAATGTAATAAAAATTCAAATGTATCATTATCAAAGGTCATTGAAATGCCCAATCGGAGCAAACTATCCGCTGTCCTGCGCGTAGCACCAATAATTAATGTTTATTTAAAAAAATTCCTGACGCCGTGGCAGTTAATCAATTTTAATTTTACAAATTGAAAATAAAAGATACAGTACACTTCTATACGAAAAAAAAATTTCAACTTGCTATCTGCTTTATTTTCAGTCCTGTAACAATTAAAAAAAAGGAATTTTTTTGCGAAAGCTAGATTGCAAAATTTATTTTGCAAAATCTATTGAACCGATCCTAATGAAATTTACAGTATTGTTTTACTGTATCATAAAGTTTTTCTGGGTGAAATATGAAGGTCCTAGGTGTAGCATAAATGGTTAAAAAAAACGTAAAATGCGAATACTTGTTTTTGTATAGTTTTTTTCGCAATTATTGCTTTTTTGCAACAAGGGTGAATATTTTTTAATTTAACCAATTTTATATTGTAGGAAATTTAATTATGCAACTTTTATGTCAGTGCAACTTTTCTCGGAAATGAACACTTTTAAAGTTATAATCAAAAAACGAATAAAAAAATCGACTTTTTCATTCATTTTTTGACATTTTGATTATTTAAACAATGTTCCGGACCTTTTTGAGAGGGAGGATAACTCAAATATTATTACTTGAGTTATTCTCAAGCAACTTCTGCGAAAAATTTTGAGTCACCTCTCAACGTCCAAATGTACTAATATTTTTACAGATCCGCCCTGGTCTATATTAAGTCTGCGAGGCAATATAATTTTTTGCATAATATTGTAATTACAGCCGAAAAATAACTTTTTTTTTGGCACAAGCTTTTGCCATTCAGCCAGTCACAACTTTTTTAAGTTCTTCCTAAAGCAAAGAAAAGAAAGTAATTATCACAATACCTATTTAATTATCAGTAAGGAATAACATGGTTACTCGCTTCTCGTCTAGAAACCCATCAAGACATTAAATTAATACACACACTAGACTGGGTCACGGAAAGAAGGTTTTAAACAAATGGGGTAAAACAGAAAAATAATAACTTAAAACCATAAAGAATTTTAAAAATGTATCGCAATTTCTTCAAATGGAATTTGCGATGCACTGACATAAATATGAAAACTGGCACAATTATTATGGTTTCAAGATGATGTTTCGGGTGTAACTACAACGATATTATGCAAAAAATTATGTTGTGTCGCAAATTTAAAATGCGTCTATCTCAAAAACAGTTGAGTTTAGCGAGATGAATGTAGTATACATTTTTAAGTAAAAATATTAAGAAAATAAAAGTTTTGATTCAAAAAGTATGTACAGTGGGGGATAAAAAAATTGAACATATTAAATTAGCGCTGAAAGACGTACGTAGCGCCCTCTGGGTAATACATCATTTTTGTTAGCGAATTTAGATTTCTCATCCGAAAAAACCCCCGCTTGCCAAATTTTGTGTCGTAATCCCATGCCTGTCAGGAGATATTCAACAATAAATAAAATAAAAGATTCACTTTGACACCCTGTATTTCGGTTATTATCAACTTTCGTACTAAGGTAAGTTAGCTTAAATCGACCTAATAGAATAAAAAAATATTGGAATGGCCGGTAAATGAACTCGGATTGCTCTATTAAATTTAGCGTCGCAACCACTGCAACTACATAAACCATTTCGGCGATAATGGTCAAATGGATTATACTTATAGCGATACGCTTTAATTACTATTTTTGCTAATTGTAATTTTAATATTTTTTCTCAAAAACAAAACAACGTTAGTCATTCAAACTGCATATTCAAATACGAAGGTTATGGCCTTACCCTGTGACATCTGTTGTTCGTCTATGCGGCAACAAACTGCACCCTCATTAATTAAGTATTTTATCAGACAGTTAATGTGTCAACACTAGCTATGCATTCGAAATTGTTTTTCTTAAAACCGTAAAAGTAGACGCCAGACTTGATAGTGATTTATGTGAGCATCTGGTCAGGGGAAAAGGAATACAAACATTATCATCGTTTGTGGTTGCTTTCTTTAGTCACTACGCAGCATGCGAACCATTCACACATACCGACGCGACCCTCTCCGAGAGACCTAAACGAACACATTTTCGTTGCAAAAATAAAATTACCGTTTGTTTTATTATATCCATTTTTAATTAAATTCCGCAACTCACCCATCGGAATATTGGTGACCCTCGCGAGTATTTTAAACCGCCGCGAAAATTTAAAAAAGAGTTAGTGTTAATAATATTACATTTTTGCCGGTTTTTTTTAAATACAGTGAATATCGAAAATGACGGACGCTAACACCAGTACCAATACCAGTGCCTCAGTGGATCGGATTTCAGTTAAAATCCCACCTTTCTGGCCCAACGATCCTGAAATATGGTTCCTGCAAGTAGAAAACCAATTTACACTGGCAAATATAACAAGTGACGCAACCAAATTCAACTATATAGTTGCCAATTTAGACACAGCCTACATATTAGAAGTAAGGGACATCATTGTTTCACCACCAGCCACAGAGAGGTATGAAAAATTAAAATCAGAATTAATTAAGAGACTTAGTGCATCACAGCAACAAAAGATTAAAAGACTACTCGAGCATGAAGAACTGGGCGATCGAAGACCTTCGCAGTTCTTACGACATTTACAGTCTTTAGCAGGCACAACGGTACCAGAAAATATTGTAAGGTCTCTGTGGTTAGGTAGACTGCCAGCGTCTACACAGGCTATTTTAGCTACTCAAGCTAAAGCTAGTTTGGACGCAGTTGCCGAGCTAGCTGACACAATATCTGAAGCGATAGCTCCTAGGGCCCAAATTTCAGAAGCTTCTAACGCTCTTGAAAGTACCATAGAGAAATTGACAGCCGAATTAGCTGAAATGAAAATCCAGCTATCCAGCTTGTCAAATACTCAAGCACAAGCTAACACATACCGTCGAAACCGCAGCAACTCAAGAGGCAGACCTTATCCTAGAGACAGGAGCTACAGCAGGAAACGTAATAGTGATATTTGTTGGTACCACTACCGTTTTGGTGACCAGGCTCAAAAGTGCTCTCCTCCGTGCAAGCACCAGGGAAACGTCGCGGGCAGTCGGTAGATGCGGCATCCGATCGAAGCCCAAAGTCTCGCCGCCTTTACGTAACAGACTATGATACAAAAAGACAGTTTTTAGTCGACACCGGTGCCGATCTGTGCGTTTTCCCGCGGAAATATGTACGGGGTGCACGCGAAAAGACTTCATACGAACTATACGCGGCCAATGACACTAAAATCGCGACATACGGCTATGTGAACTTGACATTAAACATCGGACTACGGCGTGATTTTACGTGGCGATTCGTAGTGGCGGACATTTCAAAGCCCATTATCGGAGCCGATTTTCTTTCCCATTTCGCGCTCCTAGTGGACATTGCTAACCAGTGCTTAGTAGACAGTACGACAACCCTTCGAACAAAGGGACTCGTTAAAGAGTGTTTCGACGGCAGCATAAAGACTATCGCGGAAGCGTCGCGTTACCACGAACTGCTGCTACGATTTCCGGAAATCACGCGACCCGCCGGTATCGTGAAAGACATTCAACATCAAACGAAGCACCACATCGATACAACACCAGGTCCACCCGTTTTTTCGAAGCCTCGACGATTAGCACCTGACAAACTGCAATGGGCTAAAAAAGAGTTCGAAAATCTTCTACGGCTAGGCATCATAAGACCATCGAAAAGTAACTGGTCTACTCCACTGCACATGGTCCCGAAGAAAGGTGAGGAATGGAGACCCTGCGGAGATTATCGACGTCTCAACCAAAAAACAGTTCCAGATCGATATCCAATTCCGCACATCGAAGATTTCGGTCAGGCGCTAGCTGGTAAGACAATTTTCTCTACAATAGATTTAGTGAGAGCATACAACCAGATACCAGTAGCCACCGATGACATACCAAAAACCGCCGTTACCACACCATTTGGGCTGTACGAATACTTATATATGCCTTTTGGTTTACGAAACGCAGGACAGACATTCCAGCGTTTCATAGACGAGATTTTACGTGGTCTAGACTTCGCCTACGCCTACATCGATGACATTCTCATTGCATCAGAATCCAAAGAGCAGCATATGTCGCATTTAGAAGAGATTTTCAAAAGGCTCAAGCAGTTTGGCGTTGCGATAAATCCAGCGAAGTGTCAATTCGGCAAAAACGAGATTACCTTTTTGGGATACACAGTATCAGACGGAGGACTCACACCTCCACAAGAAAAAGTAGCAGCTGTACAGAATTTCACTCAGCCAAAAACAGTGAAAGACCTACGCAGATTTCTAGGTATGTTAAACTTCTACCGAAGGTTCATACCCAATGCAGCTGAGCTACAAGCACCACTACATGATGCCCTAAAAGGTAATGTCAAAGGAAAAGCACCAATCGAATGGACACCACAGCGAATCCAAGCCTTTGACGACTGCAAAAACAGTTTAGCTAACGCTGCTTTACTGAGCCACCCTGTAAACGATGTTGATATCTCCATCACTTGTGACGCTTCTGATTTTTGTGCGGGAGCTGTACTACAACAAAAAACGAATACAGGTATGAAACCTTTAGCTTTCTTTTCTAAGAAATTCTCACCTAGCGAAAAGAAATATAGTGCATACGACAGAGAACTATTAGCTATATATCTAGCCATAAAACACTTCAGACATATGATCGAAGGCAAGGACATAACGATATACACAGACCAGAAACCAATCACCTTCGCCTTTACTCAGAAGCTAGATAAATGTAGTCCTAGACAGTTTAGATATTTAGACTATATAGGACAGTTTTGCACTAACATTCAGCACATTTCTGGTTTAACAAATATTGTGGCAGACGCACTATCTCGAGTCGATAGCATCAAGAAAGATATCGACATCACTGACTTAGCTCTCGCACAAGAAACTGATCCAGAACTGCAAACTTTCTTAAGTGAGAAAACATCACTACAAATGAAGAAAATACGTTTTTCCGAGCAAAACGTGAGTTTGTACTGCGACATAGCAACATCTACAGCCAGACCATTTATACCGAAACCACTTCGAATGGCAATTTTTCGCACCATGCATAACCTAGCACATCCCGGAATCAACAGTTCTGTGAAGATGATCACACAGCGATATGTTTGGCCATCCATTAAATCAGATGTGAGGAAATGGACTCGAGCGTGTCTACAGTGCCAAAAAGCGAAAATATCGCGCCACATTGTTTCACCTAGTGGAAGTTATTTACCACCTTCCAGCCGATTCGAACATGTCCACATAGACATTATAGTGATTCCGATTTCAGAAGGAAACAGATACTGTTTAACATGTGTCGATCGTTTCACACGTTGGCCAGAAGCTTTCCCGATGCCTAATCAAGAAGCCGACACAGTAGCCAGAACATTTTTTTCTGGTTGGATAGCTCGTTTCGGCACTCCCAAGCGCATCACAACAGATCAAGGCCGACAATTCGAATCGCATCTTTTCAAGTCATTATGCAAATTAACTGGAACTTCCCATTTAAGGAAAACCGCCTATCATCCGCAAGCAAATGGTATGGTAGAAAGGTTTCATCGACAGTTAAAAGCAGCAATTCGATGTCATGAAAACATCCGATGGACCGAAAGCCTACCTTCAGTGTTACTGGGCATACGAGCAGCGTGGAGAGAAGATTTAGGTACTTCCGCCGCCGAACTCGTGTACGGAGAACCATTGTGTTTGCCAGGTGAACTATTGTTTTCGTCACAAAGAAACACCGACGACAATGCTCACATTTATTTAAAAACACTTCGAAACCATTTCGCAAACCTCCGTCCTACGCAACCGTCGCATCATGGATCCAAAAGTACCTTCATTTTCAAAGACATGAAAACCACCTCTCACGTTTTCATCTGCCGTGATACAATCAAAAGCAGCTTAGAAAACCCATATCACGGTCCTTTTCCAGTTGTTAAGCGAGATGACAAGACTTTTTTAGTCCGGGTAAACGGGACTTTGGCTTCAGTACATGCGACCATCTTCACACACTAAAGCTCCTAATGAAAAAAGTTAACGAGTACAACTTACCAATCTGCTTAGCATTTATAGATTACGAAAAAGCTTTTGACAGCATAGAATTATGGGCTATTGAGGAAGCACTAGTCAATAGCAGAATCGATTCTAGATATAGGATATTAATACATAATATATACAAACATGCTGAAATGGTAGTCACGATGGATAACGACATGAAAACTAGGCCAATCAAAATCAACCGAGGAGTAAGACAGGGAGACACCATATCTCCAAAACTATTTACTGCCGCACTTGAAGACATCTTTAAATCATTAAATTGGGAAACAAAGGGACTCTCGATAAATGGAAAGTATTTAAACCACCTAAGATATGCAGATGACGTGGTACTAATAGCCGACAGCTGGAAAGAACTGCAGGTGATGATCGATGAGCTTCATAGAGAATCCTTAAAAAAAGGACTAAAAATGAACTTGAGCAAAACTAAGCTAATGTCTAACAAAGATGATCAACCAACGATAACCATCCAAGGAACAAAAGTGGAACATGTAAAAGAATATATATATATCTAGGTCAGAATATCAAGGTAAACAAAGAAAATCAAACTACCGAAATAAGCAGACGAGTAAGAATGGGATGGGCTGCATTCGGAAAACTCTCATATATACTAAAAGACAAAAAGATACCACAATACCTTCGAACCAAAGTGTTCGATTCTTGTATCCTTCCCGTTCTCACTTACGGAGCTCAAACCTGGACATTCACAAAAATGAACATGGACAAGATTAGAAAAACTCAAAGAGCCATGGAACGACAGATGCTTGGTATCTCACTAATAGATCGGCAAACAAACGAAGCAACCCGAAACAAAACAAAAGTAAGGGATGCCGTGGAACAAGCGGCTAAATTAAAATGGAAATGGGCTGGACACAACGAACGTCTCGAAAATGGTAGATGGAGCAAGGAAGTTGGAAACTGGCGACCGTACGAAGCGAAGAGACCAAGAGGAAGACCTCAAATGCGCTGGAGCGATGACATCAGAAGAGTCGCAGGACCAATGTGGAAACGCCTCACACACAACAGAGATGAATGGCGAGAAATGGGAGAGGCCTTTATTCGACATTTCGAATAGAAAAAAAGGCTATATATAAACGGGAAGGAATCAACAATTTCCATAGACAGATTGAAACCTGCTTACGAACTTCACGACTCTACCCATCACGAAACAAAAGAAATGACCAGCAAAAAAAACAAAAACAGACCGAAGAGGAAAGCAAGATTTACTGGAACTTACCAAGAAAATGTTAGTTCCAAGTGAATCAAGTGATTTTTTTCTTTCTCCTTGTATAAACTTTGCATTATTTTTTTTTCCTATTTTCAATTTTCATTATATGTAATTTGTATATATTATATATTATCTATCGTTTTATCTCTATCGTCTATTATATTATCTATCGTATTATATATTATCTATCACCATCGGAATATCAATTCCAATAATTAGATCATATCCTCGACCCAGGTGGAATCTTAGAAAAGCAAACTGGAAGAAGTTCTCTGAACAACTAGACCGGACCTTGAGCTGGGTCCCTCCAACCAGCAAACATTACGAGAGGTTTGTGGGCGCAGTAATAAGCACTGCCAAGAAAACCATCCCTAGGGGGTATCGCAAAGAATATGTGCCTGGATGGACTGAAACATGTGAAGACTTATACACGAAGTTTCTCGAAAGTGGTGACCGAGAAATAGCCGATGAGCTTTTACACAACATTGATACAGCTAGACGCCAAAAATGGACAAAGACTGTCGAAAACCTTGACTTCAAAAAATCAAGCCGGCAGGCATGGTCCTTGTTGCGGAAAATTGGAGGAGCTAACCAGCTGGAATCCACAGAGTCTAAAATGTCTCCTAACAAGGTTGCCTCCCATATAGTATCTCTATCCAGAGCTCCACGAGATCGAACACATACTACCAACGTGAAAAGAGACTTAAGGGAATTAAAACAAATGAACAGAACGAACTCCGAATATTCAGCAAGAATACTTATTTCTGAAATCACACATGCGCTGAAAGAAATGAAATCAGGTAAAGCACCTGGCTTTGATGGTATCCATCCAGAGTTCTTGATACACAGTGGTGCATACACGAAACAGTGGCTTGCAATGTTCTTTAATGATATACTTCAGTCAGGTAACATTCCTTTCTCACTTAAGCGAACAAAGATAATTGCAATTCCGAAACCGGGCAAATCAAACGATAAGCCAGAAAACTACCGCCCCATAGCTCTACTCAGCATGGTATATAAACTATTAGAAAAGCTTCTCCTCAACAGAATTAGTCACAGGATACTAGAAAATGTCCCCATTGAACAAGCTGGTTTCCGCCCTCATCGAAGCTGTACGGACCAAGTGCTGTCATTAACAACTTTTATAGAAGCTAGTTTTCAAAAGAAACAAAAGACAGCAACAGTATTTATAGATCTAACAGCAGCATATGATACTGTTTGGAGACAGGGATTAATATATAAACTGGCCCGCATTATCCCCTGCAGAAAGATAATTAACCTCATTGACAACATGCTGACCAACAGAGCCTTCCAGGTTATAATGGGAAAGGAGACGAGTAGACAGATGAAACTTAACAATGGTCTTCCACAGGGTTCTGTCCTTGCCCCTTTACTTTTCAGCCTCTATATTGCTGACATGCCTGAAACCGAATCTCGGAAGTTTGGATATGCTGACGACTGGGCCCTTGCAACAAGCCATCAATCTTTAGAAACTACAGAAATCACTCTCACGAATGACTTATCCATCCTCAGCGAATACCTTAAGAAATGGAGACTACAGCCAAGTACTACAAAAACTGAAGTATCAGCTTTTCATCTAAACAACAAGTTGGCAAACAGAGAATTGCGAGTGTATTTTAATAACAAGCTGTTAAAACACAATAAATACCCGAAATACCTTGGGGTTACTCTAGACAGAACGCTCACATTCAGAGAACACCTGACGAAAACAGCAGCAAAATTGAAAACACGCAACAATATAATACAGAAACTCTGCGGCACTACATGGGGGTCCACAGCATCAACATTAAGATCCTCTGCTCTTGGCCTGATATATCCGGTGGCAGAATACTGTGCTCCAGTGTGGCTAAATAGCAGGCATACCCACCTGGTCGACACCCAACTAAACCGTACTATGCGTATGATAACAGGCACAATTAAGCCCACCCCTACAATGTGGCTACCTACCCTTAGTAATATAGCACCACCCAACCTACGCCGCGAACATGCATTGGTTAAAGAATATAACAAAATAATGGACAGTCGCCAGCTTCTAGTCCACAACGACATCCCCGATATTCTTGGAAACCGTCTCCGATCCAGGTTACCCCCTCTACAATCTGCTCAAGCATTGCAGCAATCCAACTTTGACTTAAATACCCGATGGAGAGAAGATTGGGAAAGTAGGACAGATCCGCATTACCATAGTCTACCGGACATCATAGGAAAACCTGGCGAATTTGAACGTCCCCGTAAGATTTGGGCAGCCCTTAATCGAATTCGAACAAACTGTGGAAGATGCGCCGACTCCCTCCACAGATGGGGTAAACTCCCCTCGCCTTCTTGTGACTGCGGCGCTGCAAGACAGACGATCAGTCACATTGTTCAGGACTGCCCACGCAGAGCATACACAGGCGACCCTATAGACTTTGTAATGGCAACCGAAGGGTCAATCGAATATATAAAAAAATTGGACATCTGTTTGTGATGCATTGTATAATGCATAAATCTAAATATATTCTGTGATATACAGTGGAACCCCGATAAGTCGGCCCCCGATAACCCGGAAGTCCGGCTAACCCGGACCGATTTTCATCAGATAAACATTTTGATTTTCAATATTTTGTATTTTTCAATTTAATTGTGGCTTATTTCCAATCAAAATAGTTAATTATCAGACAATCCTTTCAACAATAAAAGTGTATGTAATATAATATTTGAGAGATAATGTGTCTAGACTCTCTGTGTCGTGTACTTATGTGTGTAATTTGAACACGAGATTAAAAATTACTCATAGTACACGCCGCAGAAACAACAGCCAGCTGTCTGTAGTATCTATTCCTTGTTATTTCAAACTGTCAGCATTGTTTAGGAAAGACTATTTAAAAAATTCTTTTATAAACAATGGTCTTTAGTATTGTGTGTCTTGTATTGTTTGGGTTTGGTGTTTTTTTTAGAATTGTAATGAGTAGGTAATATGTACTGTGCATATTTATAAAAATATTTCATGTTATTTCAATTCTAACGGAGTTTATCTGTAAGTATACCGTATTTTATTAATTTTTACCATATTCTCCGGCTATCTCGGATTTTCGATAACCCGGATCGGTCGTGGTCCCGATTAATCCGAGTTATCGAGGTTCCACTGTACTTAAGCCATACGCTAAATAAAAATAAAATCTATCGTTTTAGTCTCTCAGAAGGGGGTGTATAGCGATACGCTTTAATTACTATTTTTGCTAATTGTAATTTTAATATTTTTTCTCAAAAACAAAACAACGTTAGTCATTCAAACTGCATATTCAAATACGAAGGTTATGGCCTTACCCTGTGACATCTGTTGTTCGTCTATGCGGCAACAAACTGCACCCTCATTAATTAAGTATTTTATCAGACAGTTAATGTGTCAACACTAGCTATGCATTCGAAATTGTTTTTCTTAAAACCGTAAAAGTAGACGCCAGACTTGATAGTGATTTATGTGATCATCTGGTCAGGGGAAAAGGAATACAAACATTATCATCCTTTGTGGTTGCTTTCTTTAGTCACTACGCAGCATGCGAACCATTCACACATACCGACGCGACCCTCTCCGAGAGACCTAAATGAACACATTTTCGTTGCAAAAATAAAATTACCGTTTGTTTTATTATATCCATTTTTAATTAAATTCCGCAACTCACCCATCGGAATATACTTTTGGAACTAGATACCTTCTAATCGGTATAACCGATTTTGTTCACTAAATATGAGTTTGAAACGTATTGAGAAGTAGTGTCTGATGCATCCAAGGTCAAGTATGATAACTGAAGGTATTATAGGAACTACTGAGCTTGAAAAACCGCTTTTCCCATAGGAAATAGATTTGATCACATTTATGAAGGCTATAATTTAAAAATTCGAATTTTCCCAGATATGAAGTATACATCGTTAGACGCTTCTAGAGTCCTCCTCAGTTATTGGCGCAATTCGTAGGTTGAAATTTTGAGTAATTGTCGAAAAACCAAAATTTTCAAAGTTTAGTTTTTCAGTTTTTCAGCTGTACTGAGCCGTGTGTATCTCTGATCCTAACCACTTAGGCATTATTTGAAAGCTTAACTCAACGCTATTAATTTGGTGTATTTGCGGTTTTCCTGTCTCTCCTTGAACCTAAGATATATACCTCCAAAAAATATGCCGTTTTGTACCTACCAAGTCCTATAGCTGGCTTAGGGGTGGTCGAAAGTCACAAGCTACACCGGTTCTGAATCGGCCCTGACCCCCTCTTGAAACATTGAAAAAAAATTCAGATCGGTGTAACTTTTCCACAAACATACACACATACAACGTTTTCCCCTTTATAAATAGAAATTGAATAAAATTTCTGAGATCGGTAACTTTTGAATGGTATAACCAATTTTCAAAATTAAAAATGCTTTGGAAAGGTAATGATCAGTACTATAAGAAGCCGTAAAGGTCAGACTTAAATTTTCGAAATTTTTGGGAGTTTTTGTGAAGAGAACGAAAAACAGACCCTAAATGGGAAGTGCCGTAAAATCCACACCCTTGACCAAAATGGATGGTTGACATATGGATGGGCGAGTCTTTTCCTATACTTTAAGATTGGATTTGGCCCAATTTTTTCAATTCTGTCACATTTAGAAAATCGAAAATTTCTTGTATATATAGTGTCGCATGTACGGGAACAGCCGTTCTCTGGGATATAAAAAATAATAAGCATCAATGAGGCCAAAGCGAACTATAAACAATTTTTCTCGGTTTTACATAGATCAAACTGAAAATTTGTAGAAATACTCCTTATAATATTTATACGGGCGTAACGTAGAGAACTTTCCAAAATTTTAGAAAAATTTTTGGAAATTTTCCCTCGTCGGAAATTTTTTTAAAAATTCGAAAAAAATAACTACAGAACGACGTTTGTCATTGTTCGGGGAGTATGTGCACAAATTTTCAGATCATAATTTTTCCTAAATTTTCCCTCTTGTCGGAACATTTTTTTGGAAAATTTTGGGTACAACTCTACGTCATGCCCTTTTAAGTGTTGTACTTAGTGTGTGTACCAATTTTTAGCTAAATTGATTCAAATGTAACCCAGAAAAACTGTTTTAAAAAATTAGTTGACAATACCTACTCGTCGATAGCCTAAAAGAATTAAGTTTTCTGTTCGTTTGCCCCAACATTTTTGTCAGACAATTACATTTTTTGTTTAAGAATGTAATTACGTATAACTTACTACGTTTGTCGGAAAAATGGTTGAAAAGATAAGGGATGCACGAACCCAGCATAGTTTAAAAGTTTATTACCCAGTTTATTAATAAAAATTAAATTTTTTGTCCGACTTTCGATTTGTCCCAATATTTTTGTCAGTCACTTAGATTTTTTGATTTTGAATATAACTACATACTTAAAACCTCCTACTTGTGTCGGAATTTTTTTTTAAATTCGAGAAAAAAACTACAGAACGATGTTTGTCATTGTTCAAGGAGTATGTACACAAATTATCATATCAAAATTTTTCTAAAATTTTCCCTCTTGTCGAAAAAATTTTTTGGACAATTTTGGGTACAGCTTTACATCATACCCTTTTAAATATTTTACTGAGTGTGTGTACCAATTTTCAGCTAAATCGATTCAAAAATAACCGAGAAAAACTGTTTTAAAAATTTTTTTGATAATACCTCCTCGTCGATAGCCTAAAAGAATTAAGTTTTCTGTTCGTTTGCCCCAACATTTTTGTCAGACAATTACATTTTTTGTTTAAGAATGTAATTATTTATAACTTACTACTTTTGTCGGAAAAATGGTTGTAAAGATAAGGGAGGCACGAACCCAGCATAGTTTAAAAGTATAGTTTATTAATAAAAATTAAATTTTTTGTACGACTTTCGATTTGCCCCAACATTTTTTAGGACACTTAGATTTTTTGATTTAGAATATAACTACTTATAACCTGATACTTGTGTCGGATTTTTTTTAATTCGAGAAAAAAAAACTACAGAACGATGTTTGTCGTTGTTCACGGAGTATGTACACAAATTTTCAGATCAAAATTTTTCCAAAATTTTTCATCATGTCGGAAATTTTTTTTGGAAAATTTCGGGCACAACTCTACGTCACGCCCTTTTAAATGTTGTGCTTAGTGTATGTACCAATTTTCAGCTAAATCGATTCAGATGTAACCGAAAAAAAAAAAACTGTTTTAAAATTTTTTTTGACAATACCTCCTCGTCGAGAGCCTAAAAGAATTAAGTTTTCTGTTCGTTTGCCCCAACATTTTTGTCAGACAATTACATTTTTTGTTTAAGAATGTAATTATTTATAACTTACTACTTTTGTCGGAAAAATGGTTGTAAAGATAAGGGAGGCACGAACCCAGCATAGTTTAAAAGTATAGTTTATTAATAAAAATTAAATTTTTTGTACGACTTTCGATTTGCCCCAACATTTTTTAGGACACTTAGATTTTTTGATTTAGAATATAACTACTTATAACCTGATACTTGTGTCGGATTTTTTTTAATTCGAGAAAAAAAAACTACAGAACGATGTTTGTCGTTGTTCACGGAGTATGTACACAAATTTTCAGATCAAAATTTTTCCAAAATTTTTCATCATGTCGGAAATTTTTTTTGGAAAATTTCGGGCACAACTCTACGTCACGCCCTTTTAAATGTTGTGCTTAGTGTATGTACCAATTTTCAGCTAAATCGATTCAGATGTAACCGAAAAAAAAAAACTGTTTTAAATTTTTTTTTGACAATACCTCCTCGTCGAGAGCCTAAAAGAATTAAGTTTTCTGTTCGTTTGCCCCAACATTTTTGTCAGACAATTACATTTTTTGTTTAAGAATGTAATTACTTATAACTTACTACTTTTGTCGGAAAAATGGTTGTAAAGATAAGGGATGCACGAACCCAGCATAATTTAAAAGTAGGTATAGTTTATTAATAAAAATTAAATTTTTTGTCCGACTGTCGATTTACCCCAAAATTTTTGTCGGAAACTTAGATTTTTTTGATTTAGAATATAATTACTTTTAACCTCCTACTTTTGTCGGAATTTTTTTTAAAAATTCGAGAAAAAAACTACAGAAAGATGTTTGTCATTATTCAAGGAGCATGTACATACATTTCCAGATCACAATTTTTCCAAAATTTTCCTCCTTGTCGGAAAAATTTTTTGAAAAATTTTGAGTACAACTCTACGTCATGCCCTTTAAATGTTGTACTTAAATTTTCAGCTAAATCGATTCAAAAGTAACCGAGAAAATCTGTTTAAAAATTTTTTTTACAATACCTCCTCGTCGATAGTCTAAAAGAATAAAGTTTTCTGTTCGTTTTCCCCAACATTTTTGTCAGACAATTACCTACATTTTTTAGTTAAAAATATAATTACTTGTAACCTACTACTTTTGTCGGAGAAAATGGTTGTAAAGATAAGGGATGCACGAAGCCAGCATAGTTTAAAAGTATAGTTTATTAATAAAAATTAAATTTTTTGTCCGACTTTCGATTTGCCTCAATATTTTTGTAAGTCACTTAGATTTTTTGATTTAGAATATAACTACTTATAACGTCCTACTTGTGTCGGAATTTTTGTTTAAATTCGAGAAAAAAAACTACAGAACGATGTTTGTCATTGTTCAAGGAGTATGTACACAAATTATCAGACCACAATTTTTCCAAAATTTTCCTTCTTGACGGAAAATTTTTTTTGGAAAATTTTGGGTACAGCTCTACGTCATGCCCTTTTAAATGATGTACTTCGTGTGTGTACCAATTTTCAACTAAATCGATTCAAATATTACCGAGAAAAACTGTTTTAAAATTTTTTTTGACAATACCTCTTCGTCAATAGCCTAAAAGAATTAAATTTTCTGTTCGTTTGCCCCAACATTTGTTTAAGAATATAATTACTTGTAACCTACTACTTTTGTCGGAAAAATGGCTGGGAAGATAAGTGCTGCACGAACCCAGCATAGTTTAAAAGTATAGTTTACTAATAAAAATTAAATTTTTTCTCCGACTGTCGATTTGCCCCAATATTTTTGTCCGACACTTAGATTTTTTTATTTAGAATAAAATTACTTATAACCTCCTATTTTTGTCGGAAAAATGGCTGTAAATAGGGCCGGCGTAGCCGAGTGGTAGTGTGCTAGGCTAGCGTGCCGGTGGTCCGGAGTTCAAATCCTACCGCCGGCAAGAACAACTAGACATTTTTAAAATGCTTATAGGCCCCAGATTGACTCAGCCTGAATAAAATGAGTACAACTCCTTGTACCTTGGGTAAAACCAGGGGTAATAATAGGCGGTTGAAGCGTAGCACTGGCCCTGTTACCTTCCTTGTATACCGTAGGCCCTAGATATAGCAGACTACCCTGCTATACTCCCAAAGCCACGTGAGCGGTATAAAACGGGAGACTATTATTATTAAATGGTTGTAAAAAGGTTTTATGGTAGATTCAGTTAAAATTATCCATGTGGTAATAAATTTATTTTTTTCATAAATTTGACATATTTAGCGTGTCCGACGCGTCATATGGCCCAATATTTTTGTTCGACAAAATTGTTTTCGCTGTTTATATGATAAAAACCATTGATTAAAATAAAATGACCAATGTGGTTATAAATTTTTTTCTTGCATAAAATTGACAACTTCGTCACCGCTTGACAGACAAACGCCCCACTACCATAATGCGCCAAACTCCAAATTTGTCCGACTCCACCCAAATAACAAGTACAAAAAGTTTCAACGGTGTGGTCATAAATAATAATTTTATATGTGGGCCCAAGACCTATTATATGAAACTGAAACTACAAACCGACTATCTAGCATATACTAATACATTAGTTTTCAGAATAAGTGGGCTGTGTTTCAAAATACACTCACTATGCCATCATAGGCACTATGCCATCATTGGCGATTTTCCCCTACATAATTTGCAAAAATGACCCCTTTTTAATTATTTAAACAATGATCGCCTTATATAATTTGGATACTTTCTTGAAAATATCTTTTGTACTCACCTAAACTTTGATATAAAATTTGTTTCAACCTGTACGAATTTACATTTTGATTAACGTGTAGTGTACCGTATTTTACTAGTCTATTATAGGAGAACGTGGCCATTATACCTACTTAAGAATTTAATAAAGTTACAAAACATATAAAAATACTTACGTGCTTCTAGCTGTCCCACTACACCAAAACAACAATCAGAATAATCACAAAATTAACATATTTTACCTAACTACAACTAAACAATCAGTTAAAACAAGGAGATGTTATAAGCTCTTAGGAATAATATTTTACCTACAAGTTCAACAGTAGGTAGATATCGACGATGTTAGTGAAGATGTTGTTTTTTGTTACTGGGAATTCTACTCTACTCCTTTTGCAGTCAATGAATGCCAACAAAATTATTTAAAATAGAATGTGTTCTAAATCTTCGTCAAGAGGTACCTCGTAGGTACCCAACAGAGCAAATTTTATTCTTTGGAAAAACCCGTTTCTACGGCGTCACAAGTGGGGCGGCATAATCAGTAAAATCAAAATACAAATTGAAATTGAACCATTCAATAATTAAAAATATATATAGGATCAAGTGTCAACGGAAAGTATAAATACTATATCCACAGAGAACGACAGTTCTCACCAGTGGCGCACAACACCCCTACAAGCGACACTATATATACACGAAATTTTCGATTTTCTAAACCTGACTGAATTGAAAATTGGGCCAAATCCCATCTTAAAGTTTAGGAAAAGACTCGTCCATCCATATGTTACCTCTCCATTTTGGTCCAAGGGTGTGGATTTTACGGCCCTTCCCATTTAAAGCCTGTTTTTCGTTCTCGTCCCCAAAACTCCCAAAAATTTCAAAAATTTAAGCCGGACCTTTGCGGCTTCTGATAGCACAGATCATTACCTTTCCAACGCATGTTTAATTTTGAAAATCGGTTATACCATTCAAAAGTTATCGAGCTCAGAAATATGACTCAATTTTTATTTAAAAAATGGAAAATGTTTGTGGATATGTATGTATGTGTGTGGAAAAGTTACACCGATCTGAATTTTTTTTTCTGTGTTTCAAGAAGGTGTGAGGGCCGATTCAGAACCGGTCTAATTTTTGACTTCTGACTACCCGTAAGCCAGCTAGAGGACTAGGTAGATACAAAATAGCATATATTGTGGGCGTATATATCTTGGGTTCAAGGAAAGACAGGAAAACCGCAAATACACCAAATCAATAGGGTTGAGTTAAGCTTTCAAGTGGCGCCTAAGCGATCAAGCTGAGACATACACACTGCTCGCCATTTCCAAAAAACTGAAAAATTAAACTTTGAAAATTTTGGTTTTTCGACAATTACTCAAAATTTCAACCTACGAATTGCGCTAATAACTGAGCGTTTGTAGAAGGACTCAGGACGCGTCTAACGGTGTATACCTTATATCTGGGAAAATTCGAATTTTTAAGTTATAGGCTTCATAAGTATAATCAAATCTATTTCTTATGGGAAAAACGGTTTTTCAAGCTCAATAATTCCTGTAATACGTTCAGTTATCATACTCGATCTTGGATGCTGGTCAGATACTACTTGTCAATACGTTTCAAATTCATGTTTAGTGATCAACATCAGGTAAACCGTTCAGAAGTTATAGAGCTCCAAATGTATAATTAGTCCAGGAACTGAAATTTTTCACTTCGCAATTTTTACAGAATGGATAGATTTGCTTGAAAATTTGACAATATGTAGTGGATAGTCCAAGGATCAAAATCTATATGATGCCGAAAGACGCTTTTACCATGGAGTGGTTGCCACCTCATCTCGAGGGTGGAAATTTTTTATTATATTTTGACCGCAAATGCTGGTAAAAATATTAATTATAAGCAAAAAATATTCATTATACATTTTTTTGATAAAATTAATAGTTTTCGATTTATTGGTTATCGAAGCTATTAGTTTTATATCGAAAAAATTACCAGAGAACGGCAGTTCTCGCCAGTGGCGCAGAAATACAGCCCCCTACACGCGACACTATTATATACACGAAATTTTCAATTTTCTAAATCTGACTGAATTGAAAATTGTGACAACTCCCATCTTCAAGTTCAGAAAAAGACTCACCCATTCATATGTCAACCATCCATTTTGGTCCAAGGGTGTCGATTTTACGGCCCTTCCTATTTAGGTCTGTTTTTCGTTCTGGCCCCCAAAACTCCCAAAAACTTCAAAAATTTAAGTCCGACCTTTGCGGCTTCTAACAGTACTGATCATTACCTTTCCAACGCATGTCTAATTTTGAAAATCGGTTATACCATTCAAAAGTTATAGAGCTTAGAAATGTGACTTAATTTTTATTTAAAAAAGGGAAAATGTTTGTGGATATATATGTATGTATGTGTGTTTGAAAGTTAAACCGATTTGATATTTTTCCTCTGTGTTTGAAGAGGGGGTCAGGGCCGATTTAGAACCGGTGTAGTTTGTGACTTTTGACCCCCCATTAGCCAGCTATAGGACTTGGTAGGTACAAAACGGCATATGTTTTGGGGGTATATATATTCGGATCAAGAAGAGCCAGGAGAACCGCAAATACATCAAATTAATAGTGTTGACTTAAGCTTTCAAATGGTGTCTAAGCCGTCAGAATCAGACATACACACGGCTCAGTATAGCCGAAAAACTGAAAAACTAAACTTTGAAAATTTTGGTTTTTCGACAATTACTCAACATTTCAACCTACAAATTGCGCCAATAACTTAGCGTTTATAGAAGTACTCCAGACGAATTTAACGGTATATACCCCATATCCCGGAAAATTTGAATTTTTTAGGTTATAGGCTTCATAAGTATGATAAAATCTATTTCCTGTGGGAAAAACGGTTTCTCAAGCTCAATAATTCCTGTAATAGCTTCAATTTTCATACATGACCTTAGATCCATCAGATACTACTGGTCAATACGTTTCAAACTTATGTTTACTGATCAAAATCGGTTAAGCCGTTTAGAAGTTTTTAAGCTACAAAAGTATAATCCAATTAACGATTATTCCCGAAATAGTTTATGTAGTTGTAGTGGTTACGACGCTAAATTTGATCTGGCAACGGGCAATCCGACTTCATTTACCGGCCATCTCAATTTTTTTTTCAATCTATTTCGAATAAAAAAAAATCTAGTGTACATTCGATGGACACTAGATCATTTGGGAGATAATGCAACAAAGGTGACCATTTATAAAGCTTGACGTGTAATAGAGGAACATTGCATTCAACTTCATACATTTAATTTATAAATAACTTTGAAAAACTCCTGATACAAGAATAAAAAACCGCTAAACGCCGTAAAAATGAGTGGCGCATAAAATATTCCAGCTACAAAAGATCTGATATGAATATTACGTGGCGCGAAAATGGATTTTCATTTGATGCAAAACAAAATTCTAGTTTTATTTTAAAAGATTTTTCCATAATATTTGCTAAATTTGAAGTAAACGCGCCACAAAAGAGTTTCAAAATTCAAACTGTATCAAAGTTACTCTTTTGTGGCGCGTTTACTTCAAATTTAGCAAATATTATGGAAAAATCTTTTAAAATAAAACTAGAATTTTGTTTTGCATCAAATGAAAATCCATTTTCGCGCCACGTAATATTCATATCAGATCTTTTGTAGCTGGAATATTTTATGCGCCACTCATTTTTACGGCGTTTAGCGGTTTTTTATTCTTGTAAGTACATACAACGCTTATCTTTTTCTATAAGTTCTTTGTTATTCCAACATTGAGGTATACGATTTATAAATTTATGTTTTTACAGCAATGTTTTGTCTAAGCGAAAAAATGAAAAGTTACAGACAACTACTGCAAATGCAATTGCAGAAAACTTGATATAAGTTGATTACGAAGTCTGTGGATGAGCTCTTAACAGTGGAAGATAATTTAAAATAAATTTTTCATCTATATTGTAGACGAACTAAAAAATTTAGAACTCATTTCAATATAGTCCTCACTAGCTGCTACTTTAGAGTAGGTACACCCGTCTGATTGACGAGTTTGCCAAAATTAAAGTCAGAAGGGTAAAATTGTAATTTTTGAAAATGTTGTTTAAGGGGATGGGTACGTATTTTCGGCTGCAATACTATTCAAATTGGGATTAATTTTTTTCGAATCCTGAGAAAACTAATAACTATTTTTGAAAAATTTAAACGCAGAATGAAAGATTACGTTATTGCCGAGGGCCGAAAGTCCCTGAAAACTTCTATAATGTTTATTTTAATAAGTTACAGGGATGAAAAACTAAGAGAAAATGTAGTGTGATTTTTAATTTCAAATATCTCATTCAAAAGAAACTTTTTATTTATACTAAGGGACTTTCGGCCCTCGATAATAATTAAGTCTTTCATTCTGCGTCTAAATTTTTTAAAAACATTTATTAGTTTTTTCAGGAGTCGAAAAAAATGGACACCATTACACCATGCATGTCCGTGGTGATATTTTCCAAACCGAACATTCGCTATGTTTGTCATACAACGCACTGAGTCAAATTAGAATATGGTGACAAGACAGTGACAGCTTTAAATATTTTAAATATTTGACATGGCATCAGGAATATTTTGAGTTGTTGATTAAATAATATTGATAATGTATTTGATAAATATTTGATTTAAGACGTAAACTTAATAAAAAGTCATTTATTGTTAATTATTTATGGAAGAACCAAGCACACAATACATCAGGATTATATTCTGTGATCTAAGTATTTTGTTGTTAAAGATGTTCAAAATAATTGTAAGCGTTCCATAGTAACAATATATTATTAATAAATCACTTTAACACTTTTCCTCTTTTCTCGATTGAGTATTAGTTTTTGTTGTACATATAAATTATTACAATCACTGAATACATAGTTAGTGAAAAAATTATCACATTTATTAACTGAATTAATAACTTGCAATTATAAAAATAACAGTTATCTAAGAACATTCAAAAGCCATCTCTTTAAAGTTAATGATGACATTGTCCAGTAGAATGACATTCTAGTAATGTTTACATATCTATACCAGTGTGAATTTTACTACACGTAATTTGCCGTGTAAAGAAAAAAAAAGTAGGGATAGCCGTAAAATATTTGCGAATTATGTACCGATGGCCTTAATGTTAATATTTGGAAATTAAAAATCACACTAAATTTTCTTTTTTTTTTTCAACCCTGTAACTTATTAAAATAAACAGAAATTTTCAGGGTCTTTTGGCCCTCGGTAATAACGTAATCTTTCATTCTGCTTTTAAATTTTTCAAAAATACTTATTGGTTTTCTCAGGATTCGAAAAATTTAATGCATTTAAAAAGCATTGCAGGCGAAATTTTGCGCCTACCCCCGCAAGGGGCGGCATTTCGAAGACTGGCATCATATTGAAAAGATGTACCGCACGGCCCTGAATATACCTACCTATTGTTAGTGTCTTAAGGCGTTAAACTATTTAGATTATAAGCTGGGCAGATTATCGAGAAAAAGGCTATTTTTAAGAAAGGTTATTTACCAGCTATTTTATTACTGAAATCGAATCTAAAGATTGCATAATATTAGTATTATATGTAGGGGGCGGTGGTATATACTTAGTGTGACCAACTAGCCAGAAAATCCGGGACATGACCCGAATTACAAAGTCGTGTCCCGGCGTCCCGGAAAGGCTTCCGGGCCATCCGAGTTTCCAACGTTTTGGTAAAATTCTATTTTAAAATTTTGAATACGTTATTCTTCTAAGAATTCACATCAAATTGGATTGGTGGGACGAAAAAAAGTCGACAATTTCTGGAGTGTAATACTAATACTACATCGAAAACGCATGCATTTTATATCGTGGTATTATAGTTCTACGGAAACACAAACTCTGGACTTTTTCCCGTTTCTGTATTTTAATTATCGTCTTCTGAAAAGATGATTCAAAAGCATGGATATTAAATAGTGATAACAATGATAAGTATATTTTATATTAACCTAAGGTTCTATTTACATGGAAATCCAACATCAGTTGATTTTCTAATTTTTCCTTTTTTGAGAACGATTTCCGGATTGGAAGTCAAAACGTCAAAAACTAAATAATTATCATTACAATCCATCCCATCAAAAAAAATTTGTCAACATAAAAATCTTAAATAATCAATAAAATGATAATATTAAATTCTATATTATAAAAATAGCCCGATTTTCATTGAAAAGTTCCGGATTTCAGGTATTTTTTTCAGCCTTGTCCCGAATTCGACTGAATTGGAGTTGGTCACACTATATATACTGGGACGTGGTACATATCTCGCCACCTATGCTAAAGTAGGTGCAGTTCAATTAATGGGACATTGGACACTAGTATGTGGTATATACAGGGACGTGTCCCACTATGTACCATAACATATTTTTATTGGTTTGAAGCTATTTCTTTGTGGCATTTGTGTAGTTTTTCTAATTTTTTTTTATTTCGATAACGACCTCTGAAATGGAGGTCGAAACGTCAATAAAATCATTTTTCAACTTAAATTGTGGCCTATTTCCCAATTAGAATAGTAAATAACATATTTGATTTTCCAAATTTGTATATGTAGTATATTTAGATAATAAATCTTGTTGTATTCTTTAAGAGTGAAACAACTTAACGCCAGTTTTTCTTTACAGATGCCAAAACACAGTAGAAAGGATCAATTAAAATTCATTCAAAAAGGAAACAAGATCATGAAGAGTATATAAGAAAAATGAAAAATGCCAGTGAGATGGTTGTAGCTGCAGAATTGTCAATACGTGCAGCAGCAGACAGATTTGCAGTTACGAAATCTTCTTTGCAAAGAATGGTTTCAAAATTTAAGGGATGTAGTGAAGATGAAAAAAAATCTTTTAATTTTAATCGAAATCATGGCTTTACGCAAATTTTCTCAGATGAAGAAGAAAAACTTCTGGCTGATTATTTAATAAAAGCATGTACGCTTTGTCATGGACTCACTGTAAAAGCCACATGTGAGTTTGCGTACCAATATGCAGTGGCAAATAATAAAAGAATTCCAAAGTCATGGGAGGAAAATAAATGTGCTGGTATTGATTGGATGCGGCTATTTAGAATTCGCAGCAATTTGACATTAAGAACACCTGAGGCAACGAGTCTAAGCAGAGCTACTAGTTTTAATGCTCATAACGTATCGGAATTTTTCGATAATTTAAAGAGAGTTATGTTAAAATACCAATTTTCAACCAATGAAATATTCAACTGCGATGAAACCGGAATCACGACGGTGCGCAGACCACCAAAAATTATAGCACCCAAAGGACTGAAACAAGTGGGAAAATTAAGATGTGCAGAACGAGGTACATTAGTAACAATCTGTATAGCGATTTGTGCCAATGAAAATTACTGTCATCCTTATTTTAAATTTCCTCGTCAAAATTTTAAATCCCACATGTTAAATGGAGCACCTGTTGGATCTCAAGGGGCTGCATTCAAAACGTGTTGGATGACGACCGATAATTTTCTTAAACATTTAGTGGACGTTACGCGATGTAGTAAAGAAAAAAATATATTACTAATCATGGACAATCATGAAACACACTGTGATTATAAAATTATTAAATACTCCAAAGACAATGGTATAGTATTACTAACAATATTTCCTCACTGTAGCCATAAACTTCAGCCTTTTGACGTAGGATGTCTAGGTCCATTCAAGACTTTTTATAACAAAGAGACATAATTGGATGATCAATCATCCAGGTGTTCCTGTCACTATTTATGATGTTGCCGGTATTGTGGGTAAAATACTACCAAAGCTTTTACCCCTACTAATATTCTGTCATTTAGAAAAACTGAAATATCACCTGTAGATTCTGAAGTTTTCAAAGAGGAGGACTTTCTAAGCTCCTATGTTACAGATAGAGCATTTGAAGCTAATATACAGACCGATGGCAATACTGAAAAGCCACAAAATTATTCAGAGCCAGAACCTTCCACTAGTAATCAAGGTGTAAATCAAGCAGATGAATTTCTTTCGCCAGAGCAGGTTAAACCTTATCCAAAGGCAGAGCAGAGAAAAAATATCAGGAAGGGCCGGCCTAAACTTAAATCTACAATTCTTACTAGTTTGCCTTTTATGGATGAGAAAAAGAGAAATAAGGAGGAGAGAATTCAGAAAGAAAAAGAAAAACAAGCACGGAAGAAAGTTGCTCACAGTGCAAAAGGAAGGTTTTTGATGAAACATCTTCCGAAAGTGATATTGAAGAAAAGGCAGTAGTTGATGATTATGACAATGATCTGGAGCAGCGTTTCCCAACCGGTGGGTCGCGGACCGGTTTCAGGTGGGTCGCGGCTTGGCTCTTACAGTAGCTGAATAACGTAGATATATAATATCATCATGGATGAGGGATGGGTCGCGAATATGAAAAAATATCAGAAGGTGGGTCGCCAGACATAAAAGGTTGGGAACCACTGATCTGGAGGATTTCGAAGACTTGCAAAATATTCCTCCGGATGAAACGTTACGGATCAAAGATATTGTGATAGTTGAATATACCACCAAGAAATCATACAAGCATTTTATAGGACAAATAGAAAAAATAGAGGCAGATGAATATTCCATAAACTTTTTGAAAAAATGCAAGACTACTTCAACTAACTTCATTTTCCCTGATGAAAAAGACGAAGACATTGTTACAATAGAACAAATTATTCAAAAGTTACCCAAACCCGCAATTTTTTTAGGAACGCAGAGATCTATGATAAACCTTAGTTTTGATTATTATCTATCTTCTTTCAACATGAACTATTGGTTAGTTTAGTGTACTTCATTATTGAGTTTTTTTTTAAATTTTTTTTTACCGAATATATTTTTATTTCTCGTTATTTACAATTTTAAATTTTTGCTCTTTGCTTGTATTTTTATCGAATATGTTGTCTTTGTTCTTGTTTTGATTATTTAGGAATATAATAAACCATTTAAAATACATAATTTTCTTATGCCCCAATATGAACCATAGGGCGTCCCAATATATACCAGTGATGGTATACAGTGGAACATGAGGTACATTATGGGTCAGCCAGTTTTTTGCGTAAAAGATCAAAGTAAAAATGTTTTAAAAAATATCTTTTAAACGAATATTTACCCCTACCTATGTACATAATTTGAATAAAATATCTCCAGAATTTAAAATGTTATTACAAATTATAGAAAATTGTACCGTTATATACCACCCTTCCCTAGGTATGCAAAGTCCGCAGAAACTGTTCTATTTGGTTTATAAATAAATTAGCGCTCCGAAATGTTCTTTTTTTAATAATTGCTCTGTCACTCCGAAGATTTTAACTTTAAACCAAAAACACACAAAAAAAATGACTCAAATTTAATTCTGCACAAAGATATTCTTTTCTGATTTCCTTCGATGAAAATTTTCCCCGGAAAATCCCGGTTTTCCCTACAAAATCTTTTATTTTCAATTAAAATTTTAGGTAAATTAATTTTTTCGATTTTTTTTTACCAAAAAAGAAGGGATCAACTTTATTTTGAGCGTAACTTACGTACTTACTTTTGATGCTAGAATTTTTTTTTTAAACATAAATAAAGCTTTTTTTAAACACTTTAAAAAAGTTGTGATCAATTTTCCCCAAAAAGTTCTCTATTTTTTGGATATTATACATTGAAATATTCGATTTGGAATTTGACGAAATACTTTCATTAGTTGCAACTCTGCGTCTTCTAAGTCTACAGACTTCATAATAAATATATACCATATTTTTATAATAAATTTTTGATAGCAATATTTTTATAAATACTAACTTTTTAAGAGATTTTCGAAAAACCGTCTAAAAACGTGATATTTTTGTTGAAAAATGAACATATTCACTCGCAAATAACTCGAAAAGTATTGACTTAGCGAAAAAACTCTTAAGTCAAAAGTTCCTTAGAATCAGTCAGTGTATCCAATTACAGACTTATTTTGAACGTATATTTTTTTACTTCCGAGAAGGGGCTGATACTTAACCCCAGTACAAACGCAGACATCGACACTATCACTTTTTTCTTTAACATGTTGTGTGTATTAGTGATGTACATTTTAGTTACTTTTAAATATTTGTACAGATTTGTTACTTTAACTATCAATGCCCTAAGTTACGTTCGGTGCTTTTAGTTTTCAGGTAGGATACAATAATTGTGACTTTAGGAATTTGTATGCCAATCCAGTATCCACAAAGTGTTTGTTTTGTTTGGTGTTACCGACATCCACATTTCGCTAGTTTACTTGTAACGAAAGTACTGAAATAACACGTATTTCTAACAACGAGAAATCGGTACTTTGGGTATTAGACCTGGATCCCACGTACCAAAAAAAAAGTTGATTAATAGCAAGCTGAAAATTTGTTAATAGCTTAACGGTATCTAGTCCGACAAACTTTGATGTATGGGAACACTGGAACAGGGGAAGTTTTAATTGTGGAACAGGTTAAAAATTTGGAACGTCAGGCTACGAAAACGTTCCATGTATTTTGTCGGACAGAACTTGATGTACGGGAACACTGGAACAGGAAAGTTTTAATTGTAGAACAGTTTAAAAATTTGGAACGTCAGATTACGAAAACGTCCCATGTATTTTGTCGGACAGAACATCCAATTGATTTGTTACTATTTCATTAAACTCTCATACAAAAATCAGACTAGTGTTTATCACCAACTGGGCACTTTAATGAGTGGAACACGAAGAACATGTCAAATGACAGGAATTATATTGGTGATAAATATCTGATTTTTGCATGAGAGTTTGATGAAAGGGTAACAAATCAGTTTGATGTTCTGTCCGACAAAATACATGAAATCGAATCTAAAAATTGCATAATATTAGTATTATATGTATAACTATTTAGATGGGAAAGAAGCAACAATTAAATTGAAAAAATAATTTTATTAACGTTTCGACGCCCAAATCGGGATGAAATTGATTGATGAAATCAATCCCAACTCAAGAATATCCGTCACAAAAAAATCATAGCATGTGATCTGTCTTTAAAAAGACAACCACATGCAACACGCATATGTCAAATATGTCAACACACATGGGATAATGAACATAGAGTTCAGTGGAGAGATTCAAGTATAGTCCTGAAAGAATCAGATAGTAAAAGCTCACATGCTATGATTTTTTTTGTGACGGATATTCTTGAGTTGGGATTGATTTCATGTAATCGAATGAACTATCTTTTAGTAAAGTCGTCCCAGGAACGCAACTCATAAATATTGGCGATATCATTTTGAAGTCTTCTACTTTAAAATGTATAATATACGTCTGAATTGCCAATACAAATGAGTCAGATTAAATAAATTATTAGAAGAATTTTTTTACTTAGCAAGAAAAATTTCGTTTAATTTAGTAGTATTTTGTATTTTGACAACTGCACCCGATTTGGGCGTCGCACAGTGGAGCAGGAGAGCTAAAAAGTTGGCATAAAATGAAAATACTAAATGCAGTATTTTCTGACGCATTCATGTTAATTAAATAGTACACAATCCTGCGTATGATTTGGCATCATTTTTTCCCATTCAATCCCCCTACACCCATTGCGACGCGTCGCAAAGGGCACATAGTCCGTGCTAACAATGCATAGGCCGCGATAGCTTGATTCGACTTACGTTTGATCCACTTATTTCAAGTCAAAAGTTAATTTATTAGTAAAATTGGCTACGGATATTTGATCTTCAGGAAAGTGACAATATTATTACAGATATGATATAATAATTAAGTAAATATAGTTTCTTATAATATGTTGTTTAAAACTACCTGTACAAAATATCAAAATATACATTTTTCAAAAAGAGCAAGTGATTTGTTAGTGTTCCCAGACTGATCCTACTTTAATTTTGTTTTATTTTGATAGCTTGAGTATTATTCTTTAAAAAGTCATTTTAACTTTTTGCTCATATTTGCTCCTTTTTTCATAATTTTATTTTTTGTGAGGTTATGTTAACCTAGTTAAATTGAATAACACCGTGAAATTGAATTTTAATTTTCCGTTATTTGTGTCATGTATTTATGTATCTACAGACACTCTCATCTCTGCCCGTCTGTCAACTTCCATCTCTACCCTTCTGTCAATGTCAATGACAGTACTTATTAGACAATATATTATTGTGGTGTACCTATTCAATAATAAACTTTAATATAATTACAAGTGTAAATTAGAACGCCTCTTTCGATCCACAAGTAAGCATTACAAATTGTTTTAGCAGATTTAATGCTTTTACAATGTTTATGACAAGAAAAGAACTTGTTAGCATCATGAGAAGATCTAGCAGCAAAGAAATTGAAAAGCAGTTTGAATTCTTAGAAGCCGAGATGGCAAATTTAACAAAATGCCAAGATTTCAAAAAATCACTGTCGCGTTTTAAGACACAGTACAAGTCGCGTTGGTCAAAAGCGTGCAAAATAGATGACAGATTTCAAAGAAATAATAAAGAGTGGCCGAATAAACCTATTTCATTTCCCCAAAAGACCAAAAACATACGTGGTCGCCCAGAGGTGAGTTTTGAGTGTAGTTCTGAACGTACAAAACGACTAAAAACCAAAGGACTACGCGATTCTACATCAGCTTCGGTTTTAAGCTATGCTACACAGATGAGTTTTAGAGCAGAAGGGCATATAGATGCTTCTAGAATACTCAAAGATCTTACGTCAACTACTCCAACCCGAGCCGCTAGATATAAGAAAGCATACAAAACTGCATTAGAATCCAAGCCAAAGATCATGTCAGGAGAAGTCCTTGCTGTTTTAATAAGCGGAAAATTGTCTCGACACCAATATGAAGTGGTTAGAGCTAGTGCCCCGGATAGATTTCCTTCTTACTTCATTTCGGCTGTTCGTAGCATGCTTTTGGTTTTCTTGGTGTCTTATATTGATTCAATGCCATAGTTGCTAACAGGTCTGATGCAAGTTTTATAAATTCTAACTTTGCTGTCAATTCTCATATATGGGTTATCCCACACCACTTCTCTCAAACATCCGGACATGACTGCGGGCTTGTTTATTTGTCCTCTTAGGTCTCTGGCTGGGTCATGATAACTTGATAAGTCTAAACCTAGATGTTTGAACTGGTTTAGCTGTTCTATGGGTTTTCCCTCTACCACGAGCTTGCATCTAATTGGGTCTTTCGCAATGGTAATGCATTTTGTTTTCTGCGTGAATATGTATCAATAAAAGTCCCCTTGTAGGCCATCCTCATCCTCTGTAATCAGGGCTGCATCATCCGCATAGCACACTATACTGATTCTACTGTGACCGAGCCTGTATTCTAGTTGTAGAGATTTCACATCTTCTATTATTTCATCCAATAGCATATTGAATAGAAATGGGCTGAAGCTGTCTTTCTGCCTGATTCTCCCTGGTGTTAGTATGTTGGCCGTATCTATGGTTTTTTAGTTTAAGTTTCTTAATATATTACATACAAAATGCTGTTATTCCTATATATGTGCAATAAATGGTAGGTATTAAAAAACAGTTGGGTTACGTAATTTTTCTAAAACAATGTTAAAACGGTTGTTTTGAGATATAAATATTAACAAATATACACAAAAACAAGTAAATTAGAGTGTAGAATTGTTTAAAATGAAAATTAATAAACCTCAAATATCATTTGAATACATATTGGTAGTAACCAGGTACATGCAGCTTTAAAAATTAAGTTTGAGCAAAACATTTGAATAAGTCATACTTCAATGAAAAATATTTGGAAATCGAGATCCAAAAAGAAGAACATCCTGGTTAAAGAATCTCAGAACCTGCTTCAACGCAACATCTTTGCAGCTTTTCCGCGCTGTTGTAGATAAAATAAAGATTGCCTTGATAACCGACAACATTCATCACGGATAGGCACAGAAAGAAGAAGAAAACATTTGAAAAAAGATCGTCTTTGTATATGTATACACCATTCATAATGTTTTTAAAAAATTTGGCCATAATATATTGACAATGATTTAATGCCAACTTATGTTGTCTCTTGCCCCACTGTGCGTCGGTCGAAACGTTAATAAAATTATTTTTATTAGGAAATAGCTTCAGAACATTAGTATTATATGTAGGTATGCAATGTCCGCAGAAACTGTTCTATTTGAAAAAAAAAGCCTCCTGATGAGAGACTAATAAGTTTCGAAACCGGTAGAGGTGCTTGCTGCACTCTCTGATCGGACTAGAATATGGTTCGGCTGTATTTTCGTTTTGCAACGAAATTGAAAATGGTTATTCATTTTTGATTTACATTTACTCTGATTGGAGTACGAAGGGGACCATTCTCGTTGGAACTTTACCGCGCTGAGCAGATGGGACGTGAATTGCAAATTGTAGAATTCCCTCATCTTCCTTAGTCTCAGCATCCGTATGGCTTGCAAATTGTAGAAGCATCGGAGGTGTAACCAGAGAAGTTTCCCATTGTTTTCATTCTGGTGGGATGTAGAATAGCATTGTTGTTTTGTATGCCATTAGAGTGAAAACTTAATCTTTTTGTTCTATTTGGTTTATGTTCTTTTTTTTTCAATAATTGCCCTGACACTCCGAAGATTTTAACTTTAAACCAAAAACACACAAAAATATTCACTCTAATTTAATTCTGCACAGACACACACCCGCAAAATTAGCCGAACACGTTAAAAATTGGACATGTTTGATGTCTCGTATTTCATAAACCAGTGGTTCGATTTGAGTGATTCTTTTAGTATGTTATAGCCTTATTATTTAAGAATATCGGTGTAATAATATTTTTGCTAGACAGGTAAATGTCATTTTATACCGGGTGTAACAAGCATACTGTGTTTTTTTCTTTAAGTTCGGAACACCCTGTGGAATATTCCAGCAAATATAAAATATTAAAATTAAAACTCGATTGTAGAATTATGCTTTCTTAACATTTTCTTTTTTGATTCATTTGCTTATGTTGGAAAATAAAAAAGTTATGTGCTTTAACAACTAGCCATGTTTTTTATCAATAAATCCTCATAGTAGGGGAGAAAAGTATGCTAAATTTGCAATTACTCGGGCGTTCTTGTGACCTGGAGTGGATTGTGAAGAGTGGGTGCTACAACCAAAAAAAGTTAAGTTAAGTTTTCCATAAAGTGTGGGACTCTCCATTTTTCAATTTATAGCGCTATTTATCCATAATAGGAAAAAATGTTGCAAATAAAAGTTGCTTATTTTTACGTCAAGGATCCACATCTGCAATAAAAATTGGGGGCTCCTATTTAATATTTTAATATAACCCCCCACCCCACCTCCGTGGGGGGTCGTGTTTGGTGCCATTCGGTAGATTTTTGAAAAATATTGAATAGGTGTATTTTGCAGTTTTACGATCTGATGTTCATTTCGCAAAATATCGCAGGGTTCGTATTTATAATTTTTAATTTACCCCCCCACCCCTCTCCGTGGGGTGTCACGAGCCCCCACGGAGGTGGGATGGGGGATTTAATTTAAAATATTAAATAGGAGCCCCCAATTTTTATTGCAGATTTGGATTCTTTACGTAAAAATAAGCAACTTTTATTGGACATATTTTTTCGAATTATGGATAGATCGCGCTATAATCGGAGAAAAATGATTGTTTCAAATGGAAAATTAAATTAAACAATGAAAAGTCCCCCACTTTATGGAAAACTTAATCTTTTTCTGATTTTAGCACATACTCTTCACAATCCAATAGGTTCCCATAACGCTCGAGTAACTGCAAATTTAGTATACTTTCCTCCCCTACTATGAGGATTTATTGATGAAAAACATGAATAGTTGTTAACGCACATAACTTTTTTATTATCTCACGTAAGTAAATGAATCGAAAAGGAAAATGTTAAGCAAGCCTAAGTCTACAATCAAGTATTAATTCTAATATTTTACATATGCTAGAATATTCCACAGGGTGTTCCAAACTTTAAGAAAAAAACACAGTATGATTGGTACACCCGGTATAAAATGGTATTTACCTGTCTAGCAACAATATTTTTACAACGATATTCTTAAATAATAAGACTATAACATACTAAAAGAATCACTCAAATCGGACCACTGGTTTATGAAATACGAGACATCAAACATGTCCCATTTTTAATGTGTTTGGCTAATTTTGCCGGTGTGTGTATATTCTTTTCTTTTCTGATTTCCTTCGATGAAAATTTTCTACGGAAAATCCGGGTTTTCCCTACAAAATCTTTTATTACGTTTTCGTAATGTGACCTTCCAAATTTTTAAAGTGTTCCACAATTACTTCCACTGTTCCAGTGTTCCAGTACATCAACGTTTGTCCGACTAGACACCGTTAAGCTATTAACAAATTTTCAGCTTGCTATTAATTAACTTGTTTTTGGTACGCGGGATCCAGGCCTATATTGGACAAATACTCGTTACTTTGTATCGGGTAAATACTTTTTTACATCACTAATGTATAGGTATGCCAAATTCCATGTCAATCTAAGCGGTTGTTTAAAATTTACAGCAAAAACCGTTAGTAAGTGAACTACAATATAAACCGGTCGCAAATTATGTACACAATGACAATTACAATGTTTTTCCGAAATTGATGCTCTTGAAATTTACCACCAGGAGTCGCCCACTTTGCGGTTCTTCGCGAATTAAAAGCTGGGCATAAATCTTGTAGAAATGTTTTTAGTAGTAACAAGGAACTAATAAAAAACTTATATTAAACAAATATGTATATATTTACAAACTTTCACATTTTTACAACTGATCACATAAACACGTGAACGTGTCTATCATCAAAAAGGGGCTAAAATAAATTAATAATAAATACATTAATATTTATATTGTTTAAAAATATATTCTCTAAATGCCTACAACTAAAAAATGCATGTTTTATATTGCTTCAAAATAGATTCTCAAGTTCAACAGATTTCTAGGGCAATTATAACCGATTTCACAAATTTTCGTTATTTCCTCACTTAAGTAATAAACGTACAAATCGTATTCCTTGAAGATGATTTCTTTAGACCGGGGTATTTAGCACAAAATAAATCGATTTTTAAATACAGTACCCAGAGACTTGCAATTTTTTGCATTGTGTTCAGGATGACGCGAAGTCAGGCGTCAGGATAAAAGTCTACTATACAAAACGCTGGACGGAAGGGCCGCCCGAGAACTTTATCGTATCGATCTATTATCGTTATCGTACTAGATACTGGCATTCTATAAAAATAACAAAGTTACTCGTTATTTTGATATTTTAGAAACACCTTGTATACTTGAAAATATTTTATGGGTCTACGCATCATTAATTCCTGCATTTGAGAAAATGTTCGGGGACACACTATAGATTATTGCATAAATCAATAGAATATTAGTCATACTTTCATTTCAAATTAGTTCATTTTTCTGAGAAATTAATAGTTTACAATATTTGCATTTTACTGCATGGATTGTAATGAAATTTTGGGAGTAGCCCAAAGCCAAATCTCCTAATTCAAAGTCTATCCTATATTATACTATATACTATGGCGCTTTTATCATGGGGGCGGTTCCCACCACTTCTCGGGGATAGAACATTTTTATTTTCGAATTGCATGGAGCAAAAGAAAGAATTTTAAGAAAATTTAAAAATGCGCCCTATAATTTGATCTTATTTTTTTCACCCGTTCAACTTTTTGAAAGTAGAAATAACACTATATTAAGAGGTATTGCAAAAGAAAAACAATGCATTTAAATTCTGGTGAATGAGGGGTTAAATGTATGTACTTATCATTTTTCCTTAAAGTACATTAGTCATATCTTTTTTGCACCATATTTCGCTTAGTTTAAATGTAACCGACATTTAACGGTGCTCGTTTTAAAGGCCTTTTCAAACACTACAAAAGCATGAGCACTTTGAGCATGCACCAAAAAACAAACTCTTTTTACCTACCATATCTCTTTTTGTATTATAAATAGAAAATTTACGAAGGAACGAATCTCTTTTTTATTTATAATCTAAAAAAATTTTTATATAGTGTTTTTAGTTTGATGCATAGTTTTTAAGGTATTCACAAAAAACCGTCCGAAAACGTGTCATTTTTGAATGAAAATGGCCAATTTTCAACTACGCATAACTCAAAAAGTATTGAGTTCTCAAAAAAAAGTATAGATCAGTTTTTGCTTAAAAATAGGTTCTCTAGCCACTTCCATGCTTATTTTGACCAACAAATTTTCCACCCACTTGAAGGGGTGGGAATTGCCCCAAGATAAAAGCGCCATAGTATATAGGGTAGATTTTGTTTCTTGAGCTATTCCCTACTTACTGTGAAAATATCAAGTACATCGATGTAGTAGGATGGAATTCGGAGCCAAATACCCTCATCGACTGCCCTATAATAATGCTCTGCTATAATCGCGTGAGAGGGGACACACAAGATTCTAGCAAAATTTCAATTTTCTGTAACTTTTCGAGTTTTTGAGTTACAGCAACGACTTTTATGTCGTTGGAAAGGTAATTTTACATTGTTTCAAAATATGTAAAAATATACAGGGCGTATCTAAAATATTAAGATTTTTTTTTCATTTCCGGTTCAACCGGAAGCTATATTGTAGATAAAATTTATTGTGCTAATAGATAATAACGTATATGTCTGCCAAATTTCAAATTTTAGTTTCTATTACAGAGGAAGTTACGGGCACTCGAATATTTTTTTATAAAAAATTCATAACTCCCCTCCTATGAGGAGTTAAGAAATCTGACTGATGTTATTGAATTTACCGATAGGATATCAAAAACATATCAAAAAATAAATAAATTCCTTGGAGCCATTTTTGAGAAAATCTAGTTCAAACTTATGTCAAATTTTGACCCCTTAAATATAGGCAACCCATAACTTTTCTGAAAAACGATAATATTCTTGTTATAGCCCCATCTTTAGGCTATACAAATGTTTTTTCAAATTAAATTTATCTTAAACAAGTTTTTAGATTGGTAGGGAAATGTATCGGGTGGGCGGTCGGCCATGCTGGCCGCCATTTTGGATTTGGAAATGTGAAATTCCGTATTTCTATTTACCTGTCGATGAGCTAACTTTAAGTTAAATTTCATTCGTTTCGGTCAAAATTTGCAAAAATGGGCCCCAAATAACCCCCCTATTTTGGCCCCTCTTTGAGAGGTTTTTTCAAAAGCTTAGTTTCTCGACAAAATTCTCTTAAACACTCCTACCGAATTTCATCGAAATCGGTCTAGTAGTTTTTGCTGGGCGGTGGCGACATACGTACGTACATACGTACGTACGTACATACTTCCGACATGTTTTTTTTTATTTGCTTTTTAGACTCAGGTGGACTCAAATCGTCGAAAAAAAGTGAAATCTGAAAAAAAATTTTTTGCACGATCCTATAACTTTATCTATTATACTCATACTGCGTATGTAGTACGATAAAGTAAAAATGGATGGAAATGCATAATTGTACTTTAATGTGCATAGGATGCATCCAAAAGTCCATAAAAATGTCAAAATAAGTATATTAAGGGTCACATTTTGTTATTCAGTGGGTTTTTGGGGTCACTGAACACGACGTAATCAGAACCGACCCCCGAAGCACCTGGTGTACGGCTAAGGCACGTCATCTAGAGTTTCAAGGGTTCTCGGCACTCAATTGATGCAAACAAATTACTTGGAGGTTTTTGGGATCGCTGAACACGAATACGTCATCAGAACCGGCTCCCGGAGCACCTGGTGCCCAGGGTCACTGCTAATGCACGTCATCTTCTCGAGTTTCGAGGGTTTTAGGCACTAAATTATTAAAAGCAGATCATTCGAGGGGTTTTTGGTATTGCTGAACACGAATACGCCATCATAACTGACCTCCGAAAACCGAAAACCCTCCAAACACATCAGTCACTCTGAGCACCAGGTGCTCCGAGGGTCGATTTGATGTCATATTCTTTTTCAGCAAACCTAAAAACCGCTCAAGTAATCTATTTACATGCATTCATTGCCGAAGACGTTCCAAACTCTACAAGATCACGTTCCCTAGCAGTTACCATGGGCACCAGGTGCTCCGGGAGTCGATCCTGATGGCGTATTCGTGTTTAGCAACCCCAAACCCCCTCTGTAATCTGTTTGAATCAATTTAGTGACGAAACCCTCGAAACTCCAGATGACTTGCCTTAGCAGTAATCCTGAGTACCAGGTGCTTCAGGGGTCGGTCCTGAATACGTATTCTTCCAGTGTCTATCCTTTATGATGTTGGCGATCATATTGGTTTAGATAATCTTGTTGACCACTGATATGAACATAATCTTTAATTGTCATTCCAGTGGACTGTGTAAGTTTCCGAAGCCATGAAGTTCCTTTTCTACTGGGTCTGTATTTACTGTTTACCGTGGATCTTCACTTCTATTAATAGGAAAAGTTTGTATTTCCTGTTTCATGTAACATGCCCAACATATTCATCCTGTGTACCTTTCTTTTCTATATAGCCCGATCAGGGAACACAAAATTTTACGAAAACCTCCAAAAAAATAAAGGAAGGATGAAAATTTGGGAATAGGTAGTTGAATTGTCTATTATTATATAAGAAAAAGTTTACAATTCTACATCCCCTCCATTTGACAAAAATTGGGAAATATGGGATGAAAAATATTTTCTCGGGGGTGAAAAAATATACGTCCAAAATAAGTCCGAAATTGGATAAAGTGACTAATTGTAAGTAACTTTTGTTCTAGAGGTTTTTCACTAAGTTAATACTCGTACTTTCCGAGTTATTTGCGAGTGAATACGTTCATTTTTAACAAAAAAAAACATGTTTTTGGACGATTTTTCGCTGATAACTCAAAAAGTAAGTATTTTCACGAAAAAAATATTCTTAGCAAAAATATAGTTCATAAAAAATTGAAAAAAATGGTTTATACATGAGGTCTGTAGACCCAGTAGAAGCAGAGTTGTAGCTAATGAAATGTAGGTTCTTCTTTCGTCAAATTCCAAATCGAATATTTCAATTTGAAATAACCCAAAAACGGAGAACTTTACGGAGAAAATTCATTACAACTTTTTTAAAGTGTTTAAGAAAATGATTATTTTTGTTTTAAAAAAAACTTCTAACATTAAAAGTAAGTGAGTTACGCTCAAAATATTGTTGGTCCTTTTTATTTTTTGGTAAAAAAATCGCGAAATTCACCCTCTAATTAGCTTCCCAAATAAAATTAACCGTTACCGCTTCACAAGTTACTTTACTTATGTATTCTTTATATTATCTATAAGTTTCATTGGTTCAAAGTGCTAATTTTTGAAAAAAATTGGGTTTAAAATAAAACATTTTTTTTTAATTTTGAAAAAAAAAATGGAATTTTTTATGGAATTAACTTAAAGTTATTAAAATTATTAAAGAGTAATAAAATGTACGTTTTGCTTTTCTGAATATTTTGGATTTTTTGTTTTCTTGTTAGACAAAAATTGGTTATGCTATGGCTGTTCAAAATTTGCCTAAACTCGTGATTATTTACTCGTTCAAATCATTGTTACTACAGTTTTTTCAAAAATAAGCACTTTGAACCGATGAAACTTACAGCTCATATAAATAATACATAAGCAAAGTAACTTGTCAAGTAGTAATGATAAAATTTATTAGTGATGCTAATTAGGGGGTGATTTTCGCGATTTTTGTACCAAAAAATAAAAGGGACCAACAATATTTTGAGTGTAACTCACTTATTTTTAATGTTAGAAGTTTTTTTAAAAAACAAAAATAAACCTTTTTTTAAACACTTTAAAAAATCTAACATGAATTTTCCCCGAAAAGTGCTCCGTTTTTGAGTTATTTCACATTGAAATATTCCATTTGGAATTTGACGAAGAAGTATCTACTTTTCATTAGCTACAACTCTGCTTCTACTGGGTCTACAGACCTCATGCATAACCATTTTTTTTTCAATTTTTTATAAGCTAAATTTTTGCTAAGAATATTTTTTTCGATAAAATACTTACTTTTTGAGTCATCTCCGAAAAACCATCCAAAAACATGTTTTTTTTTGTTAAAAATGAACATATTCACTCGCAAATAACTAGAAAAGTATTGACTTAGTGAAAAACTCTATAGATCAAAAGTTGTTTAGAATTAGTCACTTTATCCAATTCCGGTCTTATTTTGAAGGTATATTTTCCACCTTCGTGAGGGGGGTATTCCCCTCCATTTTTGTAAAATGGAAGAAATGTAGAATTGTAAACTTTTTCTTATACATATAATAATAGACAATTTCAACTACCTATTCCAAAATTTTCATCTTTCCTTTATTTTTTTGGGGTCAGATTGTTCTTTGATCGGGCTAATATACTTTAGTATTTCCCTAATCTACATATAGAGGCATATAGTCCCCATAAACTAGTTCTTTAAACAATTTATTGTGGCGTAAATATTATTCGTTAATATTATTTTCTTTACAATTTTCATCAAAATGAAGGCACTTATTATAGAGCAAAAGCAGTTTTATTTTGGCTCACTGTCGTTGCGATGACCCTAATCAGTCAGATAATCCTTTGAATTCAGACCAAGAAATGCTAAAATTATTATAGTAGTTAATAGTTAATTGTGGAATTAACAAAAACTTATGAAACCAGGTATTAATCTCTTAAAATTATTAAAAACTAGAGATATTTTCAATTAAACCATTTTTGGTCAAACGATAGCTACTCTTCTAATTTTATATGAGATATAATATCACAGTTACAGTCTAAATAACATAATCTATATAAACTCGCAAGCAAAAAATGATCCAATAAAAATGATTTCTAAACTGTATAATCAATTTGGTCACTGTGTGGGGCCGTTTGGTAAAAAAATCCGAGGATTTTTCGTCTGACACTGGTATGTATGAGGTGCATACGATGAAGAAAAAGTATAGAAAAAGTAATGGGCATAGTAATTCGACACGTTTTAAAATATACGGGGTATTCATGGACAAAGGAGTTTTAATAAGGAATACTATTGTAGACGCAGTTGCTAACACAAAACGAAATAATGAATCAGCAACTAAGGAATTTTATAAATGCATAAAAGGTCCTCATAGCAATCGAAAAACTTTTTCTTTTTATTTCATTTATTTTAAATAGATCATTTTTCGCAGAGATCTTAGTCCTATAAATTGATAAAAGGCCTAATAAAATATTATATGTTTTATGTAACAAAGTATATTTCGTTGTATCACTAACCAATCGATTCACTTCAGTAGATTTTTTCAGTTTAGATAATCTTATTTAGGAGATATAAGTACTTCACTCACAAAAGAATCAAATTCTTGTTAAAAAAAGAATGTGTGTGTACTTTGTACGCACGTAAGAAGATATTCTTCTATTATATAATAGGTAATTTAAACGAAGTAAATATACTTAAAAGGTTATTTGTATTTTATTTAAAAATCAAACTAACTTTCTTATCTACCACTTTCAAAAAAATTTTATTAAAACAACCAAAAATAAAAAAAAAATATGAATCGCCGGGAATTGAACCCGCAACCTTCCAATCTCAGTGCTAACGCATTTCTAACTACTCCATCGAGGCACTAGAAATAAACATGTAAGTTTCGGATATAATTACACAACACGGCGACATATAGTGTAAAAATGTTATGCTTACATAATATTTTATTAATCCAAAAACACAAGAATTATAATAAATAATACATTTAATAAAACCACTAATATATTCTTTTAATGACTTATTTGCACGGTTACAGATACATACATACCTATAATTACGTATTTTTTATGGGAAATAAGCCACAATTTTACTAAAAAATGAATTTATTAACGTTTCGAAGCCCAAATCGGGTTTCGTTGTCAAAATACAAAATATTATTAAAATAAAACAAACATGTTGTTGCTAACTAAAAAAATTCTTCTAATAATTTATTTAATCTCACTCATTTATATTGGCAATTCAGACGTATATTATACATTTTAAAGTAGAAGACTTTAAAATGATATCGCCAATATTTATGAGTTGCGTTCCTGGGACGACTTTACTAAAAGATAGTTCATTCGATTACATGAAATCAATCCCAACTCAAGAATATCCGTCGCAAAAAAATCATAGCATGTGATCTGTCTTTAAAAAGACAACCAAATGCAACGATGACAGTAAAATTCTCGCGTTAGAGATTCCATAGTAAATCACGAGGGAAAACCAGGAAAAAACCTCGTGATACTATATATATTTTGCGACGGATATTCTTGAGTTGGGATTGATTTCATGTAATCGAATGAACTATCTTTTAGTAAAGTCGTCCCAGGAACGCACTCATAAATATTGGCGATATCATTTTAAAGTCTTCTACTTTAAAATGTATAATATACGTCTGAATTGCCAATATAAATGAGTGAGATTAAATAAATTATTAGAAGAATTTTTTTACTTAGCAACAACATGTTTGTTTTATTTTAATAATATTTTGTATTTTGACAACGAAACCCGATTTGGGCTTCGAAACGTTAATAAATTCATTTTTTAGTAAAATTGTGGCTTATTTCCCATAAAAAATACGTAATTATAAAAATGCCACAAGGAAATAGCTTCAGAACAACATACATACCTATCTTGAAAGATTAGCAATGAACTACATACTGTCAGTGCGCGCAGGCGCGCGGTAAATGTACAATTTTACCCTCAATCGATTCGCCGCTAAAGAAGAATATCTTCAAAAATTAAAAAAAAAAACAGTTTGAGAAGTATGTAATAGCAATAATTAGTCTTAAACTGTATGTATGTACAGTGGAACCCCGATAAGTCGGTCCCCGATAACCCGGAAGTCCGGCTAACCCGGACCGATTTTCCTCAGAAAAACATTTCAACAATAAAAATGTATGTAATGTAATATTTGAGAGATAATGTGGTATTTGTGTAATTTGAACTATACGATAGTAAAAATGGCTCATGGCACACGGCGGCAGAGCGACGTTCATTGTCTCGGATTATCGGGAACAACAAGCGCCTGTATTCCTTTATTTATTTCAAACTGTCTTAGTACTGTTCAAAAAAGACTAAAAGACTATTTAAAAAATTCTTTTTTAAACAATGGTCTTAGTCTCCACTGTTCTTAAATAACATAACATTGTTCCGATTGTGACCGTATTGTGTGTAGTACAGTCGTATTTTTCGCTTTCGTCCTATAATCGTGCTTCAGATAGGTTTGTGTTTGCGTGTCTTTTTGTCTATGCATGAGTTTTTTACCAAGAAATGAACAATACTCATACTCTATACAACTATACGTAATTTAGATGTGTACTGTGCATATATATTTCATGTTATTTCAATTATAACGGAGTTTATCTGTAAGTATACCGTATTTTATTCATTTTCCATATTCTCTGGCTAACCCGGATCTTCGATAACCCGGATCGGCCGCGGTCCCGATTAATCCGAGTTATCGAGGTTCCACTGTATTGTATGTATGCATAAAACTTCAAAATATGCTCTGAAATGTATAAGGAAGGTGGTGACCATATTTCTGTAGTAATCCATAAAGTGATAGTACTTATATGGCAAAACACGAATTGATAGGAGAGGACTCGTTAAAGGGACTAATATGAAAATGTTTACCTACCTATACCAAAACTAGCAATTAATTATTGAATATAAAAAATTTGCCTACGTAATTTTATCTATACAAAAATAGAAAAGTTAAGCAGTTTAGCTTTTAGTTACAGCTTTTCTTCCTAATCGCTATTTTTTTTATATTTCCGTAGTTTTAATGATACAAAATTCATATACTTTTTAAAATAAATGTTAGAGGGATATCCAGGAAGTAAGAATACAAGATTTGTATGAGACATTGGTATTTTTTTTTCAAAGCTAACTTTTTGACATGTACAATGGTATCTCACCAAGAGGCCTATAAATATAGACATAAGAAGAATTGACTAGGTAACGTATCGACCGCTCTGTGGATCGAGGTATAACAATAGGCATAATAAGAATAGACAATGTAAGGTATGTTCCGCTCTGTGCATCGAGGTGTAACGCCAATATCAAAGACGTCACTGGTCAATATTCACCTTGAGTGGTCTAGCCATCTTTGTCTGTCACATACGCGGGATCGCTAGGTAAAAGAGAGATAGACCACCGATCGACTATTCACTTTGAGTGGTCTAGGCATCTTTGTCTGTCACATGCGTGGGATCGCTGCGTAAAAAAGGATAGATAGACCACCTATCGACTATCCGCACGTTACACTATTTTCCATACGTCTTTGGTATACATCATACCGTAGTACCGTACCATATGTCAAGAGTACGAGAAAAATGACGGCGGTATACAAGCCTAGTGTCCTAGAAAAGAAATACATAGTTTTGTTCTGCTGCGTTTTCAAACATCGGGTATTAAATAAACAATATTTTCCCATTATTTTTGCATTCGAAAACCATTTACTATTATGGTAAGAATGTATTCTTCATCATCATTCTCTTTGACTTATCCCTATGCGGGGTCGGTTTCCCTAATTGCATTTCTCCAAACAATTCTATCTTGGGTCATCTCAACGTTAATCCCCTTTACCAACATGTCCTGCCCAATCGTCTCCCCCCAGGTCTTCTTTGGTCTTCCTCTCCTACTCCTTCCAGGAATCTGCACTTCAGCTATTCTTCGTATTGGGTGATTAATGTCTCGACGATGAACATGATCAAACCATCTTAACCTATGCTCTCTCATTTTGGCATCAATTGGTGCCACACTTAGACTTCCCCTAATATACTCATTTTTAATTTTATCCTTCTTTGTCACTCCACTCATCCATCTAAGCATTCTCATTTCCGCTACATGCATTCGTTGTTCCTCTTTCTTTTTCACTGCCCAACATTCAGTTCCGTACATCATAGCCGGTCTTATGGCTGTTTTATAGAATTTTCCCTTCAGCTTCATTGGAATTTTTCTGTCACCAGTCGCTTCTTTCCACTTCATCCATCCAGACCTAATTCTACTGCATGCATCTCCATCTATTTCTCCATTACTCTGTAATACCGATCCTAGGTACTTAAAAAAATTGCTTTTCACAATCATTTCACCATCCAAAGATACCATTTTATTTGTAGTAACTCCATCTTTAAATGAACATTTCAAATACTCTGTTTTTGTCCTACTAAGTTTTAAACCTTTTTCCTCCAGAGCTTGTCTCCACTGTTCCAGCTTTTGTTCTAAGTCTTTTTCACTATTTCCTATTAACACTACATCATCAGCATACATTAGACACCATGGAATGCTAGGCTGTAGTTTCGCTGTTATCTGGTCCGAAACTATTGAGAATGAATAAGGACTAAGCACCGAGCCTTGGTGCAATCCTACTTTCACCTGAAATTGATCAGTCCCTCCCACACCTGTCCTAACACTAGTCGCTACTCCCTCATACATATCTCTCACAATCTTTACATATTCGCCAGGGACTCCTTTCTTATTGAGTGCCCACCACAGAATCTCTCGAGGAACTCTATCATATGCTTTCTCAAGATCAATGAATACCATATGAGCGTTGATCTCTTTATTCCTGTATTTTTCCATCAGTTGCCTTACAATGAAAATTGCATCTGTTGTTGATCTGCCCTGCATCTGGTAAGAATGTATTCTTATTTTGTGAATATCCTTTGTACTAAATGATATAAAATACTTCGATGGAACCAGATTAAAAATACTACACATTCGTGATGACGTTACACAGTCATTTTCTGTAAAATTAGTTAGTTTTTACTCAAACCGAACTGAATAGCCTATACAATTTATGTATCAGTTAATTTCAAACTAGTGTGTAACCCTATTTGGGATATATTTAACTAAATTATAAATGCTCCTTCGAAAAATCCTTCTAAAAATAACTTTGGACCATAGACTTATACAGTAAGCGTCACCATACTAGACACATATGGACATTGAGCTATTACAGTCCTGGACCCTTCACTTGTTGCAATGTTTATTTTTATGTCGAGTGACGTTTAGAACGTCAGAAAATATATAGAAACTGAATATCAACATAGATAGTTGACAAATAATAGATCAGTTGTATTAAATACAGCTGATCTAATTTTGACGTTTATAGTCGTCATTTTGTTAAAGTTGTAGATAAGTTTTAAAGTATTGTAATATTCTTGGTGTTTGTATAAAGTCATTTTAAAACAGAGTAATATTGCTATAAATTAATGTATTTTTGTATCGAAAAACAATTATTTTGAACAGTTTCTTGACAATAACATGATAGGGACGAAAGTCACATCTGAGAACAGACTGGATTAGTCCATAAGCATAGCAATTCGGTACCTACCCATGTATCTAGTACGAAGTATCTAGTGCCCATTTATCAGCGAAGTGACGACTCCATCTTTTATTTTTGATCAGTGCTGCTTCACTCTTACACATAGTAAAGCCACGTAAAGCTGCGACAGTATCATTCACGTCATTTTTAAGTGGGAAGAAGTATGAAGTATATGTTAGTTTCTCAATACAATGTGCTAGAAAGAGATAACACCAAACCATTCTAAGAGATCTTGTCAGGAAGCACGAATGGTGCACTCAGCTTATATTAATATATAAGTCTATGCTTTGGATAAATAAATCAACTATTTTTTGAGTTAAAATAAAATAATTAGTTTGCGAGGTATATAACAGCTCTCAGTTATTCATAGATAGTGTGACCAACTAGCCCGAAAAATCCAGGACATGGCCCGAATTACGAAGTCGTGTCCCGGCGTCCCGGACCAAGCTTCCGGGCCATCCGAATTTTCAATGTTTTGGTAAAATTCTATTTTGAAATTTTGAATATTCTTCTAAGAATTCATATCAAACTGAATTGGTATGACGAAAAAAAGTCGACAATTTCGAGAGTGTAATATTAAGATCAATACTCGGGGTGAGGCTTATATATAAAAAAACAAATAAATGGATTAGAAACAAAACCAAAGTAAAAGACAAATTAAAATAGATCTTCGCAGGTCACAATGCCCGACTGAAGTATAAAAGATGGAATCATGAAATACAACAATGGAGACCGTGGTTAGGAAGAAGAAGCAAAGGAAGGCTACAAATGAGATGGGCTGATGACGTAAAGAACTTTGGAGGACATAACTGGAAACACGTGGCGCAAAAAAGACAACACTGGATTGAATTGGGGGAGGCCTATGTCCAAAGTTGGATTTCTGAAGGCTGAAGAAGAAGAAGAATATTAATACCACATACAAAACGCTGCATATCGTGGTATTTGGTATTATAGTTCTACAAAAACTCAAACTGTGAACTTTTTTTTGTTTCTGTATTTTAATTATCGTCATTATCATTACAACCCAATTAAAAATATCACTGTCAACATAAAAATGTTTAATAAATAAAATGATGATATTATGAAAGTTCTATATTAAAAAAAATGGCCCGATTTTCATTGAAAAGTCCCGGATTTCAGGTATTTTTTTCAGCCGTGTCCCGAATTTGACTAAATAGGAGTTGGTCACACTATTCATAGACGATAACATTAAACTAATAATAAGCAAATATTTCTGAAAAATATTCTAGAAACAAAACTTCGTTAGTTTATGTTGAACATAACATCAAACACTTCATTTCATTTTTTAAAACGCCCAAGTCAAGTATCTTAAAACTTTTTAAAGGAAGCTTTTTTTCTTCTGAAAATCGTGTAAACGAGACTACAACTTGTTTGGCGATTCCTTCTTTGGACCTGCCTACAGTATTTTTAATTTCTTAAAATGTCTAGCGATATAATACTACTGATATCATGAACCGTGTTGATGATGGTAACTCTCGGGGTGTTCGGCAATATAAAATACGTAGATTAAAGGTAAAGCTAGAATTAGAATAACCGTACAACCCATTAGAACTTTCCATGATATATCAGCGTCGGCTCCACTGCAACTTAATCTAGACACAATCTGCAACAAAAAATTTAGTTCAGTCAACAAAATACAGTCAACATTGTGTCTAACTATGATTAACCTTAAAATTTACATTGTAAAATGACGTGCCCCTTATTAGAGCAGTCAATGAGGGTATTTGGCTCCGAACTTCATCTTACGATTTACTTGATATTTTCACAGTAAATTGGGAATTGCTCAAGAAACGAAGTAGAAATAATACTATAATAAAAGGTATTGTAGAAGGAAAACGATGCATTTAAATTCTGGTGGATGAGAGGCTAAATATATTTCTCATTTTTTCTTAACATACGTTAGTCATCATTTTTTTTACAGCATATCTTGCTTAGTTCGAATGTAATTAACATTTAATATTGCTCATTTTAAAGGTCTTTTCAAGCACTACAAAAGATATTGGTAGCATTATACATCTAAAATCGACCGTTTCTCTGTTATTTCAAGTTAAATCCACCGATTTGAGCATGCACCAAAAAAACAAACTCTTTTCACCTACCATATCTCTTTTTGTGTTATAACTAGAAGAGTTACGAATAAACGAGTCTCTTTGTTTTTTATACAAAAATGGTACAAAAATGTTTTATATCCATAGTTTTTTTAGTTAGATGCATGGTTTTTAGGGTATTCTGAAAAAACCGTCCAAAAAGTTGTAATTTTTCAATGAAAATTGCCAATTTTCAACCACGAATTATTGCTCTTCAATAAGCTCTGACAAAAGTTTTTTGCATAAGAACTGACTGACTTATGACGAAAAGAAAGTCGCTCTCCGCTTTTTTCTTTTTGAAATGTAAAAAATTAAACCGTCGTCGTTACAATCCAAATAGAAATGAATAGTTTCTCACTTGAAATTAACTTTATTTAGGTATAATTGATACGATCCATGTGATTCGACCGGTCTGGAATGCTTAGTTTAGAAAAAATAGTTGATTAAATCGAAAATGACATTATCATTATTATAATTAAAAAAAGTGCATTTTTCTTAAATAAACCTAAAAGTATTCATGATACCTACAAAAACAAAAAAAAATCAAAATTTTCAGTAAAAGAAATTCTACAATTAATATTTTAAACATTTTTCATATTATGAATACTTTTAGATTTAGTTAAGAAAAATGCATTTCTTAGAAAATAACCATCCTTTAAAGATCAATAACTCAGTCGTCATTGGGTTTACATAGGTCTTTCAGACGCGAATCTCTTTGTTTTTTATTAGCTTCAATTTTATTCTGAATGACTTTTTCTATAAAATTAAATTTTTTTAATTTATTCATGAAAAACGGTTATAAAACGTGAGTTTTTCCAATGAAAAATGCATATATTCAAAAATGCAAATAACTACTAGTGTCAATTTTGCAAAAAAATTTTATAGAACAAAATTTACTCAGAATTGGTCACTCTATCGATTTCCATAGTTATTTTGATTAAAAAATTTTCATCCCCTAGATGGGGTTGTTTTCACCGCCAGGGCAAAAGCGCAGTTCGGCATAGGGTAGATTTTGACAAAGGTTATAATTACTACCTAAATCCAAATTTTCAAGAAAATCGACTTTGGTTCTCAAAATTCCACGAGAAAATGGTTGTTGATTGGACTATATAGGGTGTAACAAAAATACAGGTCATAAATTGATTCACATATTCTGGGACCAAAAATAATTCGATTGAACCTAACTTACTTTAGTACAAATGTGCACATAAAAAAAGTTACAACCCTTTGAAGTTACAAAATAAAAATTGATTTTTTCCAATATATCGAAAACTATTATAATTTTTTATTGAAAATAAACATGTGGCATTCTTACGGCAGTAGCATCTTAAGAAAAAATTATAGTGAAATTTGGACACACCATAAACATTTTATGTGGGTTTTGTTGCTTTAAACCCCCCCAAACTTTTGTGTACGTTTCAATTAAATTACTATTGTAGTACCATTCGTTAACCACAATGGTTTTAAGACTTTTTTGCCTCTTAGTATTTTTTCCAAAAGTCAGTTTTTAACGAGATATTTAGAACATTTGTCAAATCCACCACATATTTGTATATGGTTAAGTACGATTATGGAGACTTGGTAATAATATGAAAATTTATTTATGATTTACATTTTTAGGGATATTTTGAACCATATTAAAAAAGAAGCCACATCTCGATAAAAGGTGCCTTTTCGAAAAAATACAAAGAGGCAAAAAAGTTTTAAAAACACTGTGTTTAACTAATGGTACCGCAGTAATATTTTAATTGGAACGTACACAAACATTTGTGGGGTTTAAAAGAACAAAACCCCCATAAAATTTTTATGTAAACATATTGAAAAATAAGCCTCAACTCGATAAAAACTGCCTTATCAAAAAAATACTAAGAAGCAAAAAAGTTTTAATAATATTGAATTTAACTAATGGTACCACAATAATAATTTAAGTGATACGTACACAAAAGTTTGGGGGGGTTCAAGGGAACAAAATCCCCACAAAATGTTTATGGGGTGCATAAATTTCACTATAATTTTTCTTTAAGATGTTCCTGCCATAAGAACGCCACATGTCCATTTTCAATAAAAAATCTACAATAGTTTTCGATATATTCGAAAAAATCGATTTTCATTTTGTAACTTCAAAGGGCTGTAACTTTTTTTATGTGCATATTTGTACTAAGGTAAGTTAGGTTGGCCTGTATTTTTGTTACACCCTGTATAATCAACAAACAGATATGAACACAAACGCGAAGTGTATTAATACTAATACGCTTATGACAAGCACCTGGCGGAGATCATAAGGGTCTTTTTTAGCTTCATCATCATCATCATCATCATCATCATCAACATTCAGCCTATACTTGTCCACTGCTGGACGTAGGCCTCCGTAGTTCACCCCCACAAATCCCTGTCCCGAGCCGCTTGCATCCAATTTTGTCATATCAGTTTCAGGTTATCTGTCAATCTTGTTCGCTACTCCAAAAGGCGTCCTGCCTGGGTCTCCACTCGAGAATACGTTTTGTCCATCGGCCATCTTTTTTAGCTTGTCCCAATTAAAATGTCTTTCTGAATCTAGCCGATCCCGAATGGTTATCATGTTTTCGAGGGAAGACGGATCACTATTTGCTTGCTACTATACAAACTAGAAAGGAAACGAAAAACCAAGTAGATCTTAACTTTCCCAAGAAAAAATTATCTGATCAACTAGACTCATAAAATGAACATTCTAAGAAATAGAAATTCAACCACAAAAAGATGAGAGTCAGACCTGTATGGCCAACAAAAGCGAATATGGAGGTTCATAAGACAACGAAAATGAATCGTCCTTAACGAATTGTATCGTAAGTTAAGAATTTTTTAAATATGAATTAACGAGATAGTACATTCTTTCACGGTTTTTGCTCTAAATTTTAAAGAACCGCTTGAATTGACATGAAATTTGGCATACGCATAGCTTACATGCCAAAGAAAAAAGTGATATTGTGCCGATGTGTGCTTTTGCCCTCTTGGGGGTGAAAAAATATATGTCCAAAATAAGTCCGGAAATGGATAAACTTACTAATTTTAAGTAACTTTTGTTCTATAGAGCTTTTTCGCCAAGTCAACACTTTTAGAGTTATTTTCGAGTGAACATGTTCATTTTTCAACAAAATAACCACATTTTTAGACGGTTTTTCACAAATAACTCAAAAAGTAAGTATTTTGCCGAAAAAACGTTCTTAGCAAAAATATAGCCTGTAAAAAGTAAAAAAAAATGGTGTAAGCGTGAGGTTTCTGAACCTCGTACAACCACAGTTATACCCAATGAAAAATAGGTTAATATTCGCCAAATTTCAAATAGAATATTTCGACGTGAAATATCCAAAAAATTAAGCACTTTTGGGGGAAAACCCATTATAACTTTTTTAAAGTGTATAAAAAAAGCTTTATTTCTGTTTTTATAAAAAGTTTCTGGCATCAAATTTAAGCAAGTTACGCTCAAAATAAAGTTGATCCCTTTTGTTTTGGAAAAAAAAATCGGGAAGATCACCCCCTAATTAGCAACTTAAATGAAATTAGTCGTTACCGCTCCACAAATTATTTTACTTATGTTGTGTTTATATGATCTGTAAGTTTCATCGATTCAAAGTGCTTATTTTTGAAAAAATTTGGTTTCAAAGGAAAATTTTAATTTTGAAAAATATGCTTTTTTCAAAATAACTTAAAAATTGTTAGAGATACCAAAAATATCAAAAAACAAAAAAAAGTTAGCATTGCTTTTCTGAATATCCTGTATTCTTTTGTTTTTCTGTAAGACAAAAATTGATTAAGATTTGGTGTTTCTAAATTTGCATACATTCGTGATCAGTGACTCGTTCAACCCCTTTTAACTACAGCCCTTTCAAAAATAAGGACTTTAAACCGATGAAACTTACAGATCATATAAACAATACACATACACGAGTCAAGAAACTTGTGAAGTCGTAACGATTAAGTTCATTTTAGATACTAATTAATAGGTGATTTTCCCGACTTTTTTACCAAAAAAAAGGACTAACTTTATTTTGAGAGGAACTTGTTTACTTTTGATGCTAAATTTTTTTTTATAAAACAAAAATGAAGCTTTTTTAAACACTTTAAATAAGTTGTAATGAGTTTTCCACGAAATTTGCTTTATTTTTGGTTATTTCACGTTAAAGTATTCCATTTGGAATTTGACGAATATGAACCTATTTTTCATTAGCTATAACTCTGGTTCTACTAAGTACAGAGACGTGACATATACACCATTTTTTTAAATTTTTTACAGGCTACATTTTTGCTAAGAATGTTATTTTCGACAAAATAGTTACTTTTTGAGTTATTTGCGAAAAAATGTCTAAAAGCTTTTGTTGAAAAAATGAACATATTCACTGGCAAATAACTCGAAAAATATTGACTTAATGAAAAAACTTTAGAACAAAAGTTACTTACAATTAGTCAGTTTATCCTTTTCTGGACTTACTTTGGTCGTATATTTTTTCACCCCCAAGTGGGGGTAAAAACCACCCCCAGGGCAAAAGCATACATCGGCACAATATCACTTTTTTCTTTGACTTGTTAGCTATGTGTATGCCAAATTTCATGTCAATCCAAGCGGTTCTTTAAAATTTAGAGGTTTTGCAATATTTTACCGTTAAAGAATGTACTAAGAAAGACATGGTCCAGTCTTATTCGTACCTTCGAATCGATCGCAGGCTATCATTTACAGTGAGAACCGGATTTATCAATTTTTGTTGAATTATTAAAAACTCGTTAAAAATTTAATACTCGTTAAAAATAAAATTTTATAGTCCAGTGAATTTTTAAATAAACAAATTAAATTGGTTCCCCCATTATGGGGGAACAAAGTTCATTAGGGACGTCCTCTCAGACGAAAGACATAGATAGTGTAATGGAAAATAATAGTTTTCAACCTAGTGCTACTTTGCCGATAGAAAAACAAAAGGATATCAAATATTTCAACTTGGTTTCAGATAAGTACAATTTAGATAATATTTGGGTTTATATTGAAAAAATTGGGAATGAAAGTGGTCTGTCCAGATTGCATCCTATGTCGATAGGTCACCTACTATTTAAGACCCTGAAACTTACACATATTAAAGAGATAAAAAGCATTGGCCGTAATCGTATAAAAGTTTTGCTGTCATCACGTTTAGAAGCTAATAATCTTGTCAAAAATAAATTATTAGACGCTCAAAATTTAAGAGCTTACATTCCAAATCACTTGTTGGAGGTTAAAGGGCTTGTAAGGGATGTAGACACCCAATTTGACATTAATTATCTTATGGAAAACATTGAATCTACCTCCAAAGTTTTAAATATTTATAGGACAAAGCGTAGAATCCAAAAAGAAGAAAAAATTGAATACGTAGATAAAAAAACTATAGTTGTCACCTTTGAGGGTAATATTTTACCCAACTATATAGGTTTTAATAGAGTCTATTTTCCGGTAGAACAATTTATTGGTAGGGTCGTTCAATGCTATCGATGTTTGAAATTTGGTCACGTGTCAAAGCAGTGTAAAAGTTCCCAGGAATGTTGTATTCAATGTGGGCAAACTAAAACTACTAACCATACTTGCGATAAAGCTATGTATTGTATACATTGTAAAAGTAATGAGCATGTTACGATATCAAAAAGGTGTCCCTTTTATGAAAAACAAAAAAAGATTAAAAGTATAATGATCGAACAAAAGACTACTTTTTTAGAGGCAAAACATTTGTGTGAACAATCATTTTCTGGTGTTATGAATCAAAATTATTTTTCTTTGCTTGAAAATAATGAACAAGAATTTCCTTCGCTTCCAAAAATTAATAAAAATTCTGTCTCCACTCAGCTAGGCCCACAAACCAATAAAGCGCGCTCTCTAATATCTCCTCAATTGAACATGAATAATTCACATGCATCTGTAGGAAAGAAAAGGAAACCAAATTCTCCTATCATACAATCTCCTATTCATAAACCTATCTTTCCCTTTACATTTGGACCTGCCCAGCCTTTACCGGCTAATCTATATAAACCCAATTATAACAAAGTTGAAAATAAAAATCAGTTGACAAAAACTATAACAAATTTTATAATGAACCTCTTAGAACATATTCGTTCAATTGAAGATATAAAAACGTTAGACGATAAGACTATAATTAATGAATTAGAACAGGTTTTAAATACTGTAAGCAATAATAGCTTCTAATGGCTGTACAAAATATTTTAAAAATTGGTCAATGGAATGCTAGATCTATTATGTCAAACAAAAACAGTTTAATGCAATACGTAAACAATAAAAAAATTGATATTTTGCTAATTAGCGAAACATGGTTTAAAAAAGATTCCCATTACAGTTTTAATGGTTATAACCTAATAAGAAGAGATAGGAAGGAAGACCGGTTTGGTGGCGTTGCGATTCTTATCCGTAACACAGTAACCTTCAGTGAACTAAAACTAAATTATAACTTTAATTCTGATATTGAAGTTTGTGGCATCAAAACAAACTTTAAAAATATTGAACTCAATATATTATCTATATACAAACCTCCTAAATGTAAAAGTGCAGTATCTGATTGGGCAAATATATTTTCACAGGTCATTGGTTCAGTAGTTATAGGTGGAGATTTCAATGCACATCATACGATTTGGGGATCTAATTATAATGATGCAACTGGAATACAACTTATTAAAACTGCAGATGACTTAAATTTTACAGTAATTAATAATGGAGAACCTACCATTTTAACTAAATCAGATCAAAATAAATCAGCTATTGATGTTACTTTCGTTACAGCTGATCTAGTCAATAAAATTAATTGGTCTATACATACAGACACCTTGGGATCGAATCATTTTATGATCTATATGGAAATTACCGACATTCATTTACCTGAAGAAATTATTCCTAAAAGTAAATGGAATACAAGAAAGGCTAATTGGTCCATGTACGAAATTTCAGCAGAGCAATTTTTCAATAACTATTACCAAATGGAAAATACGTCGGACAAATATAATTTTTTAATTGATTGTATAAATTATGCAGCTCAACTATCAATTCCACAATATAAAGCTTATAAAAACAAAATCAGAAATTCTCCGCCGTGGTGGAATACAAATTGTGATAACATTATCAAGGAAAGAAAAGAAGCACTTTCAAATTATAAGCAAAACCGTAACTTTGAAAATTACTTAAAATGCCAAGAGAGCATGGCTAAAAGTAAAAAAAAATTAAAGGAAATAGCTAAAGAAAGTTGGAAAAACTTTGTCTCAAACTTAAACAAAAACACTCCTTCCTCAACATTATGGAATCAAGCTAGAAAGATCAATAGAAAACCAATTACTAATCCAACATGTCTTAATGATACATTAGTCGATGAAATTTTTGATCAAGTTGCTCCTCCATCAGTCCAATTACTAAAAAGCTACAGCTATGCTTCAAATGAACAAAACCATTTTTTGCTAGAACCGTTCAACATTACAGAATTAGAATATGCTCTCAAAAATCGGAATAACACAAGTCCAGGTTTGGATAATATTAAATATCCCATGATACAACACCTTCCAAAAATAGCTAAACTCTTGCTGCTGGAAATATTCAATGAGATGGTCAAAAATGGGAGTTTAGTTCCTCAATTTCAAGATGTCATTATAATACCAATACTGAAACCAGGTAAAAATCGCAACGTGGCACAATCATATAGACCTATATCTCTTATGTCATGCCTTCTTAAAACAGTCGAACGAATGATAAAACAGAGATTGGAATGGTGGTTAGAAAAAAAGAAATTACTTCCCAACCTTCAATTTGGGTACAGAAAAGGAAGAAGTACTTTAGACGCCCTTTCAACATTAGTGGTAGATATACAAGATACATTTACAGACAACAATTATTTACCTGCAATATGTATGGACATAGAGGGTGCATATGATAGAGTCTGTCTAGATATTTTAGTTGAAAAATTAGTCAAAAATTTCCAAATACCAGCTCAACTAGCAGGAACAATATATAATTTTTACTCATGTAGAAAGATATATCTCAGAGCACATAACAGTAGTCTCATAGGTCCACGATACAATAACTTGGGGCTGCCCCAAGGATCAGTATTGAGCCCTTTGTTGTTTAATTTGTACACTGCTGATCTACATAATAGCCAAATTGAAAACTGCACTTTGAAGGTTATACAATATGCTGACGATTTCCTTGTATACTCTTTTTCAAAAAAATTTGATAATTGTATACAAACATTAGGTAAAATGCACAACTTGTCAAACAATTGGTTCCAACAAAATGGATTTGAAATTTCCACAAACAAATCTAGTGTTTGCATTTTCACACGACACAACTTACCAAATATTGATAAATTACAATTAAGCAATCATGAGTATAGTTTTCAAACTTCTATCAAATATTTGGGGATGATACTTGACCGAAAACTAACATGGAAATCACATATTGAGTTTATGCTAAACAAATGTAATCAAGGAATAAATTTTTTAAAAGCAATTTCAAAAACGTGGTGGGGAGCAGATGTTGAAACATCATTACTTTTCTACAAAGCTTATATACGATCAATCATAGATTATGGTTGTGTACTCTATGGCTCTGCATCTGATCGGGTCCTAAGCAGAATCGACGTAACACAAAATACAGTTCTGAGGATTTGTTTAGGTGCTATGAAATCAACTCCAATTAATGCGTTACATGTCGAAGCTTTAGAGATGCCACTGAAATATAGAAGAGAATATCTAAGTAAAAAATTTATTATGAAATTACAACATAAAGATCCTTCCCTTCATATAAAAATAAGCAAATTGAATGAAGCTGATTTGACGAATAAATATTGGACACACAAGAATTCACCTCCACTTTGTGAAGCTTTTCGCAGTATGTCAAACTTTGATGTTACTTCTAATCCAGACGAAATCTTAGACTTTGAAGATTTTCCTTCTTTATTACATTTGCTAAAAGTAATTAAGCCAAGTTATCATGAAAATGCAGCTATCAGTCATAACATCTTAAGAAGTATCTTGGACGTTTTTTCAGAGTCTATAATTATCTACACAGATGCGTCGAAGTCAACGTTTGGCACTGGATGTGCCTTTTATGTCCCATCAAACAATACAGAAAAAATGTATAAAATAAATAATGCTTTCTCAATATTCAGCGCTGAAGCAATTGCAATTTATCAAGCTTTATTATATTTTATGAATACAGAAAATAAGTCTACAGTAATTGTTTCTGACTCACTTTCCGTACTGACAGCTATTCAGACAATAATATTTCCAAGTCATAATTTAAACAACTATATCTTCCAAATTAAAAAAATACTTTATGAAATCTATAAAAAACGAAGAGAAGTGCATTTCCTATGGGTTAAAGCACACATAGGTATCACCTGTAATGAACATGTTGATTTATTAGCAAAAAAAGCCATCACACATGGATCGTTAACCGGACATAAACCTTCTAATCCAGATATATGTGCAATTGTTAAAAATGAAGTTAACGAACAATGGAGACGAACATGTAACGAATCTAGCAAACATAGTTCCTCACAATATGCGATGATTCAACCTAAAGTGCCTACTGAGTACTGGTTTAAAAATTATTCGGTTCCCCGCAGATATATAACTTCCATTATTAGAATAAAATTTGGGCACGCCTGTTATCCTTTTCATTTGGCGAAAATTAACATTTTATCTTCAAATCTATGTCTAGACTGTCAAAAAGAGGGAGACTTAAATCATATATTTTTTGAGTGCTCAAAGTATACTCAACAAACTAATAAACTAATTGAAAATTTATTAAAATATAATATATTTCCACCTCTTAATTTATGTTACCTACTTTCTCTAAATAAGAAAAAAATATATGACTGTTTAATGGAATTTATTTGTAAAAGTAAAATCAACCTTTAAGCATTATCCACACATGATTATTTACCTTTGTTTTATCCCATATGTATTTACCTCCTATCCGCGACCTAGTCTAGTTATGTCTAAACGAAATGTCTTGAAGGGTCCCTAGACGAGAAGAAGCAAGTTACCCTGTCTTATTCCTACCTTAACTCCTGAATACAATAATTACAATATTAACAACCACCTTTACGGTAACGTTTCTTTATCTTTCTTATTTTTGTGTTGTTTTATATTTTTGAAATGTTTTTAGTTTTTAAAATATACTTATTGTGACTGGCTGAGTGGCGACGGCCCATGCCAAAAAAAAAAAAAAAAAAAAAAAAAAAAAGACATGGTCAGAAAATGTTGACGCAAAGTAAAAAAGACTTCATTTTGTTTCAATTCCTTTGTTAATTTATCTGAAAAAATAAAGAATAATGCTAACAACTTACCGAATCTGTTTCTATCACAGTATTTTGTGGTAACAAACTAACTTCCTCGTCGCATGCGTTTTCTATATCCGGACTTAACCTGTCATTTGGTTTTTGGGCAATTTGGCTATTAAAAATAATTTCGTTGACTTCATTTTTAGATTCTGACGATATACTTTCAGTCAATTTAAAATTCACTGAATCTATATCTATCAGCATCCCTACGGGTGGTACAGCTGGAAGATCTGGAGAATTGTTTCCACTTATGTGAACGCTTGCTAAGGCTGACGTGAAGGGTCTATGAGGCACTTTGATTACTCTCTTGGCGAAGATCTCATTTTCTTTGTGTATGTTGTTTATTCTTTTTAGCTCCGCAATCTGGAATTTAAAAATATGATTCATTGTAGATATACAGACAAACGTATACAGGGTGAGTCACCACTAACGGGACGGAAGATTACAGCGAAATGGTAAAAGATTTGAAAATTTTTTTAAATTAGTAGTTTGTAAGTTGATAAAAGCTACATTTTAAAATTATTTTGAAATATACAGGGTGCCCAATAAGTGGCGGTGTATCAAAGTTATATTTTTTCTTCTGGAACACCCTACGGATTGCAACGAACGAAATGGCAGACAGAACATCCCACCAGATTGAAAACAATGGGAACCTTCTCTGGTTACACCTCCGAGGCTTCTAAAATTTGCAAGCCATAACGGATGCTGAGACTAAAGAAGATGAGGGAATTTTACAATTTATAATTCACGTCCCATCTGCTCAGCGCGATAAAGTTCCAACGAGAATGGTTCCCTTCGTTCCAATCAGAGTAAACATGTAAATCAAAAATGAATAACCATTTTCAATTTCGTTGCAACACGAAACTACAACCTCATTATATTCTAGTTCAATCAGAGAGTACAGCAAGCATCTCTACCGGTTTCGAAACTTATTATTCTCTCATCAGGAGGCACATAATATGCTGCTCTCTCTGACCCAACCAGGACAAACCCCGGCGAGCAGTTACGGATTGCAACGAACAGGGATGCCCTAGCGGCAACTGCTAGCCGTTATGGCTTGCAAATTTTAGAAGCCTCGAAAGTGTAACCAGAAAAGGTTCCCATTGTTTTCAATCTGGTGGGATGTAGAGTAATATTTTTAATGTTATTTTATGTGCTATTAGATTGAAAACTTAGTCTTTTGCTATCAGTTGTCGCTAGGGCATCCCTACCATTTCGTTCGTTGCAATCCGTAACTGCACGCCGGGGTTTTTCCTGGTTGGGTCACAGAGAGCAGCATATGTGCCTCCTGATGAGAGACTAATAAGTTTCGAAACCGGTAGAGGTGCTTGCTGCACTCTCTAATTGAACTAGAATATAATGCGGTTGTAGTTTCGTGTTGCAACGAAATTGAAAATGGTTATTTATTTTTGATTTACATGTTTACTCTGATTGGAACGAAGGGAACTATTCTCGTTGGAACTTTATCGCGCTGAGCAGATGGGACGTGAATTATAAATTGTAAAATTCCCTCATCTTCTTTAGTCTCAGCATCCGTTATGGCTTGCAAATTTTAGAAGCCTCGGAGGTGTAACCAGAGAAGGTTCCCATTGTTTTCAATCTGGTGGGATGTAGAGTAATATTTTTAATGTTATTTTATGTGCTATTAGATTGAAAACTTAGTCTTTTGCTAGCAGTTGCCGCTACGGCATCGCTGCCATTTCGTTCGTTGTAATCCGTATCTGCACGGCGAGGTTTGTCCTGGTTGGGTCACAGAGAGCAACATATGTGCCTCCTGATGAGAGACTAATAAGTTTCGAAACCGGTAGAGGTGCTTGCTGCACTCTCTGATTGAACTAGAATATAATGCGGCTGTAGTTTCGTGTTGCAACGAAATTGAAAATGGTTATTCATTTTTGAAAAGTTAAACGTTTATCATAATCCAGTTCTGTCTAATGCTGATGTAGTTGGGTTTTATACTGATGATAGTGTTCTACATACACTCGTTTGACTGAGTTCCAATTTAGCCGAAATTTTTTTCGTACTAGCATTTGGGTTTTCCGTAACAGAAAGCAGGACATCAAGTTCGTTGACGTCATCACAAATAACTGGTTTATTTTTATTTAACTTTTCGTATTCAACATTACCAGTAGCACGGAACCAATTGAGCAATCTCTCAAAAACACTCTTTTTTGGATGTCTTCTATCAGGATACTGTTGAGCGTAAACTTTAGAAGTTAAGAGACAACTTTCCAAACATTCTCCAATGCAAAGTACCATGTCCACTCTTTCGTAGATAGCGTGATTATTCATTTTTAGGAACAATTAAATTTGAATATCACACACGGATGTTTATATTTTTGATAATTAACAGAGCATACTATCATAAAATGACAATGTCATACAATGACACTAACTAAGTACATGTTTTGTTTTAAAATCGATTTATTGTAGGAAACAGAGGTTGAACTTCGCAAAATGGACACAAGTCCGGTTTTATTTTTTTTTTCTGGTATATCAATGGGTGGTTATTATGAGACTAACTTTTTCTTAAAAAATTTCGCCCCGGAACCTCCCTTTTCATCCCTTTAAAGGGGGTAATTTGTGGTTTTTGCGAAACGTAGCGCTTCCTTTACGTTTTGCAAAAAATTTACTTAATAATAAAATGAAGAGAACTATATTTCCTACTATTTATTTCCCAACAGCATATGTCTATCACCCACCGTTTAGCGGGGGAGGGGAGGCGCCCCAAAGTTGACAAATTTTTAAAAAACATGTTTTTAAAAAAATTCCCTAACTGTAATGAAAATTAAGAAGAAATCCTGCGGCAATTAATCACAAATAAATAGCTGATTTTCGGTATAGGTTTCATTTAAGGGCAAATTTTTTAATTACAGGGTGTTACATTTTAAAAATCCCCTTTTTATACCATCTGAACCGCCTATGCTAGAGTAAAAAAACTTTCAGGGATTATCCATGTACTGGTGTTTTTACAAATTTCTATAATGCACCCCCATTTTTTTCCGGAACCACCCCAAAAAAAGGAGAATTAATAAAGAAAGTGATTTTCTTGGAATCCTTCACACACCATCCCTTTATTAAAATGCTTCATATACAATTTTGTGCACGTTCTAATTATCCATGCATGGACACCAAAATCGATTTCTTGATGCAACCCCTGTAGCCAAAAAAAAAATAAATAAAGAGGGGGTTGAAAAAAAATTTTTTTTTTGCTTTTTGACCCATATGGACATGTGCTCCATCAATAGATTTTTGGCCACCAATAGATTTATATTTTGATATGGCCATCAATACTACATACAAAGAGCCGTCATAAATAAAACAACGAAGAAGTTGAAAAATTTCATGATTAGACAATGATATATTGCGAAGTAGATTACAACGAAAGGAGTGGGATATTTTATACTGAATATGAGTTTTTTCTTTAATAGACCCAGTAGTCCAGGAATCAAAGGTTTTCACTTCGCAATTTTTACAGAATGAATCGATTTTCTTGGAAATTTGTGATTAAGTAGTGGATAGCCAAAGGATCAAAATCTATATTATGTGAAAGGCGCTTTTAACATGGAGGTGGTTGGCACCCCCTGTCGGGAAGGAAATTCTTTATTATATTTTGACCGCAAAAAATGTTCTAATACATTTTTTTGATAAAATAAATAGTTTTCGATTTACTCGCTATTGAAAGTATTCATTTTATATCGAAAAAATTAATGTTTTTAATCAGTTTTAAATAAACCCAATGGTTTATTTTAATTTTCTTTAAGACTAATCGTAAGAGAGCTACACTTCATTATAGGTTGGCTGTTCTTCGTCAAATGCCAAAATTTGTAGTTTCAAAGTTAAAATACGGGAAAACTATGCATTTTCCAGGATATCTTATTAAAACTAATTTAAAGTATTTAAAAAGGTTTATATTAAAAAATAAAAAGAAAGTCTTTAACTCAAAAATTGAGTGACTTATGATGAAAAGAAAGTCAGTAACTTTTTTTTTTCTGGAAAATCCAGCCAATTACCACCCTAATTAAAATTAGTCATTGATCTTGTTCACTGTTCTTTATTTATGTATTGTTAATAGATCTTAAAAGTTTGACCGGCTTAGAATTATTAGTTTAAAAAAAATGGAGTTAAAAGCGAATAACGAATTTTTGTAGTTTGGTAAAACTACAAAATACCTTTTTCTTCAGAATAGAAAGATTAGCATCAGAGATACGAAAAAATGCTTATAAATGAAATTGTAGATTTTTTAATTCCCAAAAAGTTCTTTTGAGAAAATTTTTTGTACGATAAAACTTGAGTGAGATATTGATAATTAAAACTTGTACTAACATGCAAATCCTTTACCAACCCGTTCAAAGTCACCCCTTTTTGCGACTGAGAGATTTAAAAGGATTTGATAATAATAACTTTATAGATCTTGTAAAAACCTACACAATGCTTGTTTACCAAACTTTCTAAGGTAAAAAATGAAAAAGTTACGGGTAAAAAACCAATATTTTTTTTAGAAAAAAAAAATGGAGAAATCCAATTGGAAACATGATAATGTAAGTTAGCGGCGCTTTTTTGTATTGTGTACGTTAGAAAATTATAGACACGCATACATTGATTCATACTCGACTTATGGAACCATAGAACACAAACGAATACGTATACATTATTATCCATGCTTGTGTATGCGTGTATCCGTAAATTTTCGGCGGGGCCAATCTACGTCCGCAGCGCCAGATAAAAGTAGAAACATCTTCTGATGTGTTTATTTATTTAAGTACTTAAGTATCTTTTTCATTTTGGAGGTGCTCGCCAGTATTTTTAAAATATCTTTGTATATATTTTTTTACAAATAATTAAATATAAGTATGTACTTATACAGTGATGAGCGCGCTAATAACCGGCAAAATAGCACAAAAGATGGAAAACGAAATTAATTTTTGAGATAAAAAAAAAATAAAACTAGTCGAGCTGGGAAATTTAGCGATATTAACCTATTAATTTACATCATATTGATTGTTTCCCACCTTTAGACGTATCGGACGAGTTTGGCAAATACCACTGTCACAGTGACAGTTTTAGTTGACATACTCCTCTGATACGTGTAAAGCTGGGAAACAATCAATATAATGTAAATAAAAAGGTTACTATCGCTAAATTTCCCAGCTCGACTAGTTTCATTTCATTTTATATCACAACTTAATACGTTCTCCATCTTTTGTGCTATTTTGCCGGTTATTAGCGCGCTTATCACTGTATATTATAACGTATTTAAGATATTTAGGGCCGGTTGTTCGAACGCTAATCAACAATGATCACTATCAAATATGTAATCACTGTCACCAATTGTCAATGTCAACTTTGATTGGGTTGCTGAAAACATAATTGATTATAATTATGAGATTAGTTAATCAATTAACATAACAATTATTAACATAATTGATTAACTAATTTCATAATTGTAATAAATAATTATGTTTTCAGCAACCCAAACAAAGTTGATATTGACAGTTGGTGACAGTAATTAAATATTTGATAATGATCATTTTTGATTAGCGTTCGAACAACCGGCCCCTAGGGTATCAAATGATTGAAAGATGTGTGTAGATTATACAATAGATGGCGCGACCCAAAATAATGACAACTCTACCTTATCGATAATAGTCTACGAGAAGTGCGTAGATTAAATTGAAGGTAGAATTACAAAACAAAAATTTTTGTATGTCTATGTACTTACTTTATAAGATTCCAGGTCAAGTGCTCGAACGCAATTGCTCGTATGGTGGCTCCCGCCTTCTGAGCCACCCTGGATACTGAGGGGTGGTTACCCCGACTATGAGGGTTGATGTAGTAAATATAGTTCGTTGTTAAGACATTTATTTACACGTTAAATATATCACAGAAAATAACTGGTGGTATATTATTTACTTGAAATCGATGTTACCCCGTCGAATCTCAACTGGTCATTGATTTATCTGTTCTCGTAAAAATATAATTAAAGTCGGTTATTATTTATTTACTGTTTTGGTAAGCCGAGGTGACCGTGATTTAAAGTGCTGACTGTTAATAAACACCCACTGAATATTATTGCAACTCGACCTTGTATCAAATACTAGCATGCAAAACTAGGTTACTCGTATTTATTAAACAAACATTACCACGGGCATTTAATTATTAAAAGGTTTATTTGTAATATGATGTTTATTGAGATGCTGTGTATCCCAATTCATCTTCCCCTTCCCCGAAAATTATCTGACTACGGAAAAGGAAGAAAATTTTTCTAATAGTACCACTAATTACTTGCTGCGTTTTACGAAGTACAATATATACATTTTTCCTATAAATACTAATTAGATACAAAAAATAAAAGTGAAAATGTTCGTTATCTAGACTGTTCCCGTTTCACTTGTCACTCACGGTGTTCTCGGATTGTAAGCATATAGTCTATTCTTATGTATTTCCTTGATTTTATTGTTTTCCGATCTGATCTTACAATTAACATTATTTACCTCTGTTATTGTGAAAGGGCCTACATAAAGACTATCAAACTTACCATTCTCTTCCCTTTTTGCCAGGACTAGGTCTCCTATTTTAAATTGTTGTGGTGTTGCTTTGAGCTTATTCTTTTCTTGTCGCTCTTTTTTGTGCTTTAGTAAGAAGGTTCTAGCTCTCTCGTGTGCGCTTTGTAGTTTGTGACGTAACTCATTGTAGTAAGCATCTATATTGTAACATGGTTGAACCTCCTGTGTAAGGTCTTCTGGTAGGTTAACCTTCCTGCCATATAATAGTTCAAACGGTGTGTAACCATGGTACGCGTTAGGGGTTGTATTGTAGCAGTATGTGAACATCCTGCAACACACATCCCAATTTTCTCTGTCTTCATCTATGAATGCTCTTACGTACTCGTTTAATGTTCTGTGTAGTTTTTCGCAACTTCCAATGGACTGTGGATGGTATGCCGTTGAGAAGTTGTGCTCTATTTTTAATAGCTTTGTTAATTCCTGCATTACTTCATTTTTATATTCTGTGCCTTGGTCTGTTCTTATTTGCTTCATGAGTCCGTATGTTGATATGAAATGATCAAAAATTCCTCGGGCTATTGTATCTGCTTCTTTATTGCACACGGGTATGCTGACCGCGTATTTAGTAAGTTCACATAACATTGTTATACAGTATCTATTACCTTCGTTACTTTTAGTGAATGGACCTATCGTATCTATATATACTATGTCCCATGGTTTGGAAGAAGTGTCCGATATCACGAATTCTTCGACATGTGTTTTTTTCGGTTTATTAATTTGACATTTATGACATTGTTTAACGTATTTTCTTACGTCTTTTTCGAAATTTTTCCATCTAAATCTTGCTTTTAGCTTCTTTATGAGTCTGTTATTTCCTACGTGTCCTCCAAACATCGGATGATTGTGATATTCTTCTATTAGCCTGTGTTTTTCTTTGTCTTTCTTGTGGTTTATGATCCGTTTTTACTAAAAATGTTGGTGCTCCATATAAATAACATTTGAAATGATTAATTCCCCAATGAATCGCTAGTAATTCCTTAACGATTATAGGTTTATTACATTCTCCTTTATTAAAACTTCTTGATGCGTATGCTATAGGTAGGTCTATTCCGTTATAATCTTGACTTAAAATTGCTGAACAACTCTCGTTGGATGCGTCTGTTGTTAGGATGAATTGTTTATTGAAATCTGGATATTTTAGGATCGGTGGCTTCATCAGAGATGATTTAAGCTTATTGAATGCTTTTTCACATTCTTCTGACCAAAAAAATTCTACTCCTTTTCTTGATAATCTGTTGAGTGGTCTGCATATTTCAGCAAAATTTTGAATAAAACGTCTATAATAGTTACAAAATGCTACGAATCTTTTTGTTTCTTCCGCTGTCTTAGGTGTCGGATATTGTTCAATCGTTGCATATTTCGCTTTGTCCGGTGATACTCCTTCCTGAGAAAGATCATGTCCTAAATATGTTACTTCTCTTCTAAAAAATTGACATTTTCCTGGGTTAAGTTTCAAATTGAATTTTCGACATGTCTCAAATGTCTTTTTCAGGTTGTCTAGGTGATGTTTTTCAGATATTCCTATCACTACTATATCGTCCATGTAAAGAAATGCTTTGTCTGGTGTTAATCCCGAAAATGCTATTGACATCATCCTTGAAAAGCTATTTGGGCTTACATTTAATCCAAAAGGTAGTCTGGTAAATTGAAATGCTCCATTTTCTGTGCTAAACGATGTGTATTTTCTCGATGATTTTTCTAATGGTATCTGGTGAAAACCTGACATTAAGTCTATAACTGAAAACCATTTTGCTCTTACTAGTTGATCTAGTATCGAGTCTATCCTTGGTAAAGGAAATTTGTCTGTGACTATTTTCTTGTTCAGTTGTCTAAAATCTATGCATAATCTCCATGCTTTATTTCCATCTATCGCCTTTTTCGGTACCAGTACTACTGGGCTGTTGTATTCTGATGTAGACGGTTCTATTATTCCTTGGTCTCTCAGTTTTTGCACTTGCCGGTTTAATTCCTCTGTTTGTGCATGAGGTGTCCTATAGTTTTTAATGTATACCGGAGTTTGGTCTTTAACTCTCAGTTTCTGCTCGTAGAAGTTGTTACATGTTAGCATGTCGTGCCTTAGGGCGAATATATCTGAATAATCTTCACATAAAGATACTAACTTATGGCGTATGTATTCTGGAATGTCTAACTTCAATGATTCCCGTAATTCCTTTTTCCTATCCTTGCTGTCGTTGATCAGTCTATATATGTTGAATAATTTAATGTCTAATGTTTTGATTTCGTTTGTCTCTACTTTTACTGTTTCGTAGGTTGTGTTCAAAATTTTGATGTACGGATTATTACTTGAAATAATTGCTCTCGCTATGAATATTCCTGGTTGTATTTCTTGTTGTTCCACTATCCTGTCGTTCTTCAGCGTTTGAAAAATTTTTACGATTCTGTAAATTTCACATCTGGGCGGTATTATTATCGTGTCATTATCTATATTATCCAAAATGTTTGTACTAATGTAACAATCGTTGTCCTCTTTAATGTGCATTTTAAGGTTAGCATAGTCTAGTATGCATTGAAAATTTGAAATGAAGTCTCTCCCAATGATTCCGTCGGTTGGAATAGGAAAGCTAGGTTCCACTAATTGAAAGATATGCTCAAATCGAGATCCTTTTACTTCTAGTGTTGTTTCAACTTCTCCCATTGTTTGTAATTCTCCTTTAGTTACTCCTTTTATTTTCGCTTTTGTGTTTGGTTTCACATGTTCCTTCATAAAATCTTGTGAACATTTCAGTATTGAAATATCAGCTCCTGTGTCTATGATAAAGGTATTTGTGTTTTCTAGGATTCCTGTTTTCATTCGTACAAAATTCGTTAGGTTTAAGTCGAAGTTGTAAATATTATATTCCACTTCTGACTGTGTACTTTCCTTGTTTCGTTCATTCAAAACCCCAACTGCTGGTTTTCTGTTTCCTCTTGGCTGTCTTCTAACTCAAGTAGCCTTACGTTTCTGTTTCGTCCTCCTCTCTGGTTTCCTCTGTACGTTTGGTTGTTGAATTGTCTATATCCTCTGTTGGAATAATTCCGTTGGTTTCCTGTTTCTTCTCCTTCTTTCCGTTGTCCGAAGTTATTTCTTCTTCCTCTGTCGTATTTGTTGTGGTATCCTCTTCGGTATTGCTGTTGTCCTCTCCTATTTTCATAATTCGTCCTATAATTGAACACTCTTCCCTGTGTGTTCTCCTCTGTCGTATCAATCGATAAAAATTTAGATACTACTTCCTGCGGTGTTGTGAAATTACCTGCCTCCAGTATTAACTTTGCTCTATCCGTATTAACGTTTCGCTTCATTGTTGCTACAACTGTTTCCGTTGTGTATTTTTTCGCTAGCTCCAATGGCATTCCTTCCGCTATGTATGCTACTTTCAACTGTTCCGCTAATTCCTCTACTTCGGATGCGTACACTGCTGCATCTTTGTTTCCTTGCCTTTTCTTTGTTAACTTGTCTATTATCGTTTTCGGATTGTCACCTCTTAATTCTTTCTTCAGTGCCGCTGCTATAAGTGGGATCGTATCCTCTGTAGTTATCAGATTTCTAGCCTTATTAGTCAATCTTGTTTTTATTAATGTTATTGCTGTTTCTTCATGTCCTTCTGCTATTTTTCCAAGTAACTCTAATGCGTCTAAAAATGGTTGTAATTTCCCTGCGCTTCCATCAAACTCGTTGGGCAATACCTTGCTTGCAATATTCAAAAATTCGTTGATTGTCAGAGCCATGTTTAATATTTTTATCTCTTGTTTTATGTCGCTTTTTCCCTCTTTTATTTCCTCGTCAATTTTTTCCTCTATCTCCTCGTCACTTTTTTCCTCTTCTACTTCTTCGTCGCTTTGTTCTTCCTCTATTTCCTTGTCGATTAGTTGATGTATTGAACTTGGAACTACTGTCCTTAAGTTTACAGCTTGAAATGAGCGTATAACTTTGTCTCTTATTTTTCCGAAATATTTGTTGCACGCTTCTCTTTGTTTGTCCGATAGCGCTTCCCAATTTTTCTTCGTTAAATGTGTGAATTTGTTATACAATTTAATTAGCTGTGTCGTTACTTCTTCTTGTATATCCTTAGATTTAGGTACTTTCTTCTTCAAGACCCTTCTACTTTGTCTTGTTACTTCTTGCGTAATCTCCTCAACTATTTTGATGAAATCTTCCCAAGTAACTTTGTTGCTACTCATTTATTCATAATTTTCTTGTTCCTGTACCCGTAACGAACGCATAAATTTGACAGTCTTAAGCGGTATAGTAAATATATATGAAAAATATTATGTCAAAAATAGTAAAAATATAGTAAATTGCCATAAAAATCAGTATATCACTCAATATAAATCACCATTAAAAAGGGGTCTACTGCTTAGCCAATACAAATGTAATAAAAATCAGTAGTCAAATAATAAATGGATAAGAATCAGCAAAGATAAAATATGTTGGTAAATATATAAAAATCATATAAAAATCAGTATCAAATAAAATGTATCATTACGTCCTATAATAACTAATATCAGGGTTAAAAAAAATTCTGTATATTTTGATAAATATTGGTATCATAAGGAAATTAAAATAGAATAATTAAGTAAAAATAGGTAAAACTTAAAAGGTAATGTGCGTCTTAAATGATAATTACGTTAATATTACTTTATACTTTATATTTTATATTATACGAATCAGGAAATACCATAAAAATAGATAATATGGACTTACCACTTTTACACGGTCTATGTTCGTATCACCAAAAAGTCCTCGCTGCACGTTCCATAGCATTGTCTATTGTCCCACGATGTTCCATATGGTAGTTCCGTCTCCATTCCATTCCATTCAGCTCCGCGTCGGCCTGATGTCTCCATTATTTCCATGTAGGTACCACACTGTTGTCTAGGGTGGTCGAGGTGCCGGAACATTGACGTTATTCTCCATTTCTATACTCGTCCTAGACTGCTAGTTCTGAGTTCTCGCCTGGTCTTGGATCGCCATATGGTGGCTCCCGCCTTCTGAGCCACCCTGGATACTGAGGGGTGGTTACCCCGACTATGAGGGTTGATGTAGTAAATATAGTTCGTTGTTAAGACATTTATTTACACGTTAAATATATCACAGAAAATAACTGGTGGTATATTATTTACTTGAAATCGATGTTACCCCCGTCGAATCTCAACTGCTCATTGATTTATCTGTTCTCGTAAAAATATAATTAAAGTCGGTTATTGTTTATTTACTGTTTTGGTAAGCCGAGGTGACCGTGATTTAAAGTGCTGACTGTTAATAAACACCCACTGAATATTATTGCAACTCGACCTTGTATCAAATACTAGCATGCAAAACTAGGTTACTCGTATTTATTAAACAAACATTACCACGGGCATTTAATTATTAAAAGGTTTATTTGTAATATGATGTTTATTGAGATGCTGTGTATCCCAATTCACTCGAAAACGAATTGCTCGACATGAAAATTGATCGAAATACAAATTGCTCGAATAAAAAAGAAAATTATATATTAATCCAAATATTTATTGACAATAATGCAAAATATATACCTAAATATACATAAGAAAGATACTTTTAATATGACAAATTATGTAATATTCCATGAACATAATCACATAAATATTATTTTTTGTTGTTCTTAATTGTTTATTAAGGGGAACGGAGCAAAATGCAAAATTTTGACGCATGTCAAATTTTCAATGTATTCATTTATTTTAAATCCTGATTAAACTAATAAGTATTTCTGAAAAATTTAAACGCAGAATGAAAGACTAATTTATTACCGAGGGCCGAAAGTTCCTTGAATAAATAAAAAGTTTCTTTTGAATAAAATATTTGCAATTAAAATTCACGCTAAAATTTATCTTTTATTTTCACTCCTGTATACTTTATTATTTTATTTTATTATTTTATTAAAATAAACATTATAGAAGTTTTCGGGGACTCTCGGCGCTCGGTAATAATGTAATCTTTTATTCTGCGTTGAAATTTTTCAAAAATATTTATTAGTTTTTTCATGATTCGAAAAAAAAATGAATACTTTTAAAACACATTGAAAATTTTGATATGCGTCAAAATTTTGCATTTTGTTCCGTTCTCCTTAAACGCAATAACCTATCAGTACACTTATTTGCATTTTGGAATCCGAGATGTCAATCTTCGATTTAATTAATTTTAGGGGAGCCCAAGCGGGGATTTTTGCAGTTATTCGAGCGCGTCAGAGAAACCTTGTACCCTGAAAATGTACCTCTACCATATATTGGCTCCTTATGCAGGGGAGTTCGTTAAGGGGGGGCTGAAAAAAAATCTATCCTTAGAAAAACTAAAAATCGTCAGATTAAGATAAGGTAAGTTAAGTACAGGGTTATTCACTATATTTTGACCCCCCCTGTAAACTGATTTATTTACAGAATTAGAAAAAAATGTAAAATACAAAAGTTATTCGATTTTTAAATTATGATTTTTCGACATATATATCGTACTAGTGACGTCATCCATTTGGGCGTGATGACGTAATCGACTATTTTTTTAAATGGGAATAGGGGTCGAGTGCTAGCTCATTTGAAAGGTTATTCAATTCCCTATTCAGTAATATAAACATTAACATGATTAATTATATAGGGTGTCCAAAAACATTTTTTTAAATTAAATTAATTGACACAAAAAGAAGAATGTATGCAATTTATTTAATTCAAAATACATTCTCCTGCTGTCAGAAAACAGAAATAAATGTTTATTGAACAAATAAACATTACTTTCCACTTAAATTCAATGTTCAAGCTGCCACCCATCTGCCTCTTGGCAGATTGAACATGGAATTTAAACAAAAATCAATGTTTATTTGTGCAATAAACTTTTATTTCTGTTTTCTAACAGCAGTAAAATGTATTTTAAATTAAATAAATTACATACATTCTTCTTTTGTGTCAATTAATTTAATTCAAAAAAAAATTTTTTTGGACACCCTGTATAATTAATCATGTTAATGTTTATATTACTGAATAGGGAATTGAATAACCTTTCAAATGAGCTAGCACCCTATTCCCATTTAAAAAAATAGTCGATTACGTCATTACGCCCAAACGGATGACGTCACTAGTAGGATATATATGTCAAAAAATCATAATTTAAAAATCAAATAACTTTTGTATTTTACATTTTTTTCTAATTCTGTAAATAAAGCAGTTTACAGGGGGGGGGGGTCAAAATATAGTGAATAACCCTGTACATGCAAAACAGTGTACATTTCAAAAATCTGACGATTTGAGCGGGGCGTAAGGAAATGGGTGAGTCCCAAAGTTTCACACGAAAAAAGCGAATATTTTGCGATCTATAGACGACCTTTTTAAAATAACGAGTTGTGACAAAAAATCGGTAGATTTTTTTGTCATTACATCTACAGATGCATATGAAATGTAACACGACACTCATGGTGTCGTTTATTTTTAACAATTTGTATGTTTTTGTGTATATTTTATATGTTTTTATGTTGTTTTTATATACTTATAGTTTTACTGATCATAGATTGTATTTGACGCATTTCAATACTTGTAAAAGTCAGATGAAATAAAGAACATTGATTGATTGATTGATTGATGGTTGTCCACATGTTTACCAAAAATATTAAAACTTATTGTTTCCATAAACTATAAGAGCTAAAAGAAATTCAGAAATTTCCCTATTCTATTTTGCAAAATTTATATAGTATCACAACACTGGCTTATACATTTGACGCACTGTCCGTCAACGTGTTAAGTTTAATATGTAATTAAAATTACATTTCTTGATTAGCTATTTATGAATTTTAAAAGGGTTGAAATATTTAAAACTTATACTTAGAGCACCAAAAAATCATTATTTAATTCATCTTAACTAAATTTCTTTAAATCTAAACTAAAAAATAAATTTTTAAGGGTTGAAATACTCCGAAATTATATTAAGAATACCAAACCATTATTACCTAAATCATCCGATCCGCATTTTATTCTTCTTAAGCTTTTTAAGCAATTTTGAGCAAATTTGTGAAATTTTTAGTAGTTTTCACCCTTAAAAATAAACTTTTAAGGGGTTGAAATATTTAATAATTAAAGTTAGACTATTAGATAATAATATTTAATGTATCTGAACAAATTTCACTCCTTTAAGCTTTTTTATAGATTTTAGCTATAAGGGGTAGTTGTCACCCTTAAAAAATAAAAAGAGCCCTTTGGCACAATATAGATTTTGTAGTGGATGGTACGGTGAACTTCATTCCAAATTTTTATGCAAATCGGTCCATTCTGTAAAAATTGCGAGGTTTTGTCCTGTTTTCTTGGACTACAGTTCTTTAAGTTATCTAGCAAACTATACTTAATAATAAGATAGAAATCTCCTTTTAATCGGCACAAATTGCTCATTCCCATCCATCCTTATATAATCAGCTAATATGAAGTCATAATAATATTTGATAAACTGCAAAGATTCGTGTTCTTGAGGTCTAAGTTATACTTATTATAACTCTATTCTATATGATGAATAGTGTCAAGAAACAATTAGTCCAAGTAATGAAGCTTAAAATAGGACAAAACCTTGCAATTTTTACAGAATGGATCGATTTGCTTGAAAATATGAGGATAAGTAGTGGATAGTCCAAGGATCAAAATCTATATCATGTCGAAAGGCGCTTTTACCATGGGAGTGGTTGCCACCCCATCTCAGGGGTGGAAATTTTTTATTATATTTTAATCGCAAAAGTTGGTAAAAACGTTCATTCTAAGCAAAAAACGTTCTATATATTTTTTTGATAAAATTGATAGTTTTCGATTTATTCGCTATCGAAAAGGTTAGTTTTATATCGAAAAATCAATGATTTTAATAAGTTTTCTACTAATAACTCCAAAAGTTTTCGTTTTATCAAAACAACTTTACTTAACAAAAATGTACCTTTCGAAAAAATAAACAAAAACTTTTTTTTTAATTTTCTTTAAGACCAATAATAATCGAGCTATACTTTATTATATGTTGGCTCGTCTTCGTCAAATGCTAAATATTGTAGTTTCAAAGTCAAAAGACGGGAAAACTATGCATCTTTTGAGGACAACTTGTTCAAACTAATTGAAAGTACCTAAAAATATCTATTTCCAGAAATAGAAAAAAGTCTATAGCTCAAAAATTAAGTGACTTATAATGAAAAGAATATCAGTCCCTATTTTTTTCAGCGAAAAGGTGATCGCAGGCAACCCCCTAATCACCATCCTAATTAAAATTAGACATTGACCTTATTTGGTCTTTTTTATTTATGTATTATTAATAGGTTCTAGAAGTTTGACCGGCTTAAAATGATTCGTTTTTAAAAAAATGGAGTTAAAAGCGAATAACGAATTTTTTAGTTTGGAAAAAAATGGCCTTTTCTTCAGAATAGCAAGATTAGCATCAGAGATACGAAAAAATGTTTAATAATAATATGAAATGAATGAATAAATGTGATATGATAATGAATAAATGTTTAATAATAATATGAAATTGTAGCTTATTTAATTTCCAAGAACCTGGTTTACAAAAATTTTTTCTACGTCAAAAATTGAGTGAGCTATTGACAATTATAACTTGCAATAACATGCAAAAACCACCTTTTTGCACGATTGATCATTTTTGACTGTTTACCGTGAGATTTTACGTCAGTAGGTGACATTTACTAGCAACTCGACGGTAAGTAATCCAACTCGACGGTAAGTACTCCAACTCGACGGTAAGTAATTCACTTACCGTCGAGTTAAAAAATCTCTTAATTTTAATTTATTTTTTGAAAGAATAAAGAAAACTAACGAATTATTTATTAATATTGAAACTTATGGTACAATTTGTTAAATTATTTAATGAAATCCCACTTGTTTGGGCTGTGGTTTCACTTCTAACAGAAACTCCTGCAGAATCGCATACATTAGTAGTATCCAACATTGTTTCTCTTCAAATACGCGATCAAAGTTGAAAACTTGGAAATATCAATGCCATCATAAAGAAAAACGGTGGATTTAATCATTGAATATTCTGCCCAGAGGCTTCCAGGAGCTTTCAACTGCATATGTCTTTGAACGAAATATGCCAATAGAGTCTTTTCTTCGATTCTTAAATTCTTGCCTTCGCACCATTTTTTAAAACTTTGGTAGGTATTTTGATAACGGATTTTGGATTTTTCGGGAATAATTGCGGAACACCCTTCTTCCCAAGCCCGTTCAATTTCTTCAAATTCACTTTCGCTCATATTTTAATTTATAATAATCAAAATTGTACTTAAAATTATTGACAACTAAATAAAAACTCAACTCTCCATTGTTGTTATGCACCCTAGTTACTACCTAACAACCAAAGTATATATCTTGATAAAATGAATGAAACTAGCCAATATGACGAAAATGTTTAATTTTATAATTTATAATGGTATCAATCGTGCAAAAAAAGTTATAAGCATGTCGAACGTTAAGGGTAACCGATCTCAGACAATAATTGGAGTCGTCGCTCCGCTCCTCCTCCAAACAATTGTCTTCGATCGGTATAAAACCCTTACCGTTCTCCATACTTAATATACTAGTACCAACCCTTTCAAAGTCACCTCTTTTGCGATTGAGGATTTTAAAAAGATTTAATATGAATAAGCTTATAGATCGTGTAAAAACCTACAAAATTATTTTTTACCAAACTTTCTAAGATAAAAAATAAAAAAGTGACGGTTAAAAAATCAATAAACTTTTTTGAAAAAAAAAAAGGAGAAATCCAACTGGAAGCATAATAATGTAAGTTAGCAGTGTTTTTAGTGATTGGCATTATTCATTCTTATTTATTTATGTATTATTAATAGATTCTAGAAGTTTGGCTGGCTTAGAATGATCAGTTTTTAAAAAACTGGAGTTTAATAAGCGAATAACGAATTTTTGTAGTTTGGTAAAAAATGCCCTTTTCTTCAGAATAGAAAGATTAGCATCAGAGATACGAAAAAATGTTTCAATATAAGATTGTAGGTTATTTAATTCCCAAGAACCTGATTTGAAAAAATTTTTTCTACGGCAAAATTTTAGTGAATCGTAAATGAGTATATCGAAAACATTGATTTTTTCTATACAAAACTAACACTTTCGATAGCGAATAAATCGAACACTATTAATTTTATCAAAAAAATGTATAGAACATTTTTTGCTTAGAATGAATGTTTTTATTAACTTTTGCGGTCAAAATATAATAAAACATTTCAACCCCCGAGATGGGGTGGCAACCCCATGGTAAAAGCGCCTTTCAGAATCATATAGATTTTGATTCTTGGACTATCCACTACTTATTCTCAAATTTTCAAGCAAATCGATCCATTCTGTAAAAATTGCGAGGTGAAAAGCTTCGGTTCCTGGCCTAAATGGAATCTTGGCACTATCCACATCCACTAACATATTACCCAACGTTTTTTAATGCCAACAAGATTAAATAAAGAAGCATCAATTTCGCAAGCCCATGATGCAAAAACAAAAGAAGGAATTGTCAAATATCACAACTATTATAGAAGGAGTTTTAGCAGCAGAACAAAGTCCTGAAGAAGTAAGTTTTGAAAATATTCATATTCATAAGGATCCTAGCAGATAATAGCAGAAACTCTGAAAGTAGAAATATAACAAATTTATTAAAGATTAAAAAATCCACGAGGAAAATAAAATACCTGTAGCTGGCTGTCTACCATAAATCACGCAAATTCTAGATTATTTGCAAAAGGTACATTTAAAATTCCCTGAATAAGGGTTACATTACATGACAGAACATTTTCGGATTAAAAAATCTACCATCCGTGTTAATAAAACCCAAAAATAAATATAACCTAATTAGTTAAGAAAACTTTTTTTACTAAAAACCATTTTTTCTTAACTAATTAGGTTATACTTATTTTAGGGCTTTTATTAACACTGATGATGAATTTTTTAATCCGAAAACGTTCTGTGGTGTAATGTAACCCTTCTTTAGGGAATTTTAAATATACCTTTTACAAAGGATCTAGTATTTTTTTAAGCTTAAGTTGTTTAAATTTATTTGCTTCTTTATTACATCATATTACCTAGTGTGTTAACAAAAACTAATATTACTCTGGGCTAATTAGCAAAATACAAGGAAAAGTTATTTACCAGCAATTTTATTGCTGGAATCGAATCTTATGATTGTATATATTAATAATATAGATATGCAAAAGTCCGCTGTCCGCAGATAGTGTGCTACTTTTTTTATAAACAAAATGTCGCCCGAAAATCGTGTTTTTTCAATTTTTGCTCTATAACTCCAAAGATTTTAACTTTACACCAAAAACACCCAAACAAAAATTCACCGTAACTAAATTCTGCATAGAGACGTGTTTTTCCCGATTTACTTCGACGAAAATTTTCCCCGAAAAATGCGGGTTTTTCCAACATAATTTTTAATTTTCAACTAAAATTTTAGATAAGTATAAGGATAAGGGAATTTTAAATAATTCACGTCCCATCTGCTCAGCGTGGTAAAGTGCCATAAGAGCACATAAAAAAGGGTTTATTTAACTATGAGTCTAAAGATGTGGCTCAAAAAAATCCATGTGACCAATCAAAAATAATTTAACTTTTAAAATTGGAACAAATGTTTTAACAAATAAAGCAACATGATACATTGTTTAATTTTCTCAATGATCTATATAATTTCCTTGAAACAGATTTTTATGTTCAGCAGTGGCGGCCGGTCAGGGTCGGTAGTGCCGACCCACACATTTATAGATATAAATTTGTTTAATATTTGTATCTGTGAAGTAAAAAAAATCTGTCAGACAATACAGACTAAATTTTATTCATAGTTTTTAAAAGGATTTGATCAATCCGAGCGTTAAGTGATCCCTGCGCATAAAAGACTTCTCAAAAAATGAATGATCCGAACCATTCATCTGACTTTTCGGCTAGCCGTACCCAACTCTCCGTAGCTTGACGATTTACACGTAAAACTCAACGAAATAGCAAGTCGATGAGCAAGCGAAAGCGAACATACATACATTCTCTCCGTGGGTTAAGCGGCCAGGTACGGCACGGTCGGTGTTTCATTTGGAGCATCGCATCGGCAGAAATTGTCAAAAATATTCACGCCGTTTTACGTCGTTTGATATTGTAATTTTTTTAAGTTGTCAGGAATTATCATTTAGTGGACATGATGGATCGAAGCATTTGTTAAAAATCAAAGTAATTATAGAGAATTAATAAAATTGTTTTAGAAATATTTACTTTCTGATTCGAAGTGTATTCGTAATACAGAATGAACTAATACATATAATCAAATAGTTACATTTTGAATAACGTTATTGAATCTGAGATTTAGAAAACCATTTGCTTTTCGCTGGAAATAGATGAAACTTCTGATTATCATGTCATTCACAATTATCAATTATTGTTGTTCGATACGCGTTACGTGGTAATATTTATGAGAGGTTTTTAGGTTTTAGAGACGTGAGTAAAAGCAATAAGGCAGAATATATTTTTGGTGTTTTAAAGAACAGATTAATAGTTATTTATGATATAAGTGTTAAAAGTACACATTTAAGGCACGCATGTGAAAGTTTGCAGAATGAGCGATAGCGAGTTCTGCAATTCGCGAGTGCCTTAAAAATGTACTTTTTAACACGCATATCATACAATATTTTTTCTACAAACATAATTACAGGACAATATCTACAAAAACTTTTACTTGAACGTGACTGACATTCCATTTTTATATTTTTTTGACATTACATCAAAATTGTCTATACGGTCAATATGAACTGCAGTGCCTTAAAAATATTTTAAAGCACTAGTGCCTTAAAGTAGCATTTTTAACGCTCGTATGGAGTGCTAAAAATTTCATTTTTAACACGGTTGTAGAAAAAAATTTTTGATATCAAAAATAAATTGGTAGGGCAAACTGGAGCAGTCTTATGACGGCGTTGCTGTGATGTGTGGTGAATTGGATGGTCTCCAGGCAAAAGTTAAAACTATTGCATCACAAGATTTATTTACTCACTATAATATGATGCGCATATAATGAATTTAGCTTTGCATGTTACGTGTAAAAAAATAAAGAATATCGTCTTTTCTTGCCAGTTTAGCTCACGGATTACTGCTTTAGAACAAATTTGTTTCGAAAAAACAGCGAACAGTTTGTCAGACGCGATGAAATTTTAAATCTCGGTTAGTTTTATCTAAGCAGATTATCTCTAGTAGTTTTAGTATCTGTAGCAGATTTTCGTGAACAGCTTTTGAAAGTTTTTGATTTTATTATCGAAGGCGACGATTTTGAAAGCGGCGATACCTCGATCCGTGAAGCAATCGGTTTGAGAACTTTATTAAATGATTACTCTTTTAATATTCTTTTAAATATTTTTAAGACAGAGTTGGCCCAAGATATTCATTGTTGTTCAAAATCAGTCAACTGACATTATTAATTCCAAAAATAGAATACGAAAGCTGGTGCAAAATCTTAGAGATTTCCGTAATGATAGTAGTTTCCAATATATACGCAGTGACGTTTTGGATTCGCTTGATATTTCCGAACCATCCCAAAAAAGACACCGACATGATACATATCTCGAAAAACGAGTAGGTATATCTTGAAATTTTGGATACCTACTATTATATGCAAATAGATACTTGTTTTTCGAATTTTGAAGATTTGCAAATTTTTGACCTCTTTTACGATTCAAAATTTAAAAGTTCCCTTTGCCAAAGAATTTCCAAGATATTTATTATTACAAGTTAGGTACTTAAAAATTATGCCGATCCAAATATTTTCAGAAAGTGGGATAAGTTACAAAATATGTATGTATAACTCTATGTAGTAAGTACTGCAATTCATTACAACAAACTGTTCATCAATTTTCTTATTACCACCAATTTCTGCCTCAAATAAACGGGATTTATCTTGTCTCAAAAGAATCAACACGTATTGTCGAAACACCATGAAACAAGAGAGAATGAGAGTACATCAAATAAAAAAAAAACAAAAAACAACAAAATCTCCTATGATGATTTAAGCCTTTTAGTTTGATGGTATACCTATATGAGGAGACAAAAAAACCTTGCCGACCCTGTCTCCAAGGCCACGAGCCGCCACTGATGTTCAGGATATCTACAAGTTTCTTTGCGCAAAGATCCCTAGATTCACAGATATTTAATAGAAAACACCTTCCCAATTGCACGAAAATTCATCATCATCAGTAGCTCGACAACCCTTTTTGGGTCCTGGCTTGTTCTAGGATTTTCCGCCATTCTGTTCTGTTCCTTGCTTTGTTCTTCTAGTGGGGAATCTCAAGTGTTTTCAGATCTTGTTCCACTTGTTCCATGTATCTAAGTTTGGGTCTTCCCTTTGACCTTCTCCCTACAGGTGTTTGCCTCATTATATGTTTTGGTGTTTCGGTCTCCAACATCCGTTCAACATGGCCCATCCAGCGCAGATGTCCGATCTTTATGGATGTTATGACGTCGGGTTCGTTGTATGCTGAGTATAATTCAAAATTATATCTTCTGTGCCATACGTCATTTTCTTTCACCCCCTTATATATGTGTCTAAGGATTTTTTGTTCAAACGTACCTAATAAGCTCTTATCGCTTTTCGACAGTGTCCATGTCTCTGGTCCCCTGCACGAAAATTATCCCTATTAAAATACATAATTTGCTTAAAACAAGTTTTTATCAAAACGTAACCGTTTATTTTTATTTTGTTTTACACCATACTCTGTATTAGAGTACACAATGATAACGATTCAGATGGGTAAACTGAGACGCGTTGGTGGAATATTTTCCTAAGTGTCGCCCGTTTGGTATTTCCATACCTGGGTAAACAGATAAACATTTCAAATTTTTATTTCTGTCTTAAAAGTCTTAAAAATAAGCAAGGGACAAGGGCCAGACAAGCCAAGTCGTAAAATTAATTACTCTGCAGCAGCCCTTGGTTAGAGAAACGAATCACATACTTCAGGCTTAATTATTAATGAACCCTCAAGTAATTTTTGAATAGGCATATTTCTATACAGTGTGGCAAAGCCAAATGGAATAAATTCATTATTTTGTAAACCGGCGACTTTAAGAGGCTACACTAGCGCGCCATCAAAACAGAAAACGCGTTCTAAGATTGCGGCTTTAATTTGGAATATTTTGTCGAGATATTTGGCACACATATTCGTAATATAATAAAAAATAGCGGTACAGAGCAACATTTCAGAAATATGTTAGCATGTGGAAATTACTCTATAACTAAATAAAATATTAAAAAAAGAGCCTGTACCGCCATTAAGAAGAACAAAAAAATACACTTTCTTCAAATAAACATCCATGCCTAGATTTTGTGTCATATTGGAACTGCTAAAATTTTGTATCTCTAAAAAGAAATCGAACATATTATAACTAAATAACTGATTAGACAACATAGAGAAATAGTCACTGTCATTTTCACAAACCTGCGTCAGATTTCTAAGTGTAATATGGTTCTTTTCATGAGCATTTTTCAGTGCGTCACAGTTTTTCGATTTCTCTCTAACGCATTAAATTGTATGTGACAGAAAAAACGCACGTCGCTGATTACATTTCGTCGGTGAGATTTATAACATTTAATCTAGTTGTCAATAGATGGCGCTAATAATATAATATTAAATAATATTATATTATTCTATATAAAAAAAATTAATCTGTACAAAAAGACTAAGTTTTCACTCTAATGGCATATAAAACAACATAATGCTATTCTACACCCCACCAGAATGAAAACAATGGGAACCTTCTCTGGTTACACCTCCGAGGCTTCTACAATTTGCAAGCCATACGGATGCTGAGACTAAGGAAGATGAGGGAATTCTACAATTTACAATTCACGTCCCATCTGCTCAGCGCGGTAAAGTTCCAACGAGAATGGTTCCCTTCATACTCCACACAGAGTAAATGTAAATCAAAAATGAATAACCATTTTCAATTTCGTTGCAAAACGAAAACACAGCCGAACCATATTCTAGTCAATCAGAGAGTGCCGCAAGCACCCCTACCGGTTTCGAAACTTATTAGTCTCTCATCAGGAGGCACATATGCTGCTCTCTCTGATCCAACCAAAACAAACCCCAGCGTGCAGTCCCGGATTGCAACGAACTAAATGGCATAGATGCCCTAGCGGCAACTGCTAGCAAAAAGACTAAGTTTTCACTTTAATTGTAAATTGTAGAATTCCCTCATCTTCCTTAGTCTCAGCATCCGTATGGCTTGCAAATTGTAGAAAGAGGTGTCACCAGAGAAGGTTCCCATTGTTTTCATTCTGGTGGGGTGTAGAATAGCATTATGTTGTTTTATATGCCATTAGAGTGAAAACTTAGTCTTTATGCTAGCAGTTGCCACTAGGGCATCTATGCCATTTCGTTCGTTGCAATCCGGGACTGCACGCTGGGGTTTGTTTTGGTTGGATCAGGGAGAGCAGCATATGTGCCTCCTGATGAGAAACTAATAAGTTTCGAAACCGGTAGGGGTGCTTGCGGCACTCTATGATTGGACTAGAATATGGTTCGGCTGTGTTTTCGTTTTGCAACGAAATTGAAAATGGTTATTCATTTTTGATTTACATTTACTCTGTGTGGAGTATGAAGGGAACCATTCTCGTTGGAACTTTACCGCGCTGAGCAGATGGGACGTGAATTGTAAATTGTAGAATTCCCTCATCCTCCTTAGTCTCAGCATCCGTATGGCTTGCAAATTGTAGAAGCCTCGGAGGTGTAACCAGAGAAGGTTCCAATTGTTTTCATTCTGGTGGAGTGTAGAATAGCATTATGTTGTTTTATATGCCATTAGAGTGAAAACTTAGTCTTTTTGCTAGCAGTTGCCGCTAGGGCATCTATGCCATTTCGTTCGTTGCCATCCGGGACTGCACGCTGGGGTTTGTTTTGGTTGGATCAGGGAGAACAGCATATGTACCTCCTGATGAGAGACTAATAAGTTTCGAAACCGGTAGGGGTGCTTGCGGCACTCTATGATTGGACTAGAATATGGTTCGGCTGTGTTTTCGTTTTGCAACGAAATTGAAAATGGTTATTCATTTTTGATTTACATTTACTCTGTGTGGAGTATGAAGGGAACCATTCTCGTTGGAACTTTACCGCGCTGAGCAGATGGGACGTGAATTGTAAATTGTAGAATTCCCTCATCCTCCTTAGTCTCAGCATCCGTATGGCTTGCAAATTGTAGAAGCCTCGGAGGTGTAACCATAGAAGGTTCCAATTGTTTTCATTCTGGTGGAGTGTAGAATAGCATTATGTTGTTTTATATGCCATTAGAGTGAAAACTTAGTCTTTTTGCTAGCAGTTGCCGCTAGGGCATCTATGCCATTTCGTTCGTTGCCATCCGGGACTGCACGCTGGGGTTTGTTTTGGTTGGATCAGGGAGAACAGCATATGTACCTCCTGATGAGAGACTAATAAGTTTCGAAACCGGTAGGAGTGCTTGCGGCACTCTCTGATTGGACTAGAATATGGTTCGGCTGTGTTTTCGTTTTGCAACGAAATTGAAAATGGTTATTCATTTTTGATTTACATTTACTCTGTGTGGAGTATGAAGAGAACCATTCTCGTTGGAACTTTACCGCGCTGAGCAGATGGGACGTGAATTGTAAATTGTAGAATTCCCTCATCCTCCTTAGTCTCAGCATCCGTATGGCTTGCAAATTGTAGCAGCTTCGAAGGTGTAACCAGAGAAGGTTCCCATTGTTTTCATTCTGGTGGGGTGTAGAATAGCATTATGTTGTTTTATATGCCATTAGAGTGAAAACTTAGTCTTTTTGCTAGCAGTTGCCGCTAGGGCATCTATGCCATTTCGTTCGTTGCAATCCGGGACTGCACGCTGGGGTTTGTTTTGGTTGGATCAGGGAGAGCAGCATATGTGCCTCCTGATGAGAGACTAATAAGTTTCGAAACCGGTAGGGGTGCTTGCGGCACTCTCTGATTGGACTAGAATATGGTTCGGCTGTGTTTTCGTTTTGCAACAAAATTGAAAATGGTTATTCATTTTTAATCTGTAGGTACAATTTATAAGACTATACAAATCAAAGAAAATACCATTTTATAAATGCAATAAACAAAATTGATTTGTTTTTATACCAAATTGCAAATAAAATGTGACAACTGTCAGATTTAACTAAAATGTCATGTTAGAATAAATGTCATAAATGTGTATTTATCACGGACTAACCTTTTTTTCTATCATTTGTGACGCACTGAAAAATGCTCATGAAAAGAACCATAGCACGATTCTCTTATCTGTTCTGTTATCTGTATCGATATCTGTTCAGTGCAGTTGTGTATTATTTTAAGAATTCGTTAGTGCTGATACATAGGGAAGTAGTGTTTATTTTATGATTAATTTATTATGTTTTTGCGTAATAGAACTAAGTTGTTGGACTATTTAAAAAATTAGATTATTGTTAATTGTGCGTTCTACTTATAGGTAAGTATATTTACGTAAAAATATTTCGAATTCTAATGCGAGTATATAAAGTTTTAGGTGGATTTTTTATTCTAAAAATATTTATCAATAGTTTAAAAAAATGGGAAAATTTCATTTAAAGTTCTATTTAAAAAAAGCTTGAAACTAGTTAGAGTGCTTTTGGTGCTCTATGAACTAAATAAAATAAGACGGCTCTTGTTTTGCTTCACAACGAAATGATTATTTATTATTGTTTTATTATTGTTTCGTGCAAATACCCATGTTAACATATAAATATTTATTTACCAATAATACCATTGTTTTCTATTACAGTGGAACCCCAATAAGTCGGCCCCCGATAACCCGGAAGTCCGGCTAACCCGGACCGATTTTCATCAGATAAACATTTTGGTTTTCAATATTTTGTATTTTTCAATTTAATTGTGGCTTATTTCCAATCAAAATAGTTAATTATCAGACAAACCTTTCAACAATAAAAATGTATGTAATATAATATTTGAGAGATAATGTGTACTTATGTGTGTAATTTGAACTATACGATATTAAAAATGACTCATAGCACACGCCGCAGAAACAACAGCCACGTGTCTGTAGTATCTATTCCTTTTTATTTCAAACTGTCAGCATTGTTTAGGAAAGACTATTTAAAAAATTCTTTTATAAACAATGGTCTTTAGTATTGTGTGTCTTGTATTGTTCGCTTCCATTTGCTTACGTTTGGGTTTGGTGTTTTTTTTTAGTAATTTTAATGAGTAGGCAGGTACTGTGCATATTTATAAATATATTTCATGTTATTTCAATTCTAACGGAGTTTATCTGTAAGTATACCGTATTTTATTAATTTTTACCATATTCTCCGGCTATCTCGGATTTTCGATTACCCGGATCGGTCGCGGTCCCGATTAATCCGAGTTATCGAGGTTCCACTGTACTTCCATTTAGATCACCTATGAGTTAGGTATTATCAAAATATTGATATTAGATAATGTCAAATATTGCCAGTGTTGCCAAAGTTTCACAGAACTTTCGAAAAAGGGTATGATACTATATGCTAAAGTTATATTGATGATGCGCTACTGTAGGCTCTTAAGAAAAAATCCCGAAACAGGCCGATTTTTATTTTTAAATTATGATTTTTTGGCATATATATCATCCTAGTGACTTCATCCATCTCAGTGTGAAAACGTAATAGACGATTTTTTTAAATGAGAATAGGGGTCATGTGCTAGCTCATTTAAAAGTTTATTCAATTCTCTATTCACTAATATAAACATTAACATAATTATTTATACAGAATTGACACAAAAAGAAGAATGTGTGTTTATTTAATTCAAAATACATTTTACTGCTCTCAATAACCAGACAAAAAAATGTTTATTTCACAAACACTGATTTTCGCATAAATTAAATGTTCAAATTACCAACAGGCAGGTGTGTGGCAGCTTGAACATTGAATTTAATCGAAAAGCAATATTTCTCAAATAATCATTTTTTTCTGTTTTCTGACCAGAGCCTATTTTACTTCAAATCGGGCCCGAGGCACTACGCAATTTTCAGGCCCCTAAGTATAATTTAATAATAATAACTTTTTCAAAAGTATCACTTTAAAAGAAATATAGTTCACCAGAAATTTAAATTCTTATTAACAATAAATAAAATTTATATTTAAACAATTAAACATTGTTTAGTTGTTTAAATATAAATTGTTAAACATGAGTAAAAATTGAATAGGTATAGAGTACATTATTGGTACATTATAGATAACAATAAAACTTGACTAACATGCTAATTAATGAAATTATTCAGCAGATCGCTCGTGTTGAATAACTGTCCTAAATTGATATCTTCTCAGTCATTATACCCATCGGTAGTTAGAAGAACAATTTTCGTGGAAAACAATTAACAAACATGACAATAAACACGGATACATTTAGAACTGTACACTAACCACTCGCGAAGAATTTTTCCCCATTAGCTTTCGTTTTATAAAAAATCGCACTTTGCCAATTATTTCAATATTTTGATTCGGTCGATTATTTATAAAATATTGTCGAAATTCCAGATGTTTTGGATAATCCCCTATATCGCTAGGAAAAGAATTACTGACATTGTCGTTTTCTATAGACGACAGAGATGCACTTGTGCTAGGTGAAGTCACTTGAAAATCAACAGTGGAGTCATCATTTTCTTTGATTGCAACTCACCGTTCATCACATAATTTATTTCTACTATCACTAGTTATCACAGATTCATCAGAAACAAGATGGGAAGACGAACTTCCTTGTTGTGCACTGTTGTGGGGTGTAAAAAATGATAATATTGTATTTTTTCGTGCCTGCCGTTCCTGTTCTTTTAATTTTTGCTTTTTTTGTTTTTCACTGACACCTAAATGTTTGCAACTCATGATAATAATGAAACGATTAGGTAAGAAAAATAAATGTTTAAAGAAATTCAATAAAACGATTAATGATTAATAAATAGATTAGTTGAACTTAAGAAGCACGGGACTGAAAACTAATACAAGCAGCAAGACCTTATTTTTGCAGAAATCGACATCAAACTAAATATTAAATTTAGTACATTTTGAATAAATACAATGCGTAGTATATTTATACTTAAAAAATAATAGTGAAGATACCTCTTGTTAATTCTACCTCTTGCTAGTCCTTTGGAGTAGTGTCTAACAATTTTGTTTATTTTTATTGATGTAGGCAAGCCAATCTACTCTTATTGTTATCATTTATCATTTCCTGTTCATAAAATCAAAGAATTTTGAAAATTTATTTTGTCCCTTCAATAATTTTTTTGTGATTTTTCCGGGCCCCATTAAAATGCGGGCCCGAGGCAGGTGCCTCACGGGCCTAGTGGTAAAATAGGCCCTGTTTCTGACAGGAGTAAAATGTGTTTTGAATTAAATTACATACATTCTTCTTCTTGTGTAGGTAAATTAATTTAAATAAAATTTGGACATCCTGTATAAACAATTATGTTAATGCTTATATTACTGAATAAAGAATTGAATAACCTTTTAAATGAGCTGTCACACGACCCCTATTCTTATTTAATAAAATCATTGATTACGTCATCACACCTAGATGGATGTCACTAGTAGGATATACCTAGATGTCAAAAAATCATAATTTAAAATAAATAATTAAAAATAAAAATTGACCTGTTTCGGGATTTTTCCTTAACACATTCACGGTCATGACTGCATATGAAGTCACTTTCTCCACAAGAAGACTTGCCTACATCTGAAGCGTGTCCGCGAATGTGTTAAAGTTGCTGGTTTACAAAATAATGGATTTATTCCATTTGGCTCTGCCACACTATGTATAAATATCCGTATGTATTATTAAGCCTTTATTGATGACTTGACATGGAACAGTCAATTACCTCTGCAAAATGTAAAGGCTCTTGAAAATATTTTATGTGATCCAGAGACAAATGAACAAGATACAGTAACATTGTAGTTTAAGATTTATATGATAAAATTAACAATTTTGTACCCTATATTTCCCCTGAAATATACACACTAAATGTCATCTATTAATCAATAACGTCATCTATGATCTATTTCATAATTTAGTAATTGTCATACGAATTGCAAATATTAACATACCGTGTGACAGTAGTTAGTGGGGAAAGAAGCTTTTCGTAACTTAAAATAATAAAAAATTCTCTATGATCCACAATGGAGCAAAACAGGCTTTCAGGCATATCACTGGTACCTGTGATTAAGGTGATTCCTAATACATTTCCAGGGAAAATAATAACTATTTGATAAGTATTGGCGATTACAATTTTTTTTATATGGGTGTCCACGAAGATTGTGACTCCCAAAATATTTATAATGAAAAGATTTAGTTCATAATAGATGCCGACAAAAACAATTATTTCCCTTTCTGTTTCTGTTTCTGCCGACGAAAACAATTATTTCTGAGAACTTTTTACTAATTATAATTTTCGTCGACCCACAAACAGAAAGGTTTTGCGCCGATACTCCTCAAAAAATAAATTTTTTCGCTAACACTTTATTAGGGATTATAATTTTCACAATCATATAATCGAAAATAATATTTTTCGCGGAGTTCATTGAAATTTAGATGTGTATCACATTGTTTAAACATTTTTTTGTAGATGTGCAAACACATTTGCTGCATATATTTTTTTAAGTACTTCTCCCAGATGCTGAATCCACACTAACAGTTGGAATGTAAGTAAACACATTTAGCTCATCGGCAACAACCACACTGGAGTGGGAAATCGAATATCACTGAGGAGCAACATGCACACCGAAAGTTTTAAATAAACTCTGTATGCTTCTTAGAATTTTGTTTTTTTTTTGTTCCACTAGAACCCTCCAGTGGACGGCCGAAATAAAATTATATTGGGTGTGTTCAGACGACCACAGCGGCTGGACAGCTGAGTCAGCGATAGCTGTCAGACAACACCGCTGGAAGTCAGCCGCTGAGAGATTTACTAAGCTTTCCCTATTAGCGCTGGATAAAACCATTAAGGTAATTTGTGCTGACAGTCAGCCGCTGCGGTCGTCCGAACGCACCCAATGTATTTCCATATGGGTGCAGCAGTCAGCTGGAGGATTAAAGTAAAATTATTTTAACTGTCTGTGAACATTGAGGGCGGCCAAATTACCCTCGCACCCAGGCGGTGCAGTTCCTAAGATGCCTTACGAACGGTCCAGAACGAACAAGGAAAGTAACATTCAAAGAAAGGATTTTAAGAATAATTGTATCTTTCTAAACCCAAATGAAACATTTAAATACCGATACTTTTCTAATAACTGTACTGTCTAATATATCCCTACACTCCCTCATTCGATTAAAATGAGGATGTTTGAGTTTGTTTCAGTATGTTACATTTTGCCTATACAATTTGTAATTTTACATTTATATTAATATTCATAGTTACCGGACAATGATATTTGATGGCTAGTGACTGTAAAGTATCTCCCTCTTCAATAACTTTTTCTACTGTTGGAAATTCTATCCTCTGTGGCTTATTTCTAATAAACAATTCCGTTTCTTCTCCATCACTATCACTGTCTTTGTGTTTTAATAATTTGTATGATTCTTCTTGTCGATTTCTAAAATAAACCGAAAAGCATTAGAAAATTGATTCTACAGTATTTAAAAGGATTTTCTTACTTTTGTCTCAATTTAATCATATTTGTAAAAGTATTTTTATTTTTGACGTTTTACTTTTTGAGGTTACAGATGTGAAGTACGTGTCTGTAATGTCAACAATTACACGTCTGTCTGTCAACTTCAGTGAACCACCATAAAAAACCAAAAAGAACGAAAAATAGGGCTTTTCATCGATTGTCATTTGTTTCGAGCTTCTGTCATGTGTCACATAATATTAATATAACTACGCCATACGTCTTTGGTTTGTATCATTGGTATATAGCAATAACGTATGACGTAGATATATTAAAATTATGTGACACATGACAGAAGCTCGAAACAAATGACTGTGAATGAAAAGCCCTATGTATCAGTGTGAGTCTAGCAGATCAAAGGATAATTCATAGGCGGGCGCAATTATTTATCACGGGTTTAATTTGTACTTTTGTCAAAAAAATTGCTTTTCTTCGATGACATCAAGATGATAGAAAAACACAGATAAAATATAAATCGTTATTTGTAACTGGTGAAGAATAATAATAATTAAAAACTTAAAGATTAACCTGGAGGCATCATTCTTTTAATTTGGCATAAGCTAGGTTCAATAATAGAGAGATATTGCAAATTTAACACAGCCTACATTGCACTATTTACACCGCGCTATTTTGACAGAATTGACATTTCTCAGACGTTTCATAAATGCAGATATTGCTCAACATTTTGGTTGCGGTATTTTACGGCTCAATTAATATTAGTTGTTTATCTAATTTGTACTCAAAATCCAGAATTTAATTTAGATGGAAGAAAGGTTTGTATTTTCTTCCAAATATCGAGCAAGAGAAACAAATGATCCTTGAATGTTCTTATAAATAAAAGATTTTCCTGTTGCATTCTTCATGTTTTCCTGAACTAACGTCCAATTTTCTGGAGAAGTCAATGGATTTTGACATAAAACTTGTTTTAATAAACACAAATCGTCATCAGATGTAAATCTAATTCGTTTGCTACTGTCTGAGGTACCCATTTTAGCAAATTATTACAAATAAATTTGGTTTAAATGAAAGATAAACAACAAACATAACCTGAAAACAAAATAGCGCAACGAATACCGCACAGCGTAACGACTCCTTTAATAACGGCAGGCCGTATTTCCAATAACGCAGCGTAAGCCAGATATCACATCTGCGCATGCTCTACTGTCAAAATAACGCGTGCTGTAATACAGCAAGTGCAAAAAAGACTCAGCAATATCTCTCTAATTATCAATTCTTGGATAATCACTTTTAAAAAAAAAAAGGTTAAAAAACTTAGTTAATATTAAACTAAGACCATTGGCATGGTACAGTTGATTTGGCAATCAGATTATAGTGTAACGTACTGTGAAGTGTGTGTTTGGAGTGAATTTCTAAAGTTCTTGTTACTTAGTAAAGTCGACTTCACTGTCCTTACAAAGAGACGCTAATTATATCTGTATCAGAATGAGTAGCCAGCACACAAGGATAGACATTATTCTTGTTTATTAATTTTTAATAACTGAAACATTTCCCACCAGCTGGGATTCGAACTTACAACCTTTTGGATTGAAAGGTGGGCTCTCTTACCACTGAGCCACAGCGAGTGGGTAAATAAAATATTAAATTTTAATTTTGTAGGAAATACTTAGTTTCTGAACTAATTTTACCCTAACCAACACATAGTGTCTCAATTTTAAACTAACGAGATTTAGAATCTTCATCCAAATCAAAGTTTATTTTATTTATAGGTATAACGTAAAAATGTATAAAAGCGAATAATTTCCCTAGAGTTGTCTTCGATGTCTTCTCGAGGGGACTCTTCCTGTTTCTGCCTCCAGGATCTATTGTTACGTTATATGAGGCACTTAGAGCAACAGTGGCCTAATCCACAACCCACAATTATACCAAAATATTTTATTACATTAAAGTTATCCCTTATTTAAGTATTTTCAGATGCAGAGTGGCTCAAGCAATGGTTGTTACATTACTTCCATCTATCGTTTGCAATCTCGTACTGGTCTGGTCTTAAAGTCTTGTCCCTTACCTACTCTATCACATATCAGTTAAAATCAGTAGATCCACTGAAAAATCAGTAGACCTGGTAACCCTGATCATTATAAGCATTAACCCGTTAAAGCTCCTCCCATTTTTGTGACGTCAGACTTGGGCTGTCTGAAATACTCTGAAATGAAAACGTATATTTTAACGTCATTAATCTTACGTATTTAAAATCACCTACAAAAGACGTTTATACGACGTAATGTTCAAACACGTGTATATATTCAACCAAAAGCTGACGTTTCCTCGACGTTATTGACGTCACTTGGTTGCCTGGGATCTGAATTTGAATCTTTGTATCTGTAGTATGTGTGGTCCAAATTATATGCTTCTACCGTTAAATGCACAGTAATACTTATTAGGGAACGGATTTATATGCGATCAATTTTGATGAAATATGCGCATATATATGCGGTAAAAAATTACGAAATATGCGCAAGATATGCACAAAAATTAAAAAATGCGCATTTCGAGAAACCACAAATTTTCTGTTCTATTCTATTCTAGGGGGTTCTTTTATAGGGGGGGCAATCCTATTTATTAACTTTCAAATAAAATCATTATTTTTTATAATTTGCAATTTATTCACAGTTTTTACAAAAACTGCTACCGATAGTTACCTATTTAAAATAAAACAACAATATCACTATATATTATATCTTCGATTATAATTCACTACAATGTGTTTTTCCAAATTCTTTACGAGGAAACATTTTCTTTAGTCAGATAGAATATTTTTATAACTTGAAAAACTCCTTTCAACATCAACAGAAGTAATTGGGGCGTATTTTAAATAACTTGTTAATTTCCGTTAGAAAATCGTAAAACCGCTGTCAAACTATGGTTAAAGGTGTAAATTATCTTAACAATAGGGGATTTAAAAGAATCACCAGAATTATAGGTACCTACTAAATATAATAAAAGTAAATAAAATTCGGATTTTCCGGTAAACCATCCTTCATCACTTAACATCCTATGTACAATCATTTTATAACGGCGTACTATAAGCACTATAAGTACTTTGTGTAAAGATTGGGTATTTTCTAAGAAAAAATGAAAGGCAATGGATGAGCCGTCTCTCTTCAGGTAGTTCTCGAATTAATAGATACGACGCCCTGTGCGGGGAAATATTTTGTGTCGAATTAAAAAATTTAAAAAAATTTTTGGACTTAAATGTTTTTAAATAGTCACAAAATATGCATGTTTCTTTAAAAATATACAAAATGTAGTAAAGTTCTCAAATATGCGAAATATGCATGCAATATGCATTTAGCATAAAATCCGCTCCCTAATACTTATATTATTATTTGCACGAATCTGCCCCGTATATGTACCTGCATGTGAAGATACGTTATGCATTTTTATTGAATGGTAATTAATATAACTAAAGAGTTCAAAACAATTCCTAAAAAATATTTTTACGCTCTTTTTAACGCCGGTATTTCCTTTTTGAAAAGTTAATATATACAGGATGAAAGAATTGAAAAAATAAACAACATATTTTTACAAAAAAATCAGGAAAAACCCAACTTCTGGTAAACCGACTCTTCCGGGTCAAGAGCTCGATCTTATACATCAAAAAAAGAACCTATATCCCAAATTTGGTTGAAATCGGAATTTTCGTTCAAAAGGTATCGTGGTATTAGTCACATATGTATAGTTGCCATTTTGAATGGCCGCCTTTTTTGTAAAAGGCAAAATCTGAGATGGCCTCGTATCTAAATTTGAACCTTTATATGTGTAGTATATGTGGTCAAAATTATACGCTTCTACCATTAAATGCACGATAATTTTTATAATATTTGCCCGAATCTGCCGCATATAGGTACATGTGAAGATAAGTTATGCATTTATTACATGGTAATTAACATAACTAAAAATCAATGCTGGTATTACCTTTTTAAAAAATTTATATATACAGGGTGAAAGATATGAAAAAAAAACAACATATTTTTACATATACAATCAGGAAAAACATAACTTTTGGTAAACCGATTCTTCCGTTTCAGGAGCTCGATTTTATACGTCAAAAAAAGAACCCATATACCAGACTTTTCGTTTAAAAGTTATCGTGCTATTAGTCACATATGTATCGTCGTCATTTTGAATGCCCGCCATTTTTGTAAAAGGCAAGATCTGAGATGGTCTCGTATCTAAATTGAACCTTTATATGTGTAGTATATGTGGTTCAAATTATGTGTTTCTATCATTAAATGCACAATTCTTATAATATTTGCACGAATCTGCCGCACTATACCTACCAACTCAAATATAGTCAGTTCTGTGCATCTTTCTCTATCTCAATTTGAAATTGTGATAGTTATTAATAATAATTTACTTGCAATACTTAGATCCATCGAGACCACAAGAGAACGCTGAACATCATCAGGTACGCAAATGACACCATAGTACATATTTGCTATTTGCAGACAACCTAGACGACCTATACATACCTGTACCAGAGTTATATAGGAGACTCATTAATATTCAGCTCAGTGGGGTGCTAATGTTAGAGGTGTGATAACAGGTAGATGGTAGATCCCTTGCTTATCGAATTTCACACCGCGAAGCGGTGAGGTGTGGAATTCCCACTGAGCCTAATATTAATGAGTTTTTTAGATGGTTCTACTTTACAAATCGTTAGGAACCAAATCACGTATTACAGTCAACAATATGGACTAAATGTAAAGATAAAGAAGACAAAGTTTATGTATTAGAACTAGCAGATAATAAAAGGTACAAATAAACGTAAACAAACTATTTATTTTATAATCGAACCGTATTATAATAATATACAAACAGAGAAATTAAGATGTGTCTTATACAACGTATACTTCTAGACTGAAAAATCAAACTCAAAACTCTACTAACATTGATTCCACATTCATAATGTAACTCGACACTTTTTCGCAATTTTACGTAAGAGTGTTCGACCTAAAAGGTTCGGGGAATCAGCCCGCCCACTTAGACTGCATATATCCATTTTAACACTAATAAAAATACCATAATTTATAGTTGAATATATTCTAACATCCCCTCGCAACTAAAACTATTTTTGAATTAGTCAAACAGACCCCCTTTACTACTTAAGTACTCTAACTTAACCCTATTCAGCGGCTGAGTCAACATATCAGCTGTCATATCCTCGGTAGGACAATACTTAAAGTTAACAACCCCTTTTTCATGCATTTCCTTTACGAAATGTTACTTTGTATCGATATGTTTTGTCCGATTACTGAATTTGTGATTTTCTAAAAGTTTTAGACAGCTTTGATTGTCTTCGTATATGATTAATTCTTGTTCTAAACCCACAAATTCCTTTATAACCTGTTTTAACCAAATTGCTTCCTGACATCCTTCAGCCAATGCTATGTACTCTGCTTCAGTTGATGATAGAGACACGCAATTCTGTTTTCTACATCCCCAATTTATAGGCGAATCCCGTAATAAAAATATATACCCTCTATTTGACTTTCTATTCCCTTTGTCTTCTGCCCAGTCAGCGTCTGCATAGCCGTATAATGCACTATCTGTTCCTTGTTGTCCTAAAATAAGCTTTTTATATTTAGTTTTCTTTAAATATCTCAACACTCTCTTTGCTTCGTTCCAATCTACTTCTTTTGGATTTTTATTCTGTTGACTTAGTATGGTGACGCTTGCCAATATATCCGGTCTAGTATTTACCGCAATATATAATAAACCACCAATCAGTTGTTGGTATATTTCACTGTTTTTCATCGGCTTTTCTCTGCTAAGCTTGTAGTATCCAACATCCAGCGGTATATTGGACTCTTTTGCATCTTTCATCTTAAACTTGTTCAGCAATTTGTCAATATAACTGGCTTGATTTAAACTATATATCCCTTGATCGCACCTTTCAATCTTCATACCTAGATAATTTTGTAATAATTCCAAACTCGTTATTTCAAAATTACATTTTAGATTCTCTTCAAATGTATCAATTACCTGTATCCTTTGCTGCTATTAAAATGTCATCCACGTATATAAGTACGTAAACCCTTTCATTATTTATTACCTTGATATATAAACATGTATCAATATTGCTTTTACAAAAATTTTCTTTAGATAAAACTTTATCAAGCTTTTTGTTCTAAGTTCTGGCAGATTGTTTCAAACCATATAAACTTTTATTTAATTTGCAAACACAACTTGTATCCTTTTCTTCAAATCCCTCAGGCTGTTTCATAAAAATTTCTTCTGACAGTTCTCCATTTAGAAAGGCTGTTTTTGAATCTATATGCCTTACTATGAGACTTTTACTCCATGCCTCTGTTAATAAAATTCGAAGAGTAGCTTGTTGCGCAACCGGAGCGAACACTTCATCGTAGTCTACGCCGAATATTTGGCTAAAACCCCTTGCTACCAGCCGTGCTTTGTACTTCTTCGAGCTTTGATCTTCGCCTGTTTTTAACTTGAATACCCATTTACATGAGACTATATTCTTTCCCTTTGGTGCTTGTATTAAATCCCAAGTTTTATTTTTCCTTAATGACGTGATTTCCTCTTCCATATCTTGCTTCCATTTTCCACTATCACTTCTTTTAAGCGCTTCTTTAAAGTTTCTAGGTTCTACTTCTTCGAGTTCTGTCAACTTTGCTATGTAGCGCTCAGGTGGAATACCTTTATTTATTCTGCTAGGTCTACGATCATCTAAATTCTCTATATCGAGATCTGTATCTAATTGATAGTTAGAATCACCGTCATCGTCATGGGATTCTTCCCAACTTAAGCGCTCATACGTGTTAGATGTGTCCGTAGAATTTTCTATTTTCTTCGTGTTTTCAAAATTTGCAACCTCTCTGTCTTCTACGTCGTTTGGCTCTATTTTCTTCCGTTCCATCATGGACCCAATGGATATTTCCTCACTTTTTGCCTCCTTTTTCTCGACGCATATATTTCTCTTGGAAAACACCACACTACGGCTAATTGTAATACGTTCTGTATCTACATTTAACAATCTATATTATGCTTTTGATTCATCAGAGTAACCTACAAATATCAGTGACTCACCTTTTGGATCAAATTTATCCTTCATTTTTTCTTTGGGAATGTGGCTATAAACCGTAGACCCAAATATTTGCAAATTCGACAGATTCGGTGTTACTTTATGCCACAATTCATAGGGCGTTTTTTCTTTCGAATTAGTAGGTAATCGATTTTGCAAATAATTTGCTGTCACTATCGCTTCCCCCCAAAATTTTTTGCTAAACCCGCATCGATTAACATGCACCTAGCCATTTCAACTAGAGATCGATTCTTTCTCTCTGCAACCCCGTTCTGTTCTGGAGAGTACCCTGCTGTATATTGAATTTTTATACCTTTACCCTTTAAAAATTCCCTTAAATTATTATTTACGTACTCGCCACCCCTATCCGACCTAATTACTTTTGGAACCCTGCCTAACTGATTACTCGCAAATTCTATAAACTCTTTTATACATTTTACCGTTCATTTTTATGATTTAATAAATATATAGTTGTATATCTAGAAAAATCATCAATTAAAGTCAAAATATAACGTTTACCCCCTGGAGTAAGTACCGGCGCAAATTGATCCTAAGCAGACAGAACCTGGCACCGGCGAGTTGCGTAGACCGTTCTGCGCATCCTACTATCAGTTCATGCGTTCGCAGGTCGAGCTTGGGAAGGTTTGTCATCGACGTACAGTTTTCTTGGGCTTGGGACGGGTGACTCAGCGCCAGATGTTAATTTTTACGTGTTTTTGTTATGCGAGATGGAAATATCTGAAATGAATAAGCGGCGATATATTTTACACTATCTTGAATGAATAACATTTTATTGCTCTGTTGTATCAATCAGCACTACTCTACAAGTTTTCGTTTATTTGTTTTAATATGTATTTTATTATATAATATGGTAGGCGCAATAGTAGGGAATATAATATATCTGATTAAAACAGTGAATTTTTTTACATGATTTTTAATTTCTTGTGAAGTATCTAGTTAGTGTGGCTTTAGCCAATAAATCAAAGTTATGCGTTTACAAGAGCATATTATTTGAAAAATAAGGAGTACCATAATGTGTCATAATTATAATCTCCTTTATACAGATCAGAAAATTGTTTAGTATGTATTTCTAAATCCACACAATCATTGGAAAATGATTCATGGTAAAAAATATTTATTAATGACACTGTTATCGACAAAGTCGCTCAATTTTAAACTTGTCATCATATATTTATTAGACTTTTGTTTATCGTTAAAAATTAAATGATGGTTGGGAATTGAATTTTTTGTGTGATTTAATATTTTATCAAAAACATAATCAGCAAAAGAACCGTTTTTGCAATCACAATCAATGCAGTGTTTAACTTATGTTTGTTATTATAAAGGTATGTAGAAATAGAATACTCAGTGTAAGATATCTTTTTATGCACCCGCTTATGATCAAATTCGATGTTTTCGAAAGCCATACCGCTACAACTACTAGGGACATGTAAGATATTTTTAAAACGTTACTAGTTACATGTACGGAACTACCGTTTTTTAGTTGCCTACTCAATTCAGTACAAGGATCAGATACATCAGTATTTTGTAATCAGTATTTGTACTCAGTACCACTGAGAACCAGTATCAATAGTAACCGTTACACGTTTGCACTTATTTTGCCCGTCTCTATTCGTTACGGCGACAGCCGATGGTCGGGTTAGCTTGTGTTCAATATGCGGCACGCTAGAAAAATAACTGCACAGGTCACCTGCCCCACCGGCGCAGGTTGTGACTCGCTTAGGTTCAATATGCGCCGCGGCTAACAGTCTTCATGGGCCCGCAAATATCCGAATGTAATAAGTCAAGAATATTAAATGTATTTCTATGAGAAAATTTTGGAAAACTCTTACGTAAAATTTTACCTTTCATACAGCATTCACAAGTTTCCCTAATCCTACAGTCTGTCATATCAATCCCGACTGCCATTTTCTTTTCCATTAAGTGATTGACTGCATCCATGTCCTTGTGTCCAAACCGTCTATGCCATGTATGTTGACAGTTGCTGGAGTGCTCCAAAGCACTCAATCCATGGTCCACAGTTGAAAGTTTGTATAAGTCCGGTGAAGGCACCGCACTGGTGACGACTTTTCCGTGTAAAACGATTTTAAACTCGTTTTTATCGAATTGCACATTATGTCCCGCACTTGTTAGCTTTTTCACCGAAAGCAGATTTGAGTCTAATCCCGGCACATACAACACTTTGTCGATTTTTAAATTTTCCACTCCCGATCCAGTCACGCACTCAATAAGTCCTGTCCCTATACCCTGAACCTCGGAGTATTGTCCTTTCTCCGCCAAACTTACAACGCCCTTTCTGCTACCGTCAAATTGGGTATAGAATCCTTTGTAATTAACCATGTGGCTCGAAGCTCCTGAGTCCACATACCACGAAGCAGAATCCCTTTTTCCGTCCCTTGAGCTATAATTGACCATAAAACATGCATTATCAGTACCTTCAGTGACTTTATTGGCCTTTTCCTTTTTAAATGCTTTGTACTTAAAGCAATTTCGTTTAAAATGGCCCTTCCGGTTACAAAAATAACACTGCCTTGCTTCTGTCCTTGCAGTACCATTATTTTTGTTACCCTCGTATACTGATTTCATCACCGACTCCTCCTGATTTCTTCCCAAAGCTCCCTGACGTCTCCTGTACTCATCTATTAATTTATTCGTAACAAATTCTAGAGTAAATTCACTCGATGGCCTACTTTCCAGCGCTGTAATCAAAAAACTGTATGAGTCTGGAAGACTTCCCAGCAAAATTCCTGCTGAGAACATGTCCTTAATTTCCTCCCCTAAGGCGGCCTGTTTATTCAACGATTCTAATTCTAGGAATAAACTAATGTGTGCTTCCATATCACCATTCTCCTCTAGCGATAGCCTACAGATTTGCTTTAACAAAAACACCATACTAGACAAACTTGATCCCTGATGATACTCCCTTAGCGCTACCCACGCATCGCGCGCGAATTCCTTGTTTCGGATATGCACTAATTGATTAACGTCAACAAGTAAGGCTATAGTTGACAAAGCCTTATCATTTTGTTTTTTCCAAGAACTGCTTCGGTCTGCTTCTAATGGTAACTCGTTCGAAACTAATTCCCATAGATCAGCATTGATGAGTAACATTTTCACTAAATAACTCCACGACTGATAGTTCTTGCCGTTCAACTTTTCGACGTTATATTTCGCACTTTCCGCCATATTATGTATATCGTTATGTAACACGAAAAACTTCGCGACTGTACACTTTTAATTATTATCTTAATACAGGTGAACTAAAAACGTAACTGAGGCCCATAATCTATTAGAAATAGCAGATAATAAAAGGTACAAATAAACGTAAACAAACTATTTATTTTATAACCGAACCGTATTATAATAATATACAAACAGAGAAATTAAGATGTGTCTCATACTTCTAGACTGAAAAATCAAACTCAAAACTCTACTAACATCGTTTCCACATTCATAATGTAACTCGACACTTTTCGCAATTTTACGTAAGGTTCGGGGAATCAGCCCGCCCACTTAGACTGCATATGTCCATTTTAAGACTAATAAAAATACCATAATTTATAGTTGAATATATTCTAACATTATGATCATTAGCAAAAAAGAGATAACAGAAAGTCAACTCTACGTCAACCAAACCCCTGTATAAAGAGTGACGTACTACAACTACCTCTGGGGGGTCTTCTTCAAGAGACAAAATTTCTTTCTTGGCATAAAAGTAAGAATGCTGCCATGCTACGTCTTATCTGTCCTTTTTATGTTGTTGAATCGTGGACCTTGAACGAAGGAATGTGCAGAAAATTGGAATCATTTGAGATGTGGCTATATCGAAGAATACTTAAAATCCCGTGGACTGACCGGGTCATAAATGAGGAGGTCCTCAGCAGAACGAAGAAGAACCGAGAGGTACTGACTACCATCAAATCTCGAAAGTTACAATGATTCTGACACATTATGCGAAATGAATCCAGATATGAACTTCTACAATAAGCCATTCCAAGAGGAAAAATATTTGGAAGGCGAGGTCTAGGAATAAAAAAGAATATCTTGGTTTGGTAAAGAATCTCAGAACCTGATCTAACACAGCATATGTGCAACTTTTTCGCGCTGCTACAATATTATTCTCAGGATTCACAAGTTTACAAAAAGAAAATGTCAATAGGGAGAATGGTGTCAAATACAATTTATAAGGGTTGCTGAAACGACCTACACTTAACATAAAAATAATAATAATAATAATAATAATAATAAATACGAAAATTTCTGGTAATAGTAAATAGAAAATAGTAATAGATGGTAATAGATGATAATAGTAATGGTAATAGAAAATAGTAATAGCCGTACGAAAATTTCTGGGAGATACACCTGCATTCCAAGTCACCTAGGGCTCGATAACACGGAAAGAGTCCCACCAGAGCTCAATCCTTTTGATACCGTAGGTATCTGGGATGAGTCAATTTTCCCCTTAGAGGGAGTGTGAGCCGTATGGCTAAATCTGATAATAATAATAATAATAATAACAGCGCCATTTAGGTTAAGATAAGAGCCCTCAGTCTCCTTGCAGGTCAGCTTGAAGGTATTCTTCCACTTTGTACGGTTCTAGGTTTATGAGTAACGGTTTACCAGACTTTCTATATTTATTTATATTTTTCTATTTTAATGCTATAAGGCAGTTTATTAAAAAAATTAATACAGGCATATTCTGTAGTTTTCTCAGATGTTGCTAATCTATATATTGGTACATTAAAGTTTATAAGATTGTTTAGTGTGTTAGAATTATGGTTTATTACGTGTTTAATGAATTTATGGCTATTTAAAAAAATGAAAAGTACCTAAGCATTCATATACGTATGTTTCAGTTATTGTTAGTATGTTTAAGCTTTGTTAGCTTTTTTGTAATATAAAAACCTGTTCAGCCGTACTACCTCCCCCCAGGCAAATTATTCCAAATGGCATTACAGAATGAAAATTTGAAAAATATATAACTCGTTTACATTTTTCGTCCAAACAATTTGCTGTTATTCTGAAAGAGTAGCAGATATATGCTAATTTGTTACAGATCTCATTTATATACACTCCAAAATATAACTTTTGGTCAATATGTACCTACCCCCAGAAATTCTGTGCTTTGGTGTAGTGTAACCATTTGCGATTGAATGGAGACAGTTTCTGGTAAGGTACTACTATTTATTTTGGCGACGAAACAGATATAGGATTTGTTTTTTCTCTGTTCAGTATGAGTTTATTCATGTTGAGCAATCTCTGTGCTTTCTTTAATCTATTAATACGGATATTCAATAAATTATTCAAGGATGACCCTATAGTTAAAATGTTGGTATCATCTGCAAATTCCACAATAAGAGTATTCTGATTGTTATCTGTAATGTCTAAAGCGAAATCATTTACATAAAAAACAAAGAGAAGATTACCCATAATAATTCCCTGAGGAATTCCCACTGAAATGAGACCTTCATCAGAGAAGCAATTTTTCCCTCGTACTCAATTTTTACTTTCTGTCTTCGGTTTGATAGGTAAGATTTTATCCAATTATTATAACTTGGTCCTTTAATGCCATATCTGTAAAGCTTCTCTATTAGTATTTCGTGATTTAAAGTATCAAATGCCTTTGACAAATCTAAAAATATGCCTATGGATATATCTTTGTTTTCGTAACCCTTATTTATTTTTGTTATAAAATCATAAATGGCAGTCTCTATAGCTTTTCTCTAATAATAGGAGTAATTTTCATGAAATTGAAACTTATTGTCTATTATATTTGAAAACCTAGGGATTTTTGCGTATAGAAACGAGACATGTTAAAGATAGACCGGGCTAGTCATATGCCACTCAATGCATCGAGGTGTAACGCCGACATAGGATTGAGTGGTCTAGCCATCTTTGTCTGTCACATGCGCGGGATCGTTTGGTTAAAAGAAATAGATAGACCACCGATCGACTGTTTCCATGTTGTTTCCGCGTTACGCTTTTTTTGGTGAGTATGCCTTGTCTACGCTTAATATGTCAATGATAGAAACTCCATAGATATCTCACACGTAACAAAAGGTATTGAAAATACGTATTCAACCATAGGTACTAATTTTGTTTGGGTTTAAGCTGATTTTGATGAATAACTTGGAAAAGGGGCAAAATGCAAAATTTTGACGCCTGCCAAAATTTTCAATGTATTTTAAATGTACCTAATATTTTTTTTTCGAATCCTGAGGAAACTAATAAGTATTTTTGAAAATTTTAAACGCAGAATCAACGATTACTTTCTTACCGAGAGCCGAAAGTCCCTTAGGATGAATAAAAAGTTTCTTTTGAATGAGATATTTCAAATTAAAAATCACACTATATTTTCTTTTAGATTTTCACCCCTGTAACTTATTAAAATAAACATTATAGAAGTTTTCAGGGACTTTCGGCCCTCTGTAATAACGTAATCTTTCATTCTGCTTTTAAATCGTTCAAAAATAGGTACTTATTAGTTTTCTCAGGATTATGAATAAAAAGTTTCTTTTGAATGAGATATTTGAAATTAAAAATCACACTAAATTTTCTCTTAGATTTTCACCCCTGTAACTTATTAAAATAAACATTATAGAAGTTTTTAGGGACTTTCGGCCCTCTGTAATAACGTAATCTTTCATTCTGCGTTTAAATCGTTCAAAAATAGGTACTTCTTAGTTTTCTCAGGATCCGAAAAAAATCAATCCCATTTAAATAGTATTGAAGCCGAAAGTATGTACCTACCGATCGCCTTAAATAAATATAAAATTACTGTAGTTTCGTATTTAATTAATAAATTTTCAAACGTCTACCTATGGTTAATTGTCAAAAAAGTTGACGTAAAAACAACTAGACAATTATTAAAAAACGAGTTGTCTCTTCCTACTAAATTTCGCCCTGTACGTTACCTTCCAAGGGCTGCGTAATTTCTTTTTATCCTTCGGATGACCAAGCGGGGGAAATTGTGACCCCAGCGTATGTTTTTCTTTGATAAATTCAAAAGTATTTTCAATTTTTAACTCATTATTTTTTTATTTGACTTTAATATCAGTCTAGATATCCTCATATTTTGAAATAAAAAAAATTCCCTATATTTTACGAATAAAAAATATATTCTGAAGTTGATGTTTAGTAAAATACCGTCTATAATGTGTAATTCCAAGTAGTTTTACGCTAATGACGTCGACTTTGCAAAGTAACAAGACACTTACTCAACATACACACTACACATGACACTAATACTCGTGTTGTGACTGGCTGAATGACATAAAGTCCATGCCATAAAAAAAATTAAAAAAAAACTTCATTTTTTGGTTAAATGTCATTTTTGACATTTTTGACCTGCGGTCATTTCCTCCCCCCTTGGTCATCCGTGTAACAAAAAAAGGTTGGTCATCGGAAGGTTAAAAGATAATTAATAATATTACAATTACTTTTATAGTCTAATTTTAATTGTGTTTGGCTATAACTATTTTTTCACAGACTGGCGGTAATTTTTTTATTCAAAATATTTATTTACATATATTTTATTTTATTTTTAAACAAAAGAAGACCTTATTTTCAAGTTTTTTCTAGTAGACCTGGATCCCGCGTACCAAAAAAGTTGATTAATAGCAAGATGAAAATTTGTTAATAGCTTAATGGTGCTAGTCGGAAAAACTTTGATGTATGGTAACGCTGAAACGGGGCAACAGGGGAAGTTTTAATTGTGGAACAGGCTAAAAATTTGGAACGTCAGACTACCAAAATGTTCCATATTTTGTCGGACAGAACCTCCAATTGATTTGTTACCATATCATTAAACTCTCATGCAAAAATCAGACTGGTGTTTATCACCAACTGGGCATTTTAATTAGTGGAACACGAAGAACATGTCAAATGACAGGAATCATGTTGGTTAGTAATAGCAGTCTGATTTTTGGATGAGAGTTTAATGAAAGGTTAACAAATCAATTGGAAGTTCTGTCCGACAAAATACATGGGACATTTTCGTAGTTTGACGTTCCAAATTTTTAACCTGTTCCACAATTAAAACTTCCCCTGTTCCAGTATATCAAAGTTTGTCCGACTAGACACTGTTAAGGTATTAACAAATTTTAAGCTTGCTATTAATAAATTTTGTGGTACGCGGGATCCAGGTCTATATAGGTATAGTTTCTATTTATTGCAAACTTTCTACATTGAAACCTAAAATTTTTTTATCAACCCGCCTATGGCCCAATTCAAATTATAATGAAATTAAAAAACGTAATAACTGTCATTTAAACGTATTTTTATTTACTCGCGGATATAATTAACTATTTTGTAATAACAAAATACATCTTACTGCAAATATAAAGGAAGTAAAATATATAACCGCAAAATTTTGACCACAAAGTGGCACGTATTTGGTGGCACACAGAACGAATTCCAGTTCTACCAACACAAACAGTTTTCCCCATTTCAACCTTTTTTCCATTCCACTTTATTAAGGTATTCTAGTTTCTAGACTGTAAAAGCTGTAAGATAGAAGTTCTTTACTTCCATAAACTCGTTAATTTATGTAGATTTATTATATTTTTATTAAAAATTGTGATTGTACAGCTCATTATTTTTGTAGTGTTTTAAATAAAGATACAGTGGCGAATATCATACATTATATATAACACAGGTAAATACTCATATGAAAATATCTATTTTTATAAACATGAAATGGTCCCCGGTAGTTCTTTTAAGTGGTCATTTGCTACGTGGCTCTCAATCAGTTCGCTATTTTATTGTTATTACTTCAAAGTGCTCTTTAAATAAATGCATTTTTAATTGTATATTCATTAAAATTTCATTTATGTACCTTGATTCAGAAGGTACCATACAAAAGTGACATGAGAAAATACTGGAGAAACATTTGAATATTTATAATGTATAACATCAATTTATTATTTTTTTTATTGTAAGAATACACGTTTATTTTTATTTAACGAGCGTGGATGTTATTGCTAATAAAAAATATATTATTTTCATAAATTGTCTTAAGTCTCAGTAGGTGTTTATAAAATAGAATGATTATGCCTATGTTTTCCTATTATGGCATAATCTGTACGACTTTCAAATCTGTTCATTTGTTGAAACCCTTTTTAACTCCTAGATAACTGATCATACTTACTTTTGCCCTTATTGTAATTTTTGTGTATGAATAATACTAATACATTCACTGTTATTTTCTTAATGGCACACTAGGAAGTAGGAAGCCTCTCCTACAGTTTTTTTAGGTATTTTCAACCACATTTATCCACATTTTTACCATCTCTATTGTCATATCAGCTTCTATATTTTTTGTTCACCAATTCCTGATATTTTCTTGTTTTTCTCTATTCGTTTTTCTCAACGCTAAATAATAAACATCTTATTATATGAGGCCTATAGAATCAAAACCTGCTAGATCCATGTGTTGAAATTTTGTCAGGAGACTAACATTAAAAATGTAAATTTTAGAAAAAGTATCCTGCATTTCTCAACCAAAGGGGCATCAATAAATATAAAATGGCACATTAACTTGTAATTTTTCTGCATGCCTCTTACATGCCCCTTCAGAAATTCGTACTTTAGTTTGGATTTAGCAGAACAAATAATTTTGAATTTAGTAGGTTTTGATTCTGATGGGCTCAAATGTATATTGGAAATTGGGACCAACTACAATACATGCCTAATTCAGATACAGTAGACTCCCTCTATAATAACGAGAACTGAAATGGCAGACTAATTACCTCGTTATAAGCGGATCTCGTTATATCAGACAACAATAATATTGAAATGTTTTGATGTGTCATACATAGTTTATTAGGTGTCGATGGTCGACCTGAACAATGAAACTTCGTATCATCATAAATTTACCATCGTAAATTGTAACTTTCCTACAATATGTATTCAATATCGGTCGATAGATAACAGAAAGAAGCAGGCGGTGTTTATTACACCACTGGCCTCGATAATAACATAATAACACAGATGTTGGGAATTTCTATATAGAAGCAGTTGGGATATTTATAGCCATTAATTTGCTAAAAACAAGTAAAAAAACATATTCTTTGATTTCATTTATCCTTGTTATAACCAATTATGCCTCGTTATAGAGGTGTTATAGTTCAATAGGAATTTCATGGGACATCTAGCATAACCTTTTTATAAGCGACACCTCATAATAACCATGTTTGTTATAGAGAGATTCCACTGTATTTGATAGTTTATTTATTTCTAATGTTTTTTAACCCATTAGCGCCCACGGTTACCATATGGTATCAGAATCACTCTCAATATTATTGAGGCTCCACTGGAATTGTTTTAGTGGGAATTCGAATATTTTCAGTTTCAAGGTTAACAGACATGACAGACTTTCATTCTATCTCATTTGTAAGCCGATTGCTGTATGTTTTATTGGTGAGCAATTTTTTTCCCGAACAGTTTTTATTTTCAGTCGAAATTAAGGATGTTCGAAGGGTGCAAGTATATTTTCGCAGTAGTATTGCATATTTTAGTAAAAGTTTGATATAAACGCTAATGTAAATAGATCAAATATTTGTTTTGAGCATAAATATTTTGAATCAACTTTAATTTGCTTTTGATATGAAGCCCTAAATTAGCGAGATACCATATGGTATCCGTGGGCGTTTAGGAGAAATTGTTTGCCAAAGTGTCAACACCATTGATTCTTATGTTACAAGAACTAAAAGAACCGCATTTACCATTTGTTACATACAAATAACTCGTTTACCGGCCTAAGCTTGTTTTCTTTCCTTCGTAATCTAGGATATGGAGCAGTAGGCACGACACGAGAAAATCGTATATCCCGATCATGTACTTTGACTAGCAAAAATTTGTTTAAAAAAAGGATCGAGGGAAGTATGACCAAGTGATTGAACAAAATTATAGTATTCTACAAGTTCGTTGGATGGCCAATTGGCCAACTCAGTATACCCCAGGCTGTGGGTGAAAAATAGGTCGATTTCAGGATATAATTCAGGAATTTTTGAAACCTATCAGGTGTTGAATAACTTCTACTAAAATGTAACCAAAAATATTTTGCGCTTTTTTTTTATTGCGATTTTCATTTGTTAAATTTGCAATTTTTAATGATTTTTAATTTTGCAGCTTAGGATATTGATTTTAGAGTTAAACTTTTTAATAGAAAGTTGTAGTAATTTAAAAAACCTACAATTTGAGGTATGGTAAGTTTAATTTCGTTAATTGGTTATTGCAAAACAGCCTGCGAAAGGTCCAAAATGGCCGTTTTTTACAATTGCATTATTTATTGTACAAATAATTTTTTTTATTTTTTAACGCTTTAAAATGAAGATCTTTCAATTCCAAACATAAAAAAAATTGTAAAGCCAGATTAACGAATTTGTTGCTTAGATATTATAAATTTTTTATCCCAAGAGGTCAAATGTCAAAGGCTATAACTTTTTGAAAAAAAATCGTAAAGAGTTGGTGAAACATTAAATCTCCTTCTAAAGAGTTATATTTTCATATTCTGATGTAAATAAATGCGTAAAACATTTTTAAACCTCTAATTTTTGGGTTTGAAAATAAGGGGGCAAATTTCGTTATAAACATTTAGAGCTGAAGCGGCCCTGTACATTCTATGAGTTTTTAACTTACAGATTATTGTTGCTGAAGATGAAACGAAGATTTATAAAAAAATTAAAAATTTCTACGACCAACTGAAGCCGAGATAATTTTTGGGTTTGAAAATAAGGGGGCAAATTTCGTTATAAACATTTAGAGCTGAAGCGGCCCTGTACATCCTATGAGTTTCTAACTTACAGATTATTGTTGCTGAAGACAAAACGAAGATTTATAAAAAAATTCTACAACCAACTGAAGCCGAGATAATTGTTTTTATTTCTTAAATCGTAGTGCCTTTATTTATAACAATTGAGAAATTATTGTACAGTCATTGACTAAAGAAAGACTTATATTATCTTAAAATAAAAATTATTATAAAATATAATTACATTTAATTATTAAAAATTATTTTTAAAATCAGTGCTTTTGCAAGCGGTTGAATTTTGCAAATCGCCCGGCTCGCTTCAAATCCGCGCACTTGGAAAATTTTTACGTAACTTGTATTAAATTTTGACAGAAAACAATTTAATAATATTACCATTATAATATACAGTCTATTTACCACTGTATTTGTTTTTCTTGATAAACTTTTATATGTGAAATTTCATTTCTGAAGAAATAATATTACAAAAATGATACATATATTATATGAAATATATAACTATATTTTTAATTTTTTCATTGTTATATAAATATAATAATAATGTTACTTCTTACTATAATATACAATATAACACTTTTTCTTCTTGTAGTGACTATTTGTTTTGGATTTCACATATAAAAGTTTATCAAGAAAAACAAATACTGTGGTAAATAGACTGTATATTATAATGGTAATATTATTAAATTGTTTTCTGTCAAAATTTAATACAAGTTACGTAAACATTTTCCAAGCGCGCGGATTTGAAGCGAGCCGGGCGATTTGCAAAATTCTGCCGCTTGCAAAAGCAGCGAGTTTAAAAATAATTTTTAATAATTAAATGTAATTATATTTTATAATTTTTATTTTAAGATAATATAAGTCTTTCTTTAGTCAATAACTGTAAAATAATTTCTTAATTGTTATAAATAAAGGCACTACGATTTAAGAAAAAAAAACAATTATCTCGGCTGCAGTTGGTTGTAGAAAATTTTTATTTTTTTATAAATCTTCGTTTCGTATTCAGCAACAATAATCTGTAAGTTAGAAACTCATAGGATGTACAGGGCCGCTTCAGCTCTAAATGTTTATATTAGTATTAGTTCTATTAGTTGTTTTTGTTTTTGTTTTTGTAACATGTAATGTCTAAATTTTTATTTTTAATTTTAACTATGATAAAAATTGTTCTATGTACTTTAGATTTATACAATCTCTTTTCTTTTTACTTTTACATTTACTTGACGTTATTTGCTCAAAGATGTAAAAATTTTATGCAAATAAAAATTATTCTATTCTATTCTATTCTATTTATAACGAAATTCGCCCTCTTATTTTCAAACCCAAAAATTATCTCGGCTTCAGTTGGTCGTAGAAATTTTTAATTTTTTATAAATCTTTGTTTCATCTTCAGCAACAATAATCTGTAAGTTAGAAACTCATAGGATGTACAGGGCCGCTTCAGCTCTAAATGTTTATAACAAAATGGCGCCCCCTTGTTTTCAAACCCAAAAATTAGAGGTTTAAAAATGTTTTACGCATTTATTTACATCAGAATATGAAAATATAACTCTTTAGAAGGAGATTGGATGTTTCACCAACTCTCTACGATTTTTTTTCAAAAAGTAATAGCCTTCGACATTTGGCCTCTTGGGATAAACAATTTATAATATCTAAGCAACAAATTCGTTAATCTGGCTTTAAAATTTTTTTTATGTTTGGAATTGAAAGATCTTCATTTTAAAGCTTTAAAAAATAAAAAAAAATTATTTGTACAATAAATAATGCAATTGTAAAAAACGGCCATTTTGGACCTTTCGCAGGCTGTTTTGCAATAACCAATTAACGAAATTAAACTTACCATACCTCAAATTGTAGGTTTTTTAAATTACTACAACTTTCTATTAAAAAGTTTATCTCTAAAATCAATATCCTAAGCTGCAAAATTAAAAATCATTAAAAATTGCAAATTTAACAAATGAAAATCGCAATAAAAAAAAGCGCACAATCTTTTTGGTTATATTTTAGTAGAAGTCATTCCTGGCATCGTCCTTTACAACACCTGATAGGTTTCAAAAATTCCTGAATTATATTAGGTTTTTTCACCCACAGCTTGGGGTAGTAGTGACAATGCTGGTACACATGCTGGTGTCGAACCATTACGACAAGTTTGGAGATATTCTTAGAAAGAAAAAAGATACATATTGCTGTCTCGTCCTCAATGAATTGAAGCCTATAATAATAAGATGGGGGAACTGATCTTATGGATTAAGGAGTAGCTTGTTACCGAATTATAGATGGCTTATAGACGGCTATACAGAACGCATAGTATTTATACAGAAAAAAAAGTCGTAATACATCAAATCTAGATTTTAGAAGGGAAATCGTACAAGTTTATTTGAACAAGTATGGTACCGCTCCAAAAAGGGCTAGAAGAACTGCTCTTAACAAGAATATTTTCCAGATGTACGGTTTGATGCTATAGATCATTTCATATAAGATTTTCTTGCCGAAGATGATGATGTGAAGTTACAGATTGTAAATCTTTTGGCCGAACAATGTGCCAAAATTGTAACGTGGGATTATGTTTAATTGTTTTGCAGCATTTCATACAAAATGAATAATCGAACATGTTGTAATTTTTATTTACCAACACGTAATTTTAGTTTTAATTTTTGCAATAAAATGAACTTAAACATCCACTGATATCTACCATATGGTATCAGCATTTTTTTTAACCCCTGTACATAAATTTTACAAAAATAAATATTTCTAGTCAGTTTTAACCAACATCTTTAAGATATATAAGAATTACCCAAAAATTAAAAAAAGAATTAATTTGGGCGTTAATGGGTTAATGTAACACTACATACAGTCAACTCCCGTTTTTGCACAAGTGTATACTGTAGAAGCTTGGAAGTCATTCACTATTCTCAACTTTATTTACAAAATCGCATCTGTGTGGGAATCTGTAAAGTCTTCAATTGTGAACTCATGGAGAAAACTGTTACCAAACATTGAAAATTATGTTGAACAAGCAGTTAGGAAAGATGAAAATGAACTACCTGTCCTTACAAATATAATGAACTCAGTTCCTGGGAGAGAGAATATGGGCGAAGGAAACCTGCAAGAGTGGTTAGACTGCAACTCTACCTACCCAGGATTTGAGCATCTAATTGATGAAGACATCCTAAGAAAATGCTGAGGAGAAAATGAGGAAAGTGATGAAGAAGGGTCTTACAAAGCGGCCTTGTGTCACATAAATGAATTTCTAGAATACCTAGTGGACTAGGATGCGCAATGTAGTATAAAGAAACATATTTTTCACTCAAAGAAGCAGAAACAAGTGACAGACTACTTTCAAAAATATAAAAATGTAGGTGTACACATTTCACTTAAGTTATAGCTTATCTGCAATTCTCGTTGTCCCCATGACAATTGTGCCACTCAACTCCACAGATAAACAGGAATTGACTGTAATTAGGTACTACTACTATCGGTTTACAGTGTTCTTCGATACCTTACGACTCCTAACCCCCATTCTTCTCTGTTTAGCTATAGACCTGGAGGGATTTCTCTTTCCTCTAGTTCTTTTTCAATTCTCTCCCCTCAGCTCTTCTCGGCCTTCCTCTTTCCCTTGTCCTTTGTAGTGTCCACACCAAAATATGTTTATGGATCCTGTCACCTGGCATTTTCTGTATATGGCCATACCATATGAGTGGTTTTGTTTTTATGTCATCAATTATTGTATGTGTGACTCCCATCATTTCTCATATTCTCTCATTTGGTATCCGATCTCTTCTTGATTTGCCTGCTGCTCTTCTCCAGAAGTTAATTTCTGTTACTAGTAACATTTTCTCTGATCTTTGTTTCAGTGGCCAAACTTCACTGCCATTATTATGTGATTATACTTTTAAGTATGGTATTGCTGTAATTAGGTAATTACTGATAATATAGGTTTAATCGGCAATACAAAAGAAAACATAATTACTCTAACAGAACTAATTAATAGTAAACAATGCTTGTTTTGTTGGTAACTAAATATTGGGATATACCATGTCTGTTTATTTTTAAAACATAGTAGCACTGCGTTTAGACTGCTCTAGTTCAGTTGGGCACTGACTCAACTAAGGATCTGCACTGTTCAGGCATAAATTCATTCCGAATCTGCTCTATTTTGGTTTTAAGTTTGTGTAAGGTCTGTTGTCGATTGTTCCTTAGTGTCTGTTTAATTTTATGCCATACTGTTTCAGTCACATTTAGGTCATTACCATTAAAAGACCAAGAAAGGATGTTTATATTGTGGTTTCCAAACCAGTTTTTTGTGGTTCAGGCAATATGGCCCCGGAAAAATATAAGACTCACCAACATTCAATTTCAGAATGCTTGGCAATAATTTTTAATTACCAACTTACGAATTTTTGAATTTGCAGAGATACCACGCATCATTTTATTAAAAAGATACAGCGATTTACTCAATTTGACAAGAAATTAACTCTAGTATATAATTTGACGTTTGTTGGAGTGAACAGTTGTATTGTTTTCGTAGCCTATTTGTTTGATCATGTTTGGAGTTACTTCGTGCTGTCCCATTATTTAGTTGTCACTAATTTTTATGTATTTTGATGATCCTTATGACATTAATAGGTTACGTATATGAGTAGTATAAACAAGTATTAATTGAGTTCTGGCATTATTTCTTGTAATTTTAAATATTGCTTATATACCATTGTGGCACTTTGACAGTTTTAATTTCACGGCCTAAAGGGGAGTGAAATTATGTCAAAGTGTCACGAGGGCAAAACAAATCGATAATTTGAGCTCGAGAGTAATTCGGTAAGATTATTTCATGAGTAAAACTGTCTTTTTAAATCATTTTAACTAATATTTTATTGAAATCTTCGCCTGAATATGTGCTAAACCTGTTTCTTGTTCTCTATGACAAGTTAAAAACCATAAATTGTCATTAATGTCACTGAATGTATTTTTGCGTAGCAACGAAGGGCATCTGACGTAAAATACTTGATGACAAGGAATTATCATAAATTGTTGCTGTAATTTTTATTCTTGTAGGTTTCTATTGATCAAAATCTCTATGAATGAAATAATCGCAATTATTAAAAAATAATAATAAATTAACAGTCAAACACCTGATTTTATTATACAGGGTGTCCCGGAAAATAGTGCGTTCCTTTAAGGTATGGAGAGAATACACAATTTGGAACAAAAAAGTCCTACACCATTTTTTTCTAAAGTTAACCGTTTCCAAAAAAAAGTTAACATTGTTTTCCATATACCTGTATTTTAATGTTTGGAAATTTTAATAAACTGGCAACATCGTACGCACTACGGCATAATAACATAATAAGAACTCGTTTGTGATTGTGATTAACAGTATTTAAAATAATCCAACCTAATAGTAGGTAATACATATGTATTTACTATTTGTTTACTAAAATTATTTTCTTTTGAAATGTATTGAAATACCTATTGCATAATTTTAAATGAATTACACATCTTTAAACATAAAAACACATCTTTTAACTAAACTAGTATTATGTATTTAGTAAGGTTTAAATGGGTTGAATGCTGAGTATTGCTGAGGGCTTTAACTGAATTACATAGTTTTAATAGTTTACAGTGGAACTTAAATACACCAGATAATGTCTCAGTAATTTGTTTACTTGTGAACTGAAATAACTAAGTTGTACTTACTTGAAAATAATTAATATACCGAATAGATGTTTCAAGTAACCTTTCACAAACACCATTCATAGGTAATAACATAATAGGTAATACACTCACTATTCGAAAACATTTTCGGCATTGACACTAAACAGGATTCTTTAAAACTATCTGTTTACTATCATCTTTTATCTATTTACATGGGACTGTCTATGCTTAAATTTGTGTACCGCACATAGTTGTCAGATTTAAATTTGGATACCAAAATACATTTTAATTTTTTGGTCAAACGGTTGCATTTAGAAAAAAATGTTATAAGAGTTTTTTGTTCTACATGGTGCCTTCTACCTATACCTTTAAGGAACGCACTATTTTCCGGGACACCCGTATATGTTACTTCGTCCCATTATATACTTGTTAGGACTTGTATATTATCACTTGTTTATTGTAAATATGTGTTATATTTAAGGAAAATGGATTTGACCATTCTAATATTCATAGCCCTCTTTGCTGTTGCATCTTTTCTATTATTTGTGGTGTATAAGTTTGGAATCAAGGAGAAGAGTTATGAAGAGGCACTAGCTGAGCAAAGGCAGCAAACTAATATCTTACTGGGCACAAAATCCAAGCCTAAAGAGAAGAAAAGCAAAAAGGCAAATAAAAAGGTAAGTTTTTATCTTACTCAGTTGATTTACTTGCTAAATAATAAAATTGATCATCTAATAGCTATGGTTTCATTCATTTCAGTTCATTTTACAACAATAACAATTAAACTATTGTATTCATTTTTTTAAGCCTGTAATATTTTATTAGTTATTGAAAGGTGTATTTATTTATGTTTTCCTAAACTTGTATTATATTTTTGAGATAACAGAAATATAGGTTTAGGTACCTATTATGTTTACATAGGATTGAGCCACAATTATTATTGGTGTAATGACAATTACATTTTTAATTAACTAAATGTTTGACGTTTCAATTTTCACTCTGGAAATCGTTTTCAAAAAAGATTAGATGTCCTAAAAATTCTGGGAGGATTTTATAACCTATATTTGTTATTACCACGTTCGGCGCCCATTTTGAACAAACACCGCATGGCAAGTACCACATACTTAAATGGTTCATTTAGTAACGAAATACCACCGCTGACACTTGTGCATTGCCGACACCCTTAAGTGCATTCGCGGGTGCCTGTCGGCGACAAATTAGCAACAAAACGCATGCGCACTTTAAAATGATATAAATAATATCGTTAATACATTAATATACTAGGTATATTTACCTTGTATCATTTAATAATTAGTTATTAATATTAATTAAAAGTAAATATACCTTGTATATTTATCTATTAACGGTATTATTTATATTAAGTGAGGTTAGAAATTGTCGGCGACAATAATTCTGCCATGTTAAGGTAAAAGGCAGTAAGTCACATTTTTGTCAAAAATGAGATATTAATGTATCCTACCTAAGTAGTAACTGCTCTTACTTTTACAAAGGGTTTGGTGCACATTTATAGTCAACTTATACCATAACTAGTAATGGCAAAAAGCAGTAACTAACAAAGTAGCTCTCAATGTGATGGTAACAGGCAGTATCCAACGTAATCAATAACTAATTACTGCTGTTTGCCTATACAGAGATCTGGAACATAATTTTTAATGTGAATTTAAATGGCAGTATCTACTTAGTAAAGTAGATACTGCTATTTTCCTTCACATTTGTATTCAAAGTTTGTATTATATCATGACATCAGGCAGCATCTTCTCAGATACTGCCATTTGCGTGAACATCACCTGATTTATTATCCGTTAAAATAAACACATGACAGAAAATAAACTAGAAATTCCTAGTAAATTACGCGATAATTGTAGAGGTGTCCCTACGCAAAAGAAACAAGGTATAATTTCGCAACTGTGCCCTCTCATACCTGAAAACAGACGGCATTTTTGGCTTTCATTAAAGGAAGATGACGTAGAAGAACTAATAAATTTCGAATAGTTTTTTCAATATTATGTAATTAATGAAGACTTTTTTCTTTTTCTAATGTGAATTATATTTGATTACACTGCTGCTTTTTTCTGCATTTTTGTTTTATTTTTAAAACCGATATTTACATAAAGCTGACAATTCTACATTTCTGCTTAAGAAAACAACTTCATTATTAGGGCAAACAGCAGTAGGTAACTGCTGAATTTTCAGCCAAAAAACAAGTAACACAATTGTTTGATTTGTCAAAAATAATACATATTTTTTAACGTTTTTTAATGTTTTTCTGCTTAACATTAAAGAAATAATAAATTGTGCGAAAGAAAAAATCTTAAATTACAAATAACTCAAAACCATTATTTTGGCACTTAATGCTCTTTACCTTATCACGGCAGAATTTGTCCATTGTACCCGCGAACGCAACTCTTGATGAAACCTTTGTGCCGACACACTGTCAGCGTGGGCACTGAATAAGTCAACCTAGATTTGATGTAACAGAAATATAGGTGTCTGTGAGTATTTGGGAATCAAGCTTTTGGCCTTTTGAGAAATTTCTGTAGGGTCAAATTTGTCAAACAATCTCCACCTCAAACAGCGAATTAGAAGCATGAATATCTTCTAATACTGCTATAAAGCTGAAAGTAAACCTGGGTATTTCTTTCCATAGAAATTTCGAACACTAATACCTACTCTCGGAATCATCTGAAGATGCCATACCTATAACAAAATTGTAAAATATCAGAAATACTCCCATACGCCCATTGTACTCATAAGTACACCTAATTTTAATCACCTGAAAAATTAATCACTTAATCCGTTTACTAACCTTATTATAAACTAACGTAAACCATTTGATGGCAAAAAGAAATAAATGAGAGAAAGTCTATAGCAGGATAAGATGGTCAAAATTGTACCAGGCTCGATACAGTTTTGGGTTCCGCCATTTGAAAAGACATACATAATTGAAAACCCACTCAGTCAAATTTTTAAGTTCCTAGGTGCTTCTGGGGGCCCGCTATGGAAAAAACGTGTTTTTAAAAAAAGTTACGTATTTTTTATGGGAAATAAGCCACAATTTTACTAAAAAATGAATTTATTAACGTTTCGAAGCCCAAATCGGGTTTCGTTGTCAAAATACAAAATACTATTATATAATACAAAATAGTATTTTGTATTTTGACAACGAAACCCGATTTGGGCTTCGAAACGTTAATAAATTCATTTTTTAGTAAAATTGTGGCTTATTTCCCATAAAAAATACGTAATTATAAAAATGCCACAAGGAAATAGCTTCAGAACAACATTTAAAAAAAAGTGTTTTCTCAGACGCTGTATTGCTGCAAAAAAATTTGAAAAAAATCATGAAAGCGTATCTTAACAAAACAAAGCTGCCTGATTTTTTTCTTTTTTCAGATTTTTAGCTTAAAAATTGAGCCCAGGAAAAATATTTGAAATCTTCAGTGATTTTTTAGGTTGTGTTGGAAATTATTGGCAACCTTTAAAATGTTTTTTTGTGTATTTTTTTTCGTTCTTTCAAACGGCATAGGTGTCATCATTTTCATCGTGGAAAATACATAAGAATCGAAAACACTGTTTTTTTTTGCATTTTTCTGAAGTTTTTGACTCATAACCTCAACAACATACAGCTAAATTAATGGTCATTTATATTTTTTATATGTATTCTTACCTTTATAATCAAAATCAGTTATTAAAACTATTATTTTTTCCCTACAGCATGATCAAAAACCTCGTTTTTTCGGCGTCTTTACTAAATAACCTCAAAAATCTGTCAAGAAATAATTTTGTTAACTTAAAAAAAAATCAAATTTTTGTTGTGATCGATAGAATATAATAAAATGAGTACTTAAAAAATGATTTGTCTCCACGATTATTGGAATTTCATATATAATAATATTGTCCTACTAATGGTACCCTGCCATAGGCTTATAAAAATCAATGAATTAATTTTTTTAATATTTAAAAAATAAAATTCTTGTATTGATCGATAGAAAATGTTCCCCGTTGCTTTGGAAATCAAACACCTTTTATAAAAATGCTCGTTGCGGTTCTGATTTTCAAAGCATGCTTAGGTTAAAAAAAAGCAGGCCACTTTGGTGCCTTGCGCAAGGAAGCGATTTTAACCACGTTTTGAAAGCACGTTGAAAAAACTCAAAAGTCTTCATTGAATATTTTGAGTGTAAAAGTTTCAACCTTCAAAATGGGCATGCATGTAGAAGCATACATCGACACCGTATAATGTAACTTATGTTTTTTGAGTAATTTTCTACCAATTTTCTATTTTTTATGTATTAAGCTCAACAGGCCTTAAAAACCTAGGGTTGAAAGATTTATTTTTTTTTCTTACAATTACTATTACATACAGTGCGGTGGAATAAGTGTTACCCCCCCCCCCTATTAACTTGTTTATTTTAAGAATAGGGTAAACAACATAGTCATTGGACACTTAAGCGAACGGATATTACAAATTTGTTACTATTTACGCAATTCTTTTATATTAGACGATCTAACCACATTAATCGATAGCTGAAACATTACTTTATTAGCCTGTATGTTTATTTTGAAATAATTAAGACAAACAAAGTTTAAAAAAATATTTTATTGAAAGTCACGAAAAAATACAGTTATTGGACACTTTTCATAATTATTGGAGAGACCGTAGATAGTTATTGGACAATTCATAAAATCAATTATCTTTGTAGTAATGTTGATATTGGGAAAAGAGTAGGTCAGTTTCTTCTGGATCATCGTCATCATAGTCCATATCTTCATCTTCTGAAGCACTGTCTTCCTGGTAACAACTGTGGCACACAAATAAATCATTATCTGCATCGTCCGGAATATGAATCTGGTGTTTCTTGGGAAGGCATGACTTGTGATATATTTTAGAACAGTCATCACAAACTAAGCGGTTTTGAGAACTAACACATCTTTGGCAAATTGTACAAGAGTTTGTGGAATTTATGCTGTTTCCATTGGGGCTGAATAGTACTCGTGTGGCACTCTGCACGTTTGGAGGAGTGCATTTTCTAGACGTTAAAGCATCTTTAAAGTTTGCTTTGGACGCTTGCTTTTGTTTTTCTTTTACATTAATTGTTTTTGTTCCTTTACCAAGTGCTTTTTTTTCTTCGCGTTTCTTTTTTCTTTCAGCCTTCTCTTCTTCTAGCTTTCTTTTCTTTTCACTCTTCTCTTTAAGCATTTTTTTGTATTTTTCTGAAGTGATTGCAAAAGGAAGACGTTCAGTATCACGTTTCCCCTTACGTTCAGGAGTTTTGGGACATACTAAATAATTACCAAAACCGGAATGATTGATAATTTTAAAGGCTGGACTAATATCTGACTTCAATTTGTGTGAATCTTCGGTGCTTTTTGGTTTAATCAGATTTTCACTGTAATGCTCTTTTTCTACAGATCCTCCATTGGTTAGCGTTTTTTGTTTACTATTTTCACATGGCTTAGGTTGCGACAACTTACATTCTGGCGATTGTGGTGTGACATTTGCACTAGCCAAGTTATCCTGGCTATTCCTTAGTTCAACTAATGATTCACAAGGTTGGTTTGTCTGCTTATGACTGCTATTTGTTTGAACTTGAGTGACCATTTCTATTCTATTATCCTTATTCTTTTTTTCGTGGAAATCCTTTTCTCGCTAAGTCCACAATCCAATTCGCTAATAGTTTTTCTTCATCTCCAGTAAGAATTGGACGAGGGCCGAAGGTCTCCTTGTGTCCCGGATTTTTTAACTTAAAAGATACAGTTGATTTTGGAACACCATACTTTCTGGCGGTAGCTCTCAATGAACTCCCATGCTCCCGAATTTCAGTTACTGCCGCTTCTAAAGCTGCTTCGTCATACTGTTTCTTAGACATTTTAAAGCGTTTCTGAAACAATATGTACCTACATAGTGAAGCTATTCAATTGAATTTTGTATTGTAAAAGTTATTTCTGTTTCAAATTAAATTTTTTTCGATAAGTAAAATATAGGCACAAGTTTATTCAGTTAGTTGTTTCTACTTTAATTTACCTAATAAAGCAAATATTTAATGAAATTTAACAAATTTAAGAACTTTATTATACTGTACCGGTGTTTCAAAGGTCTAACTTTGCATGATCAGGAGTTACATAAAAAAAATTATATTCACTCCGGGTGAGGCAAAGTTTGTACCTTTATGAAACCGGTCTAGTATAATAAAAATTTTCAATTCAAGAATAAAACTATTTTATTCTACAGGAAGTCTTATAAAAATATCAGGTGGCCATATCCATACAAAGAACAAACATTAACAATAACAAACGAGAAACTATTATTTATTATTATTACTCTACTTGTGCAGATCCTTTTGATTTTATTGTTAATATTTAATGTTACCTACTTAATCAGTATATTTGTGTAACCTAGGAATATGGCATATTTTTCTTTATTTCATTGCAAGATTTTTATGTTTTTTTGTTTATTAAATACATATTATTAATAAATATAATTACTGGACAGCAAGAATATAGTTATTGGACATATGGGCAATAACTGGACAGGTAACATGAACCGTAAAAAAATAACCCGTGTTGAGCTGGCCCCCCCCCACTTGCAAAAATTAAAAAACAAATAGCCCTGATTTATGAGCTATTTATGAGCTCTCATATTCCGGAAACTAAAAATTTTGAGCTCGTTCCACTGAGCAGGAATTTAATACCCTAGTGGCTGAGTCAGCCCCCCCCCACTACTTAAAAATAGGAATATTGAATCGGTTTTTGCGGCAGAATTACGAGCTATTTATGAGCTCTTGAAATTATATAGTTTCGATTTTTGAGCTCATCCCCTTCACCCCCAAACAACCCTTTAATTGATTTAACTTAAGAGAAAGATACTGAGAAAACTTAAAATATATCGTATTGCGGATATAATTCCTATAGCTTATATACTCTAAGAATAAACTATTAAATCAAGGGCATTTCGATTATTGAGCTACAACCCCTTCGCAAGAAAACCACCCTATCTTCCCGGCTTAAGAGAAAGTTGTACTTAAAATGCGTTAAACTAATTATTTGGCGACTACATATCATTTAATAATTTATAAGCTTCCAAATTACGCGCATTTATATCAGTAAATTACAATTTATTTTGTATAGTGCAGTCACTGAAGGTAAAAATCAACGATTACCTTCAATTTCGGTGAACCTTCATCGATTTTCACGAAAATTGGTCAGTGGTTAGAGGATACGTCAAGAAACAAAGGTGACATGGTACCACCTTGTTCCTTTACCCTGAGGGTGGATACCGCCCCTTCTCCGGGGTGAAAATTATTTTATAAAAAATAACTGCACAAATCAATAAAAGAACAAATTAAAAGCAAAATTTATTATATAAAGTTAATAAAATAAGTCAATACTTTTTCAGTTATTAAAGATCAAAGATTTTAATTATTTGTGAAAAAAAATGCATGTTTTAAAGAGGTTTTTTGTAAATCACTGAAAAACTGTAAGTTTTTACAAAAAAGTTAATAGTAGTTTAATTCGTATAGCTTATATTCTAAGAATAAACTCTAAAATCACGCGCCTTTCGATTATTGAACTACAACCCCTTCGCAAGAAAACCATCCCATATTCCCGGCTTAAGAGAGGGTTGTACTTAAAATAATTTAAATTAATTATTTGTCGACTATATATTGTTTAATAATTTATGAGCTCGCAAAATATACGCATCTTAATTATTGAATTGCCATTTTCTTTCTATAGTGCAGTCACTGAAGGTAAAAATCAACTATGACCTTCGATTTCGGTAAATCTCCATTCATTTTCACGAAAATTGGTGAGCGGATTTTGATACTATCAACTTTTTCTGGATCTTATTTTTGATGGGTATTTCTAAGTACTTTGATAAGTATTTAGTACCTAAGTGTTATAAAATGCATCTTTTTCCCGTTATTTAAGCTTGAACCCTTAGATTCGAACAGTCGCGGAAAAAATATACATTTAATTACCAATAATTTACTTTAAATTAACATTAAAGGTTTTTCAAGTAAGCAATTTATTATATTTTTTATTACCTTGAATTTTAGTGATGAAAACTTTTTTGTAAAAACTTACAGTTTTTGAGTCATTTATGAAAAATCGCTCTAAAGCATGCATTTTCTTTCCAAAAATTAAAATATTTGATCTTTAATAACTCAAAAAGTATTGATTTATTTTAATCACATTATATAACAAATTTTGCTTAAAATTTGTCCCTCTCTCGATTTGTGGGGTTATTTTTAATAAAGTAATTTTCACTCCCGAGAAGGGGTGACATATACCCCAGGCTAAAACCCCAAGTTTTAATGTCAATTCGTGAAAATAAATGGAGATTTACCGAAATCGAAGGTAATAGTTGATTTTTACCTTCAGTGACTGCACTACAGAAAGAAAATGGCAATTCAATAATTGAGATGCGTATATTTTGCAAGCTAATAAATTATTAAACGATATATGTAGTCGCCAAATAATCAATTTAAATTATTTTAAGAACAACTCTCTCTTAAGCCGGGAAAATGGGGTCGTTTTCTTGCGAAGGGGTTGTAGCTATAGAATCGAAAGTTGCGTGATTTAAGAGTTTATTCTTAGAATATAAGCTATACGAATTAAACTACTATTAACTTTTTTGTAAAAACTTACAGTTTTTCAGTGATTTACAAAAAACCTCTTCAAGACATGCATTTTTTTCACAAACAATTAAAATCTTTGATCTTTAGTAACTTAAAAAGTATTGACTTATTTTATTAACTTTATATAATAAATTTTGCTTTCAATTTGTTCTTTTATTGATTTGTGCAGTTAATTTTTTAAAATAATTTTCACCCCCGAGAAGGGGCGGTATCCACCCTCAGGGTAAAGGCGCAAGGTGGTACCATGTCACCTTTGTTTCTTGACGTATCCTCTAACCACTGACCAATTTTCGTGAAAATCGATGAAGGTTCACCGAACTTGAAGGTAATCGTTGATTTTTACCTTCAGTGACTGCACTATACAAAATAAATTGGAATTTACTGATCTAAATGCGCGTAATTTGGAAGCTTATAAATTATTAAATGATATGTAGTCGCCAAATAATTAGTTTAACGCATTTTAAGTACAACTTTCTCTTAAGCCGGGAAGATAGGGTGGTTTTCTTGCGAAGGGGTTGTAGCTCAATAATCGAAATGCCCTTGATTTAATAGTTTATTCTTAGAGTATATAAGCTATAGGAATTATATCCGCAATACGATATATTTTAAGTTTTCTCAGCATCTTTCTCTTAAGTTAAATCAATTCAAGGGTTGTTTGGGGGTGAAGGGGATGAGCTCAAAAATCGAAACTATATAATTTCAAGAGCTCATAAATAGCTCGTAATTCTGCCGCAAAAACCCATTCAATATTCCTATTTTTAAGTAGTGGGGGGGGGGCTGACTCAGCCCCCCCCACTAGGGTATTAAATTCCTGCTCAGTGGAACGAGCTCAAAATTTTTAGTTTGCGGAATATGAGAGCTCATAAATAGCTCATAAATCAGGGCTATTTGTTTTTTAATTTTTGCAAGTGGGGGGGGGGGCCAGCTCAACACGGGTAAAAAAATAAATATTCCATGTACCTATTTGACCACATTATCTACAGCGTAACAGGTTCTATTATCGTTTTGGATCAATATTCAATATACAGTCATTGGACACCTTGTCCAATAACTGTAAACTACACAAATTTTAAAGACATTTATTGGACACATATTTAACCTCAAATTATTACAAGCAGGCATGTAAATAGAACATAGACAATTAAGCTTAATATGAGAACAATAACCCAAAACACAAAAATTTCCAGTTTAATAAACACTTACCTTATTATAGAACAAAATTTGAGGTCAATATTCTTAAGAAAATATTAACAATTTACTAACAGCATGCACAAATAAAATACAATTCACCATATTAGCTACAGTGGTGCCATCTTGCAAAAATCGTTGCTACTTAACGTAAAGTAGCAAGAAATAACAATTAACTGTAAAATAGCGGCTCAGCATGCAGGTACAGGATCCTTATTTTTTATGAATGACTTTCGAATGTCCCATCACTGTCACTCTCCAATGACTGTATAGTTTACCCTATAAGCAAAACGCTCGGACAGGTCGATTTTTAAACTGACCATAGTATATTATAGCATCAACGTTTCGAACTTTACGCGATCCCTCTTCAGGTGACAGGCATAACTTTGATTTTTTTAAATGGGAAAATACATCACGTGACACCTCATTTAAAAGCTCTTAAAATACTGATTTCAAAAATGTATAATACTTTAATCCTGTTTGAGAGCGTAGGCGCAAAATTTCGGTCGAATTCTTTCTAAATGCAATCATTTTTTTCGAATCCTGAAAAAACTAATAAATATTTTTGAAAAATTTAAACGCAGAATCAAAGATTAGAGTATTCTCGATGGTCCAAAGGCCCTGAGAACTCCTATAATGTTTATTTTAATAAGTCACAGTGGTGAAAAAAAGAGAAAATTTAGTGTGATTTTAATTTCAAATATATCATTTAAAAGAAACTTTTTGTTTATTCTAAGGGACTGTCAGCCCTCGGTAATAATCTAATCTTTGATTCTGCGTTTAAATTTTTCAAAAATACTTAGGTATTAGTTTTCTCAGAATTCGAAAAAAATAAATGAGTTTAAAAAGAGTTCGACCGAAATTTTGCGCCTACGCTCTCAAACAGGATTAAAGTATTATACATTTTTGAAATCAGTATTCTAAGAGCTTTTAAATGAGGTGTCACATGATGTACTTTCCCATTTAAAAAAATCAAGGTTATGCCTGTCACCTGAAGAGGTATCGCGTAAAGTTCGAAACTTTGCTGCTATAATATACTATGGTTAGTTTAAAAATTGACCTGTCCGAGCGTTTTGCTTATATTCCTAAAATAAACAAGTTAATAGGGGGGGGGGCAACACTTATTCCACCGCACTGTATATATTTATAACACTATATACTATATCCTATACTACTATACTATATACAATATTATATTCATTTATATAAAACACTTAATATTCCTTATAGTATTTCCATACATTTCTTGACCACTTCCTTCCATTGTTTTCTGTCCAAAGCTTTTTCTTTCCAGTTCACAATATTACTTTTTTGTAAATCTTCATAAAAGCTCTCTTTCCACCTCCTTCGTGGTCTACCTATTCTTCTTTTTTGGATTGGTTTACGTGATAGTACCATTTTTCTGATAACTGTTTTGTAGATTCTTATTTTTGTTTTTCTTGAGACATATTTGGATTTCATTCATGATTGCAACCAATTTTCTACCAACTGTAAAAATTTCAGAAAAAATCGGTAGTCATAAAAAATATAGAAGGTAAATACTATAGTAATTGGACTATATTCGTGAATAGTTTATAAATCTTTGTACAATTTATTTTAGTGTATTGCTGAGTCGGGTCTTGTAGAACTTTTCTACCACCTTTCTTCTGTTGTTTATCTTACTCTATAACTTTTTGTTGTAGGTTTTTTCAATCCATTTTCATTTTTAGTAAACTTTAAAAAATATAATGTAGTTCTTATCAATTTTTTCATGTTAATCTAATAAAATATTTCTACAGTTTCTTTAATCGCATTTGATAAATTGTTGCATCAGCAAAATTACCCACATGAAAATTTATGATAAGAGGATGAAGTATATCAAATCAGCATATTATTGAAAAAAATTAATACATTGATGATATCAGTTGTCAGCAGTTTGAGGATACTATTATTTATATTTTTCAATTTTGAAAGTCAAGGACCCCGCAGAAACCTCATGGGAAATGGCTCTCTGTCAAATGCTCTGAAACTTTGGATTCTGATAGTCCTTGATATGTAGAACAAAAGACTCCATGGGCGCGTAGCTCCAAAAAATTATAGTTCTAAGATATAAGCCTCTGAAGTGATACGTACAATGAGGACGTTTGAGTTGGAATAAATTCATTTTCTCGAGAATGGGAGACTCTGGAGATAAATTACGAATCAGCTCGATTTTTATTTTTAAATTATAATTTTTTGGCGTATATATCATACTAGTGACGTCATCCATCTGGGCGTGATGACGCAATCGATGATTTTTTTAAATAGGAATAGGGGTCGTGTGATAGCTCATTTGAAAGGTAATTCAATTATCTATCCACTAATATAAACATTAACATAATTATTTATACAGGGTGGCCAAAAATTTTTTTTAATTAAATTGACAAAAAAAAGAATGTATATAATTTATTTAATTCGAAATACATTTTAATGCTGTCAGAAAATAGAAAAAAATGTTAATTTGTCAACCCCCTCCCTTCCACTTCTCTCACCCCTTATTTTTAAATGAGGAATACGGGTCGTGTGATAGCTCATTTGAAAGGTAATTCAATTCTCTATTCACTAATATAAACATTAACGTAATTATTTATACAGGGTGGCCAAATTTTTTTTTAATTAAAGTAATTGAGACAAAAAGGAAGAATATATATATATATATATATATATATATATATATATATATATATATATATATATATATATATATATATATATAATTTATTTATTTCGAAATACATTTTACTGCTGTCAGAAAACAGAAAAAAATGTTAATTTGAAAAATAAACATTGCTTTTCGCTTAAATTAAATGTTCAAACTGCTAAGAGGCTTTAATATTGAATTTAAGCGAAAAACAATATTTATTTATCAAATAAACATTTTTTTCTGTTTTCTGACAGCAGTAAAATGTATTTCGAATTAAATAAATTATATACATTCTTCTTTTTGTCTCAATGAATTTAATTAAAAAAAAAATTTGGCACCCTGTATAAATAATTATGTTAATGTTTATATTAGTGAATAGAGAATTAAATAACCTTTCAAATGAGCTATCACACGACCCCTATTCCTATTTAAAAATATCATCGATTACGTCATCACGCCCAGATGGATGACGTCACTAGTATGATATATATGCCAAAAAATTATAATTTAAAAATAAAAATTGTTTTGATTCGTAATTTATCTCCAGAGTCGCCCATTCTCGAGAAAATGAATTTATTCCAACTCAAACGTCCTCACTACACCTATAACTTCAGAGGATTATATCTTAGAACTATGATTTTTTGGAGCTACGCGCCAATGGAGTCTTTTGTTCTACACATCAAGGACTACCAGAATCCAAAGTTTCAGAGCATTTGACAGAGAGCCATTTCCCATAAGGTTTCTGCGGGGTCCAAAATATTTCAAATTTTGCATATGGATAAAATTGTTCCTTACATATTTTGAACTAGTTTACCAATGGAATCTTTACTGTTTAACAAACCCCACAAGATACACCACTTTACAACCAGTGATTCCACAAAGTACTTGGTTTAAGAGTTTTAAAGCTCCACGTAAATATATAACAACTATAAATCGACTACGTTTTGGGCATGCTTACTATCCAAGTCATTTATATAAAATAAATGTGATTGAAGATGATAATTGCAAACATTGCGGAAAACAGGGTGATCTTGATCATACCTTTTTTTGAATGTACTAAGTTTCAACAGCATTCAAACTCTCTCTATAAAAATTTAATCATACTTAATATGCATGCGCCATTCAATATCCAGTCACGGTCCTATAAGATTTGTACGCGGGAGTGAAATTTTTTATGATTTATGTTCAGATTTGCATCCTTTTTTATCATAAATGTTATATTACTTTATCAGAAATCCATCATTGTTTTTATTGTATTATTATTGTATTGTGTTATTTATTGTATTAGTAGGTACATACACTGTGTCCGTAAAGTGTGGAACAAATTCTTTTTTAGCTAAACAGAACATTTTAAGAAATAATCCTGAAACACGTCGATTTTTGATTTTAATTTACCGTATTTTAAAATAATATTCTAATATACAGGGTGAATTACTTTCGAGTAATGACGTCACCGTCATTTTTTTTAAAAGGAACACCCCCATTTGGTCTCAATTTTCGGATTACTCTAGCTGAGCTGATTCCAAAAATGTATCACATGTTGATTCAAATTGGTACAGGGTGGACAAAAATACAATAGTTTTGTGTGTGCTCATAATATTAAATTTTAATTAATTTTTGATATTAAATTAAAATATTAAATTAAACAATATCAAAAATTAATTAAAATCAGAAATTAATGAAAATATCAAAAATACAATAAGCATTTTTGATAATATTGTTAATTTAACTAACGCGTTACTTTAAGAACACACACAAAGCTATTGTATTTTTGTCCACCCTGTACCAATTTGAATCAACATGTGATACATTTTTGGAATCAGCTCAGCTAGAGTAATCCGAAAATTGAGACAAAATGGGGGTGTTCCATTTAAAAAAAATGACGGTGACGTCATTACTCAAAAATAATTCACCCTGTATATTAGAATATTATTTTAAAATACGTTAAATTAAAATCAAAAATCGACGTGTTTCAGGATTATTTCTTAAAATGCTCTGTTTAGCTAAAAAAGAATTTGTTCCATACTTTACGGACACAGTGTATATTGATTCTGTTTAATTTTGTATTAGGGATAGGATTGCATATTCTTTATTGCAACTGGCTGAATGACTAATGTCTATGTCATTAAATAAAAAAAAACTAGTTTACCATATTGAAGTAGGTATAATATACCTCGTATATTATACAAGGAACATTTATTAGAAGTTGTATTGTAAAGTTTTGTATTAAAAAGACAAACCAGAGTTACACAATCAAATTTGAGTATTGTGCTGTCATGCAATTCCTATATTTGAAGGGGTTTTGAGGTAGACAAAAGAAACAAAATTAATATCTACAGAACATTAATTAGAGCCGTAGTAATCTACGGTTCTGAAACCTGGCTAATGACAAAAAAGATGAACCCCAACTCAAGACATTCTAGAGAAAGATACTGAGAAAAGTGTACAGCTCGGCGCAAGAAGAAGACGGCACGTGAAGAATTAGAAGAAACGACAAAATTAATCCATTAACCCGGCACCTGCCGCGTGGCTTTGCAAGGCATCAACTGCCACGTGGGGTGCTCATAGCACCCCTTAAAAATTTTCTGTGATCTACTTGTTTATAAACAAAATAATGTGTTGAGTTACACAAGAATATAAAAAACATGTTTTAATAACTTATTACCTACTAATATATTATAAAAGTCAAAAAATAAAATTAAAAATGTTATAAGCAAATTAGCAAGTACCAACCCATAATAAATGAAGTGAAGTAAAATATCTAAGAAAATTAAGATTTATTGAGTATAGAGACTATATTAATATTTTAAATCAGTTATTACAATAAAAAAATTTAAAACTTAAACTGCCAGATGATGACACCCCAATTCGACTTTAGAGCTAAAAGTTCAGAATGCCACTAATAACCACTTCAAACACAAACAGATCTATGTAGTCCAGAAAGCCACTGCGCATTCGCTAGTAAAAATATTCCGATTCGGATTTTTTGCACAATCTCACTCAAAAAGGACCCCTTTTAACAAATTTGCATGTTGCAGGACCAAAAGTGGGTCAAAAATTTTTGAAACGTTTTTTTTTGTTTTTTTTCCTAAAATTATTTTTTTTTCATGGAACACAGTTTTTTTTAGGTTTTTTGGATCATTCCAAACAAAAAAGGTCTGTAGTGACATTGCTCTAAAGTTGATAGTTTTTGACATATAAGCGATTAAAAATTGAAAAATTGCGAAATTGGCCATTTTTAAGCCTCAAAAACTATGTAAAAAACTGAAAATTTGAATGTTGCCAAGGTAGGTAGATATTCTTTAAACATCGATTGATGAAACCCCGAAGAGTTTTTTGCAATACAATATTCAAAACTCCTTTGTTTTTTAATTGCTAATCAAGCGTGCGCGACACTATTTTCCACCGACAGTATGGTGCAAATGAAAGAAATAAATTCGTTATTTCGTAAACCGGCGACTTTAAGGAAAAATCCCGAAACAGGTCGATTTTTATTTTTAAATTATGATATTGTGGCATATATGGTATACTAGTGACGTCATCCATCTGGGCGTGATGCCGTAGTCGATGCTTTTTTTTAAATGAGAATAGGGGTCGTGTGCTAGCTCATTTGAAAGGTTCTTCAATTCTCTATTCAGTAATATAAATCATCATCATTCTCTTTGCCTTATCCCTATGCGGGGTCGGCTTCCCTAATTGCATTTCTCCACACAATTCTATCTTGGGTCATATCAATGTTAATCCCCTTTACCAACATGTCCTGCCTTATCGTCTCCCCCCAGGTCTTCTTTGGTCTTCCTCTCCTACTCCTTCCAGGAATCTGCACTTCAGCTATTCTTCGTATTGGGTGATTAACGTCTCGACGTTGAACATGACCAAACCATCTTAACCTATGCTCTCTCATTTTGGCATCAATTGGTGCCACACCTAGACTTCCCCTAATATACTCATTTCTAATTTTATCCTTCTTTGTCACTCCACTCATCCATCTAAGCATTCTCATTTCCGCCACATGCATTCGTTGTTCCTCTTTCTTTTTCACTGCCCAACATTCAGTTCCGTACATCATAGCCGGTCTTATGGCTGTTTTATAGAATTTTCCTTTCAGCTTCATTGGAATTTTTCTGTCACACAACACACCACTCGCTTCTTTCCACTTCATCCATCCAGCCCTAATTCTACTGCATGCATCTCCATCTATTTCTCCATTACTCTGTAATACCGATCCTAGGTACTTAAAACTATTGCTTTTCACAATCATTTCACCATCCAAAGATACCATTTTATTTGTAGTAGCTCCATCTTTAAATGAACATTCCAATTCAGTAATATAAACATTTATATAATTATTTATACAGGGTGTCCTTCTACTTCTTTTTTAGTCAAATAATTTAATTTAATAAAAATTTTTTGGACACCCTGTATAAATAATTATGTAAATGTTTACATTACTGAATAGAGAATTGAAGAATCTTTCAAATGAGCTACCACACGATCCCTATTCTCATTTAAAAAAATCATCGATTACGGCATCACGCCCAGACGGATGACGTCACTAGTATACCATATATGCCACAATATCATAACTAAAAATAAAAATCGACCTATTTCGGGTTTTTTCCTTAAAGTCGCCGGTTTACGAAATAACGAATTAATTCCTTTCATTTGCACCATACTGTATACACTACACATGCAACGGTGGAAAATAGTGTCGCGCACGCGTGATTAGAAATTAAAAAACAAAGGAGTTTTAAATACTGTATTGCAAAAAACTCTTCAGGATTTCATCAATCGATGTTTAAAGAATATCTACCTACCTTGGCAACATTCAAATTTTAAGTTTTTCACATTTGGTAGCTGATATTTGATGGTACAGGGTAGCGGGTAGAGACTCGTCTATAAACCCAATAGGTGATAGTCCTACTTCAGGTATGCGACCCTGCCCACGCGAGCCTTGGTACATCTACTAAGTCCAAACAGTAGATACCATTGTCCTTTCCTACTAACCCTGTTTAAACAAATTTCCTTATTAGCACTCCCAACCAAAGGGGAAGGCAACGGGAAACCACCCCTTTAATTCACCCACGAAAGTTCATGATATGAGCAATAGCTGCGAGGCCTCGGATGATGAGCTTCGCGATCCGGATGGCACCGGCGCATCTTCTCGTCCGGGGAGGAATGTTTGAAATCAGTTACCGGGCATGTAGACGTGACTCATCAGGCTTTACATGCGAAACGTGCTGCTGGTGAAAAACAAAAACTTAATAACCGCAAACCATACAACATAGCTACATGGAATGTCCGTGGTCTTTTACAACCGGGCAAACAAGCTATTCTGGAGAAGGAACTGGAACGAACCAATATCTCTGTGGCCGGGCTCTCTGAACTTCACTTCCGCAACGAGGGGCACTACATAACTAATTTGGGACATTTCATGTGCTTTTCCGGCCACACTAACAAAAGTATCAATGGTGTTGGCTTTTGGGTTTCAAAATCTCTTTCTCCTTATATACTGGGATATCAGTGATCGTATAATTTCCTTAAAACTAAATGGATCTCCCTCTATTGTCCATTTGATTCAGGTCTATGCGCCTACCTCAACTGCTGATGATGATACAACTGAATCTTTTTTCAACGAACTGGAATCATATCTGCAAAATATCCCAAATAAAGAAATCGCTATCATCATGGGTGATTTAAACTCAAAAATCGGAGTTACTATGGCTGACGAACATATACGAAATATTGTGGGTAGATATGGAATAGGTGAACGTAATTCAAGGGGAGACCGCCTTATCCAGTTCTGCGTTGACAATGACTTGACAATAATGAACTCTATGTATAAGCACCACCCCAGAAGATTGTACACTTGGATCTCACCTAACGGACGACACCGAAATCAAATCGATTACATAATGATTAAACATCGCTGGAAAACATCTATTAGCCAATGTAAAACACGACCTAGCGCTGACTGCGGCTCTGACCACCAACTTCTTTTTGCAACGCTAAAGTAAAAATTCAAGGCATGTGCTAGGATCCGAAATAAGAGGATATCAAAAATAAAAGATACACAACAATTTAAAAGCCAATGTAATGAAAGATTCGAAAATATTTTACCAACTATCGTCACTCATGATTCCGAAAAGATTTGGTTATCTTTTAAAAATACCTTGATACAGACCTTGACTGACTGCGAGGCACAGTCTAATGCCGTCTCAACCGGACCAAAAAAAGTGTGGATGTCTGCAGATACTTTTGACCTCATTGAAGAACGTAGAAAACTTAAAATTGCTGGAATCGAGAACCCTCTCAGGAATTCCCAGTACCGACAGATATCTAGAGCTAGCTATTCAGGCTGCTTGTAGACGAGACAAAAACAAGCATATAGAGAAAATCTGCAGAGAAATTCAACTACATGCCGATACAAATAACACCAAAGAACTCTTTGATAAAGTCAGACTACTCACACGTAAATTCAAGCAGAAATATTGGTCTATCAAAGATGATGAAGGTAATGTACAGACGGATTTGGACAAGGTTATTGATGTTTGGAGGGCGTATTGTAAGTCTTTATACGCCAATACGATTGGTAAGACGTGTTTATGAGTGCTCGTAACTTTTATCAAGTTTTGTGATTATTACGGCTATAATTAAAAAGCTTTTAAAGCGCCAAAGAAACCATAAACTGACAAAGTGAAATTGTGCAGAAAGTGAGTCAAGAAAACAAGCAGAATAATTTGTAAGTACAATTTCTTATATTTACATTTATTGAATAGAACAAAAATATCGCTTGCAAATTAAAGAACTATAAAAACCAGAAACTAATTAGTTCTGATAAGGTGACTTGATTTTGAGCCATCGAGGCGGGCTCGCCACTTTTTCGCAAACCAAACTGTTACAAAATAACGATTGGACTATTAAGTAACGGGAGTGAATATAAGTAAGTGAAAAAAATCTGTATGTGTACAATTTCTTATATTTATTGGGAAAGAACAAAAATATCGTATGCAAATTAACGAACTATAAATAACAGTAGCTATTTAGGTTTGATAAGGTGAAGAGCCTCCGCGCTTTTGAGGCGGGCTCGGCACTTTTTCGCAAACCGAACAGTGACAAAACACCGATTGGACTATTAAGTAACGGGAGTGAGTAATACATGCACGCTGCGCCACAAAAAATGGCTTCGAATTTGTTAACACCGGTAAAAATAATGGATAGATACAAAGTGGATTCGGACGACGACACATCAGAAGACCATAGAAAGAGGAACAGAGAAGAAGAGGAAGAATTGTTCCAAAAAAGTAAAAAAGTGTCTAGATCGCCTAACAAAACCCGTAACGAAGATAATAAGCTCGATCAAATTATTAAAATGATGCATGACTTAACCACAGAAACAAAAAATTTAACAACGGAAGTAAAAGAGATAAAGAATGAACAGAGAAAGTACTGGGAGGAATTAAACGACCTGAAAACAGAATTGGAGAAAGTTAAACAAGAAAACCAAACTAAACACAAGGAGAAGGAAGAAATGAAAAAAGAACTAAACTATATGAAAATACGTGTACAAAGACTAGAAAAGGAAAGGAAAGTAAATAATGTTGTAATACAAGGCTTGCCAATAGATACAATCGATAGAAATGCACTGAAACAAACTGTAGGAAACTTCATGGAAAAAGAAATGAATATCAATGTTCAAATCGAAGAAGTTATCAAACTGGGAGAAAAAACATGTTTGGTCAAACTACAGAACAAGTTTGAAAAAGAAAAGATCATGCAAAATAAAGCTAAACTAAAACACATAAAAGGCAATAAAGTATATATAAATAATGACATAACAAAAGAAGAACTACAAACACAGAAAAAAATAAGACAAGTCGCAAATGAAGAAATTAATAAGGGTAAAAGTGTTACAATAAAATATAATAAATTAATAATAGATCGAAAAACACACAAATGGAATCAATACAGCAACCAGCTAGAAGAAGACCAGGGAAATCCAAAAAACTAACAGAAGATGAAAATACACAAACAAAAGCACAAATCACGACAGACAAGGCACAGAAAAAGGAATTGAGCAAGGACGAAAATAGAAATAGAGCAAAAACGAAAGATAAACATGAAATAGACATAAGAGAGAACATATTTATAGGTGCATGGAATGTAAGAACCCTACACGAAACCGGCAAATTGGAGCAGGTAAGCCAAGAGATTGATAAGTACAAATTAGACATTGTCGGACTAAGCGAAACAAGATGGAATGGTAGTGGATCAACCCGAGTAGGTGACCAACAGCTAATGATATATTCTGGGAATACGGATGTAAATGACAAACACGAAAAGGGAGTGGCAATACTGCTAGCCCAAAAGGGGAGAAAGGCTCTAGTAGAGTGGGAACCAGTGTCAGAAAGGATTATTTGGGCGAGACTGAAGGCAAGATATTATAACATAATAGTAATAAATGTATATGCTCCCACAAATAAAAACGACGAAAATGAGAAGGAAGAATTTTACGAGCAACTACAAACAACGTTTAATAAGATTAATAATAAATATAGAAGAGATATAAAAATAGTAATCGGAGACTTTAATGCAAAAATAGGAAATGATAATAAAGGACATGAACATGTGATGGGAAAGGAGGGAATCGGAGAGAGAAACGACAATGGAAATCGATTAATCGAATTTTGTGAGCAAAATGAACTTTTAATAGGCGGAAGCATCTTTAAACATAAGCGGATACATAAGGAAACATGGAAATCACCGGGAGGGAGATACAAGAATCAAATAGACCACATAATAATTGAATATAAATGGAGAAGCTGGCTGCAAGATGTCAGGAGCTTAAGAGGTGCTGATGTGGGATCAGACCACATGCTAATCAAAGCGAGACTAAAAATGAAATTAGCCAGAGATAAAAACCAAAAAATCAGCAGAAGGAACAAGTACAACGTTGATGCCCTAAAACAAGAATGTATAAGAAATAAATTTAGTGAGAAACTGGCAATTAACCGAACAGTATCACAACAAACTGGAGAGTCAGTCGAAGAAACATGGAAATATTTTAAAGAAGTGATGATGAATACAGCAAAAGAAACAATCGGATTAAAAAGAAGACAAAATAAAAAATGGATTACCAAAGACACTCTACTACTGATAGAAGAAAGAAAAAAGATCAAAGAAGAAATTCTACAAAAGGAAGGATCGGAAGAAGAGAGGGCACTTGAAAGGAAATACAAGGCAAAAAACGCAGAAGTAAAAAAACAAGCCAGAAAAGATAAAAGAAACTATATAAATGAGATGCTAAATATATCAGAAGAAGCAGCGAAAGAAAACGACTTACGAACACAATATACAATCATACGAAACTTAACAGGAAAAGCACAACGAAATATACGAGAAGTAAAGGATAAACAAGGAAATAGAATAAAAAATGAGAAAGAAATAATACAAAGATGGAAGGAATACTTCGAAGAGATATATGCTAAGCATGAAATAACTCAAATCATAGAAGATGAAGTAGAATCACCAGAGCTAGAAGTGAATATTGGAGAAATTACAATGGAAGAAATTGGAAACACTCTAAAACTACTAAAAAATGGCAAAGCCGCAGGAATCGACAATATACCCATTGACATAATAAAAGCAGACACCGAGCAGTCAGTAGAGATGCTACATACACTTTTGAATAAAATATGGACGGACGAAGAATTGCCAAAGGAGTGGAAAGAGGGATTGATTATAAAAATACCCAAAAAAGGAGACCTGAGCAAATGCAACAATTGGCGTGCAATAACACTACTAAGTGCCACATCCAAAGTGCTGACCAAAATCATTTTGGAAAGATTGAAGCCGGAACTAGATAAAAAACTGAGAAACAACCAAGCAGGCTTCCGTTCCAACCATTCCACTATTGATCACATTTGCACCCTTAGAATTATCTTGGAACAAACAAATGAATGGAATAAAGATATAGATGTGAGTTTTATCGACTTCGAGAAGGCCTTTGACCGTGTAAATAGGGCACAGATGTGGAAAATCCTTAGATTATATGGGATACCACAAAAAATCATAAACTTTATTAAACTCTTCTACGAAGGATACAAAGCCAAACTAGAACATTCAGGTGAAGTAACAGAAGAGATATCCATAGAAAGTGGAGTCAAACAGGGTTGTGTACTATCCCCTACCCTATTTCTTATTATGATAGATTGGGTAATGAGGAAAGTAATCGACGATCGAACAGGCATCAGGTGGAACCTTTTCAAACAGCTAGAAGATCTCGAATTTGCAGATGACATCTGCCTTATAACTGAACACCGAAATCATATGCAAGCAAAAATTGACAAATTGGCACAGTACTCCGACACGATCGGACTTCGAATAAACACAGAAAAAACTAAACTTCTAAAAAATAATAACCATCCAAATAATAAAATAATGATAAACGGTAAAGAAGTAGAAGAGGTAGACAAGTTCACATATCTGGGATCTGTCATGGAAAGGAGCGGGGGGTGTAAAAAGGATATACAGACGAGAATAACAAAGGCGCAACACGCATTCAACGCTTTAAATAAAATTTGGCAAACAAACGAAATATCGGAAACAACAAAAATTAAAATCTTTAACAGTTGCATTAAAAGTATACTGCTCTATGGAGCAGAAACATGGAAACAGGACGAAAATACAACTAAAAAACTACAAACATTTGTAAACAAATCTCTAAGAAAAATCCTAAAAATATACTGGCCAAATAAAATAACTAATACAGAACTATGGGAAAGGACAAAGCAAACTAACGTATCTACTACAGTCAAGGAAAAAAAATGGAAATGGATCGGCCACACTTTAAGGAAAGACCAAAGCAGCATAGCAAGACAAGCACTTGAATACCAACCAGAGGGAAAAAGAAAGAGGGGCAGACCAGACAACAGCTGGAAAAGAACAACAACGAGAGAACACGAAAAAATTGGACTAAGATGGGGCGAAGTCAAAAAGAGAGCAAAAGATAGAAGAGAGTGGAGGGAATTAGTTCACAATTTATCCAGAGAATAAAAACAAAAGAAGATGCGCTGTCCCGGCCAGACAGCAATCTTACACTTTTGGCCAAGAAACGCATAAGCGCCCAATACTCCACAAGGAGGGATGGAACGAGAGAGAGAGATACGCCAATACGGACCAGATGCCAGCGGACACCCCGTTTGTACCTGACTGCCAGACCTCCACTTTCCATTCTCCTTCAACAGAGACACACCACACTAGTTTTGAATCTGAACCTGACATACTTTTTTCCGAGGTGGAATTCGCTTTAAAAAGACTTAAGTTAAACAAAGCAGCAGGATATGATCTCATTACTGCAGACGTCTTGAAGCATCTTCCGGAATGTGGAGTGAAAATATTACATCGATTGTGTAATGAAATATGGCACACAGGCGTCTGGCCTGAGGATTGGAGAAATACCATAATCATACCTCTTCATAAGAAAGGTTCAACAAATAATTGTAACAACTACAGGCTATTAGCTCTAATATCACACGCCAGTAAGGTGATCCTCTACATACTGCAACGGCGTCTAGAAAACTTGGCAAAAGTTGGCAAATAGCACCTGAGCAGGCTGGATTTGTAAAGGGCAGAGGTACTAGAGAACAAATCCTTAATGTAAGAAACATCATAGAAAAAGCCAGAGAATACCAGATCCCGATATTTATATGTTTCGTCGATTATACAAAGGCCTTTGATAATGTTAGATGGGACAAACTATGGAACATATTGACGACAATGGGTGTACCTAAACACTTGACTCACCTTATTAGCAAACTGTACCAAGATAACCTGGCATATATTCGAATGGACGGATACCTGTCTGACAAATGCACTTTGGAGAAGGGAGTACGCCAAGGATGCGTTTTATCTCCCTTATTATTTAACATCTATTCGGAGTTCATAATGCGCAGAGTCTTGGATGGTTGGGAGGGAGGAGTAAACCTAGGTGGTGTTAAGATATCTAACTTGCGTTTCGCAGACGACACTACACTTCTAGCCTCTACTCCAGAAGAAATTATTGAATTATTACAAAAACTCGAGGTAGAAAGTGCTAAATTTGGACTCATGGTTAACTACAACAAAACCAAAATCATGGTTATTGATCGCCAACAACAGTTTCCTGAAACCCAAACTATGGCGGGATGCGAGGTAGTCTCATCTATGATATATCTTGGAGCTCTAGTTAACAACACAGGCAGTTGTGAACCCGAAATTAGAAGACGCATTCAACTAGCAAGAGCAGCAATGAGTGAACTAAACGGGGTCTGGCGTGATCGTCACATTACTATGACAAACAAAAAGAGACTCGTTTCAACTCTGGTCTTTTCCATATTTTACTATGCATGCGAGACATGGACAGTCAAAGAATCAGATAGACGACGTATAGACGCCTTTGAAATGTGGACATATAAGACGCCTGCTTCGAATTCCATGGACGGTTCGCCGTACAAATATCTCGGTTCTGGATGAAATTAAACCGGATCAGCGTCTCTCCAGTACCGTTTACTCTAGAATTTTAAAGTTCTTTGGTCATATCCATCGAAGTGATCACAAAATGGAGCGGTTGGTGGTCCAAGGAAGGCCTCAGACTCAACGCCAACGCGGAAGATCTCCACAGCGATGGGCGGACATTACTAAAAAGCTTCTCAACAAACAGTATACTGAGGCAATACATGTAACTGACGACCGCGACCAGTGGAGAAATATTATCAATCAAACTGTCCGAGCTGCTGAAGCCCAATTATGAACCACAACACATCTGCTAAGATGTTAATGACTATGATGATGATTTGATGGTAACTTCTTGATGTCGAATAGTACTGCTGTAGACTTCTTGTAGGCCTAGGCGGATGTTCGGCCCTAGGTCCCTGCAGTTGCTGATGGTAGTTGTTGCATTCTAGATGTCATGGTCTTCTTTTTTGTCAGTCTTAGTTCCATCCCCGGTGAGGATGCTGGTGTCTCCCGTAGGGAGAAAAGTGACTTATTCCCAAAAACTAGAAGAATAATGCGTGTATAAGTTTTGACATCAAGAAGAAAAGGTACCCTTTGCCAAAAAGTTTTCAAACAGTAGCAGATGGCAAGGGGTAAATTAAATGGAATTAAGATTGATACTACTAGTTAAAATTTGATTTACACGTGCAAATATGAAATTTAGAAAGATATAGTTAAAACTAAAATATCAGAACACATACTTTGACATTGGAGGTTAGGTTTAGATAGATAGAGTAAGAATATACTGGATACGTTCAGTATGATGACTTGATGATTTAAATGTTAGATGAAAAGAGAGATAGGATAGAGGATAATAAAAGAGGGCGCCAACGAGCTTTTAACGAAGAAAACAGGTAAAACAAATAGAAGAAAATTATTACTAATGAAATATTAAAGAAAATAAAGTAAGATAATTATTTAAAAATAAAATAACAAATATGTGACTTTTGTAACGTTACAATTTGTTTCTTGTTATTTTTACAACTCTTGTCATTCTATTGATATAGTTGTTCCATTATTTTTTTCTATTTAGTGTAAATTTGTTTATACCCTGTACATTACATTTTGTTTTGATCTCGTGACTCCTGATTCGATCTCTCAGCGTATTTTCTTTAATTCTTCTGAGTATTCCCATTTCTGCTATTTCCAGCACTGTCAGTGTTTTGGCTTTGTTCAATTGCATAGGGCTTAGTGAATCTTCCTGTCATATTCTATTGCCTGTATCTATTAGGTAACATAAGTTGTCCATCTATTCTAACTTCCATTTTATGGTTTTGAGGATGTTTTCAAATTACATTTTTAAGTCTTATTCTGCCAAATGCCTTCTTCAAATCAATCAAACATGAAACGTGGTCTATTTTATTGTAATATATTTTGTCTGTAATCTGCTTTATCATGGATATTGCATCCGTCCACGACCTACCCGGGGTCAGAAACTTTGTTGCTTATCACCTAGAGCTAAGTTTATCAGCTGATTTATCGTTTTTGCAAAATTTAGTGGTATGTTTTAGTGATGTAACGAACATTCGTATTCGCATTCGCGAATATTCGCATGATTTTGCATATTCGAATTCGCATTCGAATTCGCGAAATTTGTGCGAATGTTTTGCGAATATGAATATCAGGAAAAAAATAATTTTAAGGTAATATTAGGTTAATAAAATCAAAATCAATCTATTAATTTCTCATCTATTTTTTTATTAAGAAAAGGTAACTTAATAAACTTAACCTCGTTTAATCACATTATCAGCTTTCACGTTATTTTATTATTTGGTATTATGTAATAAGGCTTAAGATTCAGATTGATTTACCTCAAGGACATAAGCGCAAAATGCCGCCTGTCAAAATGTTCAATGTGTTTTAAATTTAGGTATTCATTTTTTCGAATCCTGAGCAAAGTAATAAATATTTTTGAAAAATTTAAATGCAAAATGAAAGATTACATTATTACCGAGGGCCGAAAGTCCCGGAAAACTTATATATTGTTCATTTTAATAAGTTACATGGGTGAAAATAAAAGAGAAAATTTAGTGTGATTTTTAATTGCAAATATTTCATTCAAAAGAAACTTTTTATTTATTCTAAGGGACTTTTGGCCATCGGTAATAACGTGATCTTTCATTCTGCATTTAAATGTTTCAAAAATACTTACTAGATTTCTCAGGATTCGAAAAAAATGAATTCATTTAAAACCCATTGAAAATTTTGACAGGCGACATTTTGCGCATTTCCCCTTAAGTATCAATTAACTTATCATTATAAATTTAGAAAACATTACAAAAATAGAAGCAAATTAAAAAAACTGAATATTCGCATTCGCGAATGTCAGTAGCAGATATTCGCATTCGCATTCGTATTCGTGAATGTTGAAAAACTGACATTCGTTACATCACTAGTATGTATATGTTTCAAGGTAATATTTAGCAAATTAACACATCTGTAGTTTTCTGAATGTTTCTTATCGCCCTTTTTGAATAATAATCTTAGCTCGTCTATCCACTATTCTTCTGGTATTTTATTGTGTTTTATAATCTTGTTAATTAATGTTGTTAGTTGATCCGTCATTGCAGCTCCACCATTTTTGATTAATTCATGCGGGATCTCATCTTTACGTTGTGCTTTTCTGTTCTTTAGATTTTCAAGTGTTTTTTTACTTCACGCTTGGTTACGTGAACTTCTTCGTTTATGATGAGTCTATTGAATAAAAAGAAGTATTTGCTTTTACTTCCTCGTATTTAAGTATTTACTTAATAATAATTGAATAAAGCATTAAAGAAATGACTTTATTCAATTAGTATTAAGTAAATACTTAAATACGAGGAAGTAAAAGCAAATACTTCTTTTTATTCAGTAGACCCAATTTCTGTCATTTGTGGAAATGAAAATATAGTGAGAGTAATTCAATCGAAACCTTTGAAAGGAATAGGACACATCATTAGGAGACTGGTAAACGAGATGATCAAAAAAGTTACTGGATGTATCCCAATACAACGAATAAGCCAAAGGAGGCCGGGAACAAGATGGTGGGGTTAAATGAAAAAACACATAAACATTATGAAAACACAATAGAAAGAGAAATGGAAGACAAATAAAAAAAATTAACACAGACACTAAAATAGAGAGAAAGAAGACTAATACTCATCAGAATAGGATAACTCAAAGCGAAAGCGTGTAAGCCATATCCCCTATAACACATTCAAATAAAGACGTGCGTAAGTCATATGAAGGTGATGTTGATTTCTGAGTAGTTCCAGAAGTACCCGGCCTGACCTAGAGATGGCGGTAGTTGTAAAATATTAGTATGTATTAGAAAGTACACAATCTACCTATATTGTATGTGTTTCAAGTTTGAAGGTGCCACGTTGTTGGTTATTTGTTTGGTAGCTATCAATATTGAACGTTTTCAGAAAATTTGTGAAAATGGAGAAAATTGGTCATCATTCTGTGAAACAATACTTTCATTTGAAAGACCTCAGCCCAACCAGTATAAAAGCTGAACTGAATTCTAACCTGGATGAATCCGCTCCTTCGTTTAAAACATTAAAATATTGGGTAGCGGAGTTTAAACGAGGAAGTATGAGCTGCCAAGACGAGCATAGTAGTGGTCCACCAAATGAGGTGATGACTCCAGAACCTGTGAAGAAAATCCACAAACTGGTACTGAATGATCGTCTAGTCCTAGTCGTCGACTGAAAGTCCGCGATCAAGGAGACTTGAAGAGACAGGAGACTGATGGATTAAAAAGAGAGAACCGGCTCCAAACAAGGCAAAGATCGTTTCATCTGCAGGCAAGGTCAGGGATTGTTGGGATGTACGTTGGATAATTTTCATTGATTATCTTGAAAAAGGAAAAACATCGAGAGAAAAAAACGGAAGGAAGTGTTGTTTCATCAAGACAATGCACCAGCTCAAAAATTCATGAATTAAAGTTTGAATTGCTACCTCATGCATCCTACTCTCCAGATTCAGCCCCGTATTTTCTGTTCGCAAACTTGAACAAGTGACTATTTAGTCAAATATTTTCCAACCGAGAAGAAGCAATGTCGGTAGTTAATGGGTATTTTGAGGAGCAAGACAGTTCTTATTATTATAAAGAGTATTCAACTTATAGAACATCACTGGAAAAAGTCGACGATAGATCTAAAATGAGATTATGTTAAGAATATAATACTTAAATACATTTTTTCCAAATTTTTTGTATTTTGTTTGTTGTGTTGAGTATTTCTGGGACCACCCATATATACAGGGTGTCCAGAAACTCTCCCGACAAACGAAGACCGGAGATTCCTCAGATAATTTGAAGATAATTTAACCCAATTCATCTAATCTGAAAATGCTTCCTAAAGGAGCTAGACCTCTTTAAAGATGGCGTCTTGTAATTAGTTTTTTTTTAAAATACCTCCAGAACCCTTCTATTTACAAAAACGAAAACTGGTACGCCTATTTATCTTCCAGGGAAAAATCGATTCCATCATTTCAGAATTTCTAGTACCGGTCATAGGCGTCCGTTTTGGGTAGGGCAACGGTTATTTTATTCCATAACTGTTGTTTAACTTTTAAGTATTTTTGATACTGGATTATTAAATTTTGAGGTATTTTAGTACTAATAGGTACTCTTGCTTTAAGTCGGTAGAATGCACCGTTTTCTAGAAAAATCGATTTAAAAATGTTTCGTTTTTTAAATTTGAAAAAAAATTCAAAATAAAACAGTTAATTTTATCAACTTTAAGCAGGAATAATTTTTAGTACTAGAATACCGTATAATTTAATAATCTAGTGTCAAAAATCCTTAAAAATTAAAGACGAAACCAATAAAGTGATAAAATAACCGTTGACATACCCTAAACGGACGCCTATGACCGGTACTAGAAATTCGCAATTGATAAAATCGATTCATCTCTGGAAGATAAATAAACGTACCGGTTTTCGTTTTTGTAAATAGTTTTTTTTTAGATTCAGATAACAAAAAATTTTCAAATCGATTTTTCTAGAAAACTGTGAATCATACCGACTTTTTAAGCGTCCATTATACTACTCGCGAAGTTGATCGAAGTTCAGCGAGTACGAGAGTGGAGACAGTTACTTCATGCGACTTCGCTTCGCCTTGGCCTACTTCCATACTGTGGCGGTTTTTGTCAAAGAGGCGGGAGTCAAAGGAATCGAAGTCGGCATTGCCCGCGTGAATGTGTTCCTCGCGAAGTAGAACGAGTGTGTAGTAACGTGTACTTCGGACTTCAGTCAACTTTCCCGAGTAACTTCGCGAGAGTGTGGAGCTTGTTTAACCAAGTGTATAAACACCTTTTAGTATAAGAATACCTCAGAGTTTAATAATCCAGTGTCAAAAATAATTAAAACTTAAAGACAAAAAAGTTGTGGACAAAAGACAATGGGATAAAATAACTGTTGGCCTACCCAAATCGGACGCCTATGACCGGTACTAGAAATTCGCAATTGATGTAATCGATTTATCTCTGGAAGATAAATAGGTGGACCAGTTTTCGTTTTTCTAAAATGAAGCGTTCTGGAGCTATTTAAAAAAAACAATTTAAAGACGCCGCGCCGTCTTTAAAGAGCTCTAGCTCCCTTAGGAAGCATTTTCGGACTAGATGAACTGGGTTAAATTATCTTCAAATTATCTGAGGAATCTCCGGTCTTCGTTTGCCGGGAGTGTTTCTGGACACCCTGTATATATGAAGATCACTTCCTTTGGAATAAACGCCGAACGTCCATTTTGCATTATGAATATTTTGCAAAAGAGTACTTCCGTTAAATGTCGAGCAAAATTATATCCTAACAAGCTTTAATGAATAAAAATATAATTATTTAATCTAGTGACATCATTTTATTGCGTTTTTTTTGTCACAATAACATTTGATAAGGGCCTTATCTGTATGTTCGTCCTATGGCATTTGGAGTAAACAGTTAAAAGTGGATTTCACCAGATTAATTTGAATATAATGTATTTCTAATACAATTATCTTTTCGTGGGATTTACTTAGATCATTTTACTCTAAAAGTGCAATATTTGTTTTTAAATCATCAATTATGATGAGTGAAATTTTCATCTACATATTTTCATTAATTTAGATTCATAGAAGCCAAATGCCAAAAGCCAAAAATTCCTACTAAATGCTTCGCCAAATATAAAAAAAAATATTTAAAAACTTGCTTTCAATACTCCCGTAATAGCTATTTGTATAACAAGGGAGGAAAGTGCTACTTTTCCTCCCGAGAATGAAGTTTACTGCCCGACGCGTAGCGGAGGGCAGTAATCATTCAAGGGAGGAAAAGGCACTTTACTCCCATGTTATACATATGGTTTTTCCACCTTCCTCAAATAACAAGTATTTTTTTCATTTTTACTTAATTTATTTATGTAACTAACCAACAAAATGTATTAGAACTAAAACTAACAAGTAGGTACAATATAACTGTCATCTGTCAAATATAAGTCAAATTATTAATGTAAACATTGTTAAATTAGAATAACAATTTACTGTTTTTTACCATTCTGCAAAATACAGAGTGTTTTTAAATAAACTTAAAAATGTATAGATACTTACGTAATAGAAAATAGATATTGTACAGGGCGTCAATAAGTTATATTTCATGAATGAAATACCATTACGTCACTTTTACTTTTCCTCCCTAGGGAGGAAAAATATTTTCCTCCCTATGGAGGAAAAGTACAACTTTGCTCCCTACAATCAGATCCGGAAAAGTATATGTACTTTCGGCAGAGGTAGGTGGAAAAATTGATTACAAATTAATGTCATTACGGCTGTTTCGATGGAGTGCATTTCTGAAGTGATCAGTTTAGCTTGCGTTCAATGTTCATATCATTTTCATTTTTAATTTTGCTTTTACTAATATGTGGTCTGAATCAGAGTTTGCTCCCTTGTAGGTATGACATCTTGTGTTAGTCTTGCCATTTTTTGAAATAAGTACATGCTCTGTCTGTTTGCCTTCTCTTCGGCCTGGAAGGAGCCATGTTATTTTATATTGTTTTTTTATGTCGGAATTTTGTACTGGTAATGTGTGTGTTTGTCACCGAAGCTAAGTTGTATAGTCTTGTTCTCCATTATTATTCGTTTCTTCGTGTTTCCTTCCATGTAAGTTCCATATTATTCTCTTTTCCAAACTTGACAAGTCTCCTATTATCATCATAATTTCGTTTCCAGGTACATTTTCACAAGCATAATTCTAGTTGTCCTTGGAATTCTAATTTGTCTTCATTAATTGCATGTTCTGTTGGAGCATAAACTGGACTAATCCCTGCATTTTCCCACTACTATACTAGAATAACAATAAAGATGCACTAGAAATAAACAAACTAAGACACTTTGAATGTTACGAGGAGCACTCCCGAATTATGATTTACAATGGATAAACTTTGTAAACCATGATTTCTGATTTACAATGTATATGTTACAGTTCAAGTTGATTCTCAGTTAGAGTTGACTTTTCCTAGTTCGAGTCAACTCCAACAGAAACGAGCAGTAAAAGTTGATTTGAAAAATTTAAATAAACTTTTACTGGTTGAAGCTGACTCTTCCTAACCCTTGTTAGTAAAAGTAGATTATACAATTTATACGAGTATAATCTCACATGCATTTTTGATGAGTGTGCGTCTCTTGGTTTTGACCGTTTCAACTACTTACTAGTCCAGGCTATAACGTCGCCCCCGTTAGGTAAATTATTCTGATTCGATTTTTTTGCACAATTTTACTCAAACAAATACATCCTTATAACAAATACACAGTGTCAGGCGGTACCGCGGTCGAAAAATTGTTTAACCAATTTTTGTTAACCAAATTCACAAAAATAATTCTTATCTACCCTACCTCATATTATGTATAAGTTTTTATTGTGTGAAAATTGTAAATATAGATAGCAGTACATGAAGGGTTTAAAGTGTGCCTGAAGTAATAATGTATTTTAAATGGGATTTACTTTTCGCACTGTTTTTTAGCACATTTTCATATAATCAAATATCCTTAACTTTCGCCTTATCATGGTGATGACATGTGAGCAATAAATTACAAAAAAAGTTTTGACAGTTTTGTTGTTTGACAGAAGTTTGAATTTTTAAATGTCAAAGTTCAAAAAAATTGTAAAATAGGAATGTATTCCAGTGACGAAGAGTTGCAGTTTTTTTATTTGTTTTTTGGTAGATAAAATATTATATGAAACTGTGCGTGAAGTACTTTTTGCGCACTTAGGCGATGTATAGCACTCGGCCCGCTCGTGCTCTAAACATCGCGTGCGTGCGCAAAAAGCATACTTCACGAACTGTTTTATAAATAACTAAGTATTTCACTCCGGACAAATTTTTTTAGATTATTTTGGTCATTCGGAGCAAAAAAGGTCTCTTGTTTCTCTAAAATTTCTCTAAAATTGATAGTTTTCGAGTTATACGCGATTTAAAATTTGAAAAATGCCAAATGACCATTTTTAAGGCTTCATAACTCGATTAAAAACAATTAAGTATTATGAAAGTCAGAAAGTAACCTAATCAAAGTTTAAAGCCCCCCCTACAAGATCCTGAAGAAATTTTTGTCATTATTTTATTACTTAGCTGTTATTTTTAATTATCAACAATGAGCGCTAAAAGCGTATTAAGGCGGCCGTCAATGTGAGTGCGAGTAAGATCCTCCATTCCGACCGTCCAATGGTGCATCTCAGTCGCACTCACATTGACAACCGCCTCAATACGCTCCTAGCGCTCATTGTTAATAATTAAAAATAACAGCTTAGTAATACAATAATGACAAATATTTATTCAGTACCTTGTAGAGGATCGTTAAAATTTGATTTCGTGACTTTCTGACTTTCATAATAATAATTTTTAACTGAGTTATTAAGCCTTGAAAATGGTCATTTTCGCATTTTTCAAATTTTAAATCGCGTATAACTAGAGAACAATAAATTTTACAGAAAAATCACAAAAGACCTCTTTTGCTCCGAATGACCCAAATTAATGACGTAAAAAAATGTCCGAAGTGAATTTTTTTTGTGAATTTGTTTAAAAAAAATTGTTTAAACAATTTTTCGATTACGGTACCACCTGATACCCTGTGGATTCGTTATAAGGACCTCTTTTTGAGTAAGTTTGTGCAAAAAAATCGAACTGGAATAATTTACCTAACGGGGGCGACGATACAGCCTGGACTATAAATATCACAATTTGAACATAATATACAGTAACATTTAATTTCTAGAATCGGTTGTTTGTGTGAATCAACTTTTACTAAATGGCATTGGGAAGAGTATACTTTAACTAGTTGGAGTCTACTTTTACTAGTAAATGTTGAATAAAAATCTTCATTTTACATTTATAATCAACTTTTACTAAAACCAGCCGTTTGAGTCGACTCGAACTAGGAAAAGTCAACTCCAACTGGATAATCAACTTGAACTGTAACATATATACATACATTGCAAATCATGATTTGGAAGTGCTCCTCGTAACATTCAACGTGTCTTAGTTTGTTTATTTCTAGTGCATCTTTATTGTGATTGTAGTATAGTGTTGACGACTCGAAGAAAAGTATAGTATGCCCGATCTATAAAAAAAGAGACAAACTCCAGTGCAAAAACTACCGTGGAATTTCTCTACTATGTACAGCATATGTACTATGTACAGCATAAGTCCTCACGTATATTATAAACCAGCGGCTCCAACCACTAGCAGAAAATATTATTGGAGAGTATCACACGGGCTTCCGACAGGGAAGATCGACACTGGATCAAATATTTACAGTCAATCAGATCTTGAGCAAATCAAGCGAACACGACATTGATGTTCACAACGTGTTTGTAGACTTCAAACAGGCATACGACTCAGTCAAAAGAAACAAGCTATAACTATACTATACAGTGAGCACGTAAAGGTTGGAATAAATTCATTATTTCGTGAATGGGAGATTTTGGAAAGAAATCCCGAAACAGGTCGATTTTATTTTTAAATTATGACTGTTTGACATATATCATACTAGTGACGTCATGCATCTGAGCGTGATGACGTAATCGATGATTTTTTTAAATGCAAATAGGGGTCGTGTGATAGTCATTTGAAAGGTTATTCAATTCTCTATTCAGTAATATAAACATTAACATAATTATTTCTACAGGGTGTCCAAATTTCTTTTTCATTAAATTAATTTACACAAAAAGACGAATGTATGTAATTTATTTAATTCAAAATACATTTTACTGCTTTATATCAGAAAATAGAAAAAATGTGTATTTCAAAAATAAATATTGCTTTTTGCTTAAATTAAATATTCAAACTGCCAGGAGGTGGTTTATTTATCAGATAAGCATTTATTCCTCTTTTCTGACTGCAGTAAAATGTATTTTGAATTGAATAAATTATATACATTATTTTTTTTCTCAATTAATTTAATTCCAAAAAATTTCTTTTGGACAAATAATTATGTTAATGTTAATATTACTGAATAGAGAATTGAATAACCTTTCAAACGAGCTATCATACGACCTCTATTCTCATTTAAAAAAATAATCCATTAAGTCATCACGCTCAGATGGATGACGTCACTAGTATGATATGTATGTCAAAAAGTCATAATTTAAAAATAAACTTTACTTAATCAGTAGACCCATTTGTATCTTTCGGTGTTGGGCTATTTATATACAATTCATTAAATTACAATATTTTACAATCTTCTGAATTGTCCTAGCTCTTTCTCCATTCCTTCCTATTGAATGCCATCTGTGTTGTTTCCTGCCAAGTCTTACCCTTATTCTGCAGTATCTGCGAAATGTCACTGTTCCATTCTTTAATGGGTCTTCCTCTTCTATTCTTCCCTATTGGTTTGGCGTCCCACACTCTTTTTACTTGTCTATTATTGTCCATCCCGGTTAGATGTCCGGACCATGCCAATTTTTTCTCCTTGATTGAGTCGAGTATCGGTTTGATTTTGAGTCTTTCTCTTATTTCTTCATTTCTGATTCTATCAGTTCTTTTTACTCCGATCGTTCTTCTGAGGTATTTCATCTCTGCTGCCTGAATTCTGCTCTGATGTCTTTTGTTTAATATCCAATTTTCTGCTCCATATGTCACCGTAGGTCTATATATTGTTTTGTATATTGGCATCTTGGTCTTTGTTGATATTTCTTTGTTATTAAGGAATCCTCTATTTAGTGCTTGGAATAGCTTTCCTGTGTTTTCCATTCTGTTGTTAAGATCGTCCTCGATGTCTCCTTTGTTGTTGATTACTGTTCCTAAGTATTTGTATGAATTTGTCTGTATTATTTTTTGTTGGTCTATCATTACTTCTATTTGATCTTCCGTCCCTTGTTTTCTTGATATTTTCATTATCTGAGTCTTCTCTTTGTTTACGTTTAAGTTGTATTTGCTTGCTTCTAGGTTCCATTTCTCTAAGTTGTGTTTCAGTTTTTCTGCTGTTTCCGCAATTAATACTATGTCGTCTGCAAATATACACATCTCAGCGTTTATCATTTGCATTCTGTTCCAACCGATGCAGTATTTCTTGAAAGTTTTCTTACATTCTTTCACTATCTCATCTATTACATTTATGAATAGCACTGGGCTGAAATTTAAAAATAAAAATATTTTTTTTATTTTTATTTTTATTTTTATAATTTAAAAATAAAAATAACCGATTTCTTTTCAAAATCGCCCATTCACGAAAAAATGAATTTATTCCAACCTTTACGTGCTCAGTGTATATTGGCTGAATTGGCGATACCACACAATTAGACTCATTAAAGCCACAACTGATGAAACTCAGGCAATTGTACGAATACAAAACCACCGGATAGACTTTTTCAAAATTTCGCAGGGCCTGAAGCAGGGAGATGGGCTGGCCACAAATTGTTTAACCTGACACTGGAGTATGCGGTTAGACAAATGCAAACTGGACGAGAAAACCTACTGACCAACCGAACGGTTCAACTGGCCGGTTATGCCGATGATATTAATATTATGAGTAGAATCAACAGGAGCACAGGAAACATACGGAGAGTTAAAAACGTAAACAAAAAGGCTAGGTCTGAAAATTAACACAGAAAAACAAAAATAATGATAAATACGAGAAAAAATATAGTCTCACAAAATATTATACATGAAGATGACATTGAAACGTTTGGAGAGTTTACATACCTGGGAGTAGAAATATATGCCGACGGATCAGAAGATTGAGAAATACGTAAGAGAATAACGGAGGCAAACAGAGCTTATTTTGCCCTTTCCCATATATTTCGGTCTAAAAGTGTCCACCGAAATACAAAGATGAGAATCTATAAAACCTTAATTCGACCAATAGCATGCTACGGCAGTGAAGCATGGGTCCTGAAACAAACATCCAAAAACAAACTCAACACATTCGAAAGGAAAGTACTGAGGAGAATACTAGGAGTTGTGAGGGAAAACTGAATCCTCAGAAGTCGATGCAACAACGAGCTTAATCAACATTATAAGGAAACACCCCTGTCAGACTTCATTAGAATACAAATATTGCAATGGACCGGACATGTGATAAGAATGGGAGAGGATAGGGCTACCAAAAAGAGCAATGAATGCTAGAATGCAGGAAAAGAGACCGGCTGGAAAGCCAAGAAAGCGCTGGTAAGACACAGTAAACAGCGACGCACAAGCACTTTTAGGAGTCTGTGTATGGAGAACAGCAGCCACATACAAACAAGGGTGGAGCAAAAAATAAAGGAGGCGAAGGCTCAATTTGGGCTGTAGTGCCGTAGAAGAAATATAGTGTTAACGTTTGTTTACTCTATCTCCAGACATCTCAATTCTCAGTTTGGCCTATTTTAACTTCAACCTTCAAGTATACCCTGGAAAAAAGTAGGCTAGCCATTATTTGCGTCATGTTTTGTTAATTATTGGCTGATTATATTCTGTTTTTAACCGAAACAAATTGTTCACAGGTTTTATGATACAAACCACAAAAATAACAAATTAAGTTAACAAAAGATCGTATTTTAAGTACAATACACTTTTGCGGATGAAAGTGTTTCATTAGCCTTACTTCTCTAACAGATAATTTTGTATTACCGGATATGGTATAATGTTATCAGACAGTCTTTGTAGACTGAAATAAATTTTGTTTATTAGGTTATTAACATGGTTTATAATGCATAGAATGATGTATCTCTGTTGACACGGCTTTCGAATATTGTTTTACAGGTTTTGAAATGTTTACATAATTTAATTGCCTTAATAAAAACCGTGCAAAATTCATAAATATTCATTTTAATACGATAATGTTAATGTGTGGTGGCAATTCAATAATTTAATAACTACCTCATTCGACGCCTTTCAATTTTTGCTTCCATGTCCTCACTTATAAACAGACCAAAGTAAATCCCAGCTCTGAGGACTGAGAGATTCCCGGAGTAGGGTGTACTCATGTCCAATGATCAAAAAGGTCACGCTTCGTATAGACCGTACCTTCCTGACTACGTGACTACCAAGCTAGCTCCAAATCTCCCCCGAATCGCAGATATAACGTTGCTGAAGATTTACATACTTTTCCATAGGTAAAGGCAGTTAAAATATGATTACGATTCAGAGACCACTACCATCTGCATATGTACATTTCAACCTCTTGGTCTCTTAAGAACAGTCTAGTGTGCTATGAATCGGAATCAAATCTGTCTGCCGTGTATGCCCATTATAATGAAATAATTAACAAATAGACACAGTAGCGACGTCTAATAATAGATAGGCGAAACCCAAGAGACTTTACCGAAACCAATTTCAAATAAATGAAATAAAAATTTAAAAGATTTCTTAAGGTGTAAAAAAATTCTCACTTACACCTATACTGCCCTCCTAAGACAAAATGTCCTATCTGCAAAAATTCGGATTTTCAGGTTTTTGTCTCACTGGACTCTTAGTTCAAAACGTAACATATTTACTACGACAAAAAGCCGTAACTGACAGGCAGTGATTCAAAATTGCCATATTTATTTTGTCCTAACCAACAAAAGTTAATCAAATACCAAATAAAATTGTCCTACAGTAATATTGCTAGACGAGTATGTCCGAAGTTGGCTGAATATATGCAGATAGGACAGTGTGTCTTAATATAGAATGACGTTTGCAACACGTGACTCAACAACATAACCTTAAACCCCAGTAAGGAATAACTTCTGACTGTGCAGTTTGACGTGTATCGGTGTGAATTATTGTTGGTATTGTTAGTTTTAAAAACAGTAAATTGAAAGAGGCAATATATTTGAAGAATTACAATGGATCCTTAGTAAGTACATACTATTAAGCAATTACCTACTTTAGATATTTCTGAATGAAAAATGTGATAGAAGTTCATGTGTTATTTGCGCGGGAAAAATAAATACTGATTTTTTACGTGAATATCATTTATAGATACGTGTAACTTATATTTAAACTGGCTGCGAGTGACTTTGTAGAATTAGTTATTTAATATTTATTTAAATTTTAAATAAATATGTATTTGTTTATTTCAGATTTTATGTTTCATTTTTGTTTCAGAAATTGCCAGAACTGCTAGTCGTTCCAAGAGAATGGTTCAGGCTGCGTTAAATAAAAGCCTACAAGAAAAAATAAGTGTAATCAGACAGAAGACTAAAAACCAAGGTGTGTAACGAAAGATAATGAGTATATACCTGAAAAAGGCGAATCTGAAGAGACTGAGACTAGTGAAATAGAAAACGAGTCATTTTCAACGGATTTACACTTATTGAAGAACAATAAAGCGACTTCAAAAATCAACTAATATCAGACATAATAATAGTGAGGCACACCGAAAACAAAGAATCTATGCAAACGAAAGTAACAATAGCGCAGGAAGATTTCTTATCAAATAGTATGCCACCACTTGTAACCAATTTGGATTTTAATTTTATTGTTACTATTCTAGAAGATGCTGTAAAAAAGGCAAGCCATACATCAGAAAGAGAGTTGTACACGAGAAAGGGAGAGCTTAGAAAGAGGAGAAAATTCGAAGAAATGCCTAGTGAACGACAAGTGAAAAAAATTAAAATTTATATCGACAATCACAATGTTAAGGAAGTCTGTAAATGTCCAATGAACTGCCATAGAAAAATATCAAAAACTCGACGGGAATCTATTAATAAACAATACTGGACCCTATCAAAAGATCAACAGCGGTTATTTATATTCAAATGTACCAAAAAATTTCCGAAACGAAGAGATACCTTGAAAACTGGAAACTCGAAACGCACAAATACTTTTAAATATTTTCTTTTAGTGGAAGAAGGTTTAGAAGTAAACGTCTGCAAAGTATTTCTCTTAGCCACGTTAGGATTTGACAAAAATAATGATAGTGTTCTCAAAAATATAAGAGTTTGTGTGAAACACTAGACGAAGACTATATATTTTGTGATTTCTTTTTTTCTAATAAATTAATTTTCTTAATATTTTAAATTTATTAATTTAATAGGTGATGCACTTAGTACCTATTAATTAATGTTTCTTTATAAATAGGATCCTTTCTACTAAGTTAATTAGTCCTAACTACCGATATATTCAAATATCTTTTTTTGTGATGATATAAGTGAAAATAATATTGTACTATTAAATCCAATAATTATCAACTAACTCAGGCAGAAAATCTTAAAAATCTTGTGATTATCAATTTTTTTTGGCAAGCAATTATTAAAAAAACCGTAATATCTCAAAACTGTAATTTTGCAGATAGGACCTCTTGTCTTAGGAGAGCAGTATACCCTATCCTTCTATAATTTGCAAGAAAAAAGGCGATAAATGCATAGCCTTGGGTAATCTATAACAGGGGTCACCAAATAGCGGACCGCGGTCCGCATCCGGACCGTATGCTAGTTTTGTGCGGACCGCCATTAAATTCAGAATATAGAATGTGATTGAAATCAACATTTCAATCACATTTTTGTGATTTTTTTTAAACTGTGGTAGAATTATTTTATTTTTAAAACAAATAGTCATATTTAGTAAGTTTCAAAGAATATTAAAAAAATTCAAGGCAAAGTATTGAAAAAGAAGCCAACAGTAGCACATTTTTACAGACACCACAAAAAATGTATTTGCGGTGGACGTCAGACTCGTCGATGGAACATGTGAAACAAAAAATTTAAAAATATTTCATTAGCTCATGAGTTTCTTGAGATAACGCTGTCGAGTTTTTTTTTAAGTTTTATTGATTTTTGAGGTTTGGTATCACTCAGAATTCAAAATAACGAAATTTTTCGTAAACAGGTTGAAAATAAACATATTTATTAATGTTGAACAAAAAATAAGCATAAAGCAAAAAGTATCTCGGCAGCGTGACCCATGAAATGTCTACAAAATCTATGCAAAACTTTAGGTGGATCGGTCAAGTAGTTGGTTTACAATGTCCACCGTGTTTGAAAAAAGCAGTATTGAGAATAATGAGATAAGTTTTGACAACTTTTATTTTCAATCTCTTTTTTGTCTGTAAATTCGTAAAGTGATTCTCACCAGAATATGTTTGTGAATCGTGGAATAATTTATAAAAGAGAAGGGGAATACGTTTCTCACTACGCTCAAGCACGTTGGCGCTTTGTACAGTCCCTGGTCATATTATTATGACCACCTATGAATTTTTATAGAAATTAACTACATATTTCACTAAATATATTTTGTTTAAAAATGACTTTTAAATTTAATTTTGTTATGTAATGTTACTGTTATACATTAACTATAATATATTTAATAATAAACAGCAATAAAATATTTGAAAATATTAGATATTTATATATTATTTTATACTTTATTGAATTCCTGACCTTAATCCTATAAAAAATATTTGGGAGCTTTAAAAATGAGAAATTTCCAGTGAAAAGCTCACAAACAAATTTGTTTTGATTAATGAACTAATAAGTCATTGGAACAACAATGAGAAATTGAGGCAAAGTGAAATTAACTGCATTCAAAGTATGCCAAGACGGGTACTAGCGGTAATCAAAGTAAAGGGGGCTCAACATAATATTAAAAAAATATAAATGTGATATTTTCAAATGTTTTATTGCTGTTTATTATTAAATATATTATATATAGCAATAAAACATGTGAAAATATAATCAAGTATATTCAAATGGGAAATAAGCCACAATTTTACCTAAAAATGATTTTATTAACGTTTCGACGCCCAAGTCGGGTGTCGTTGTCAAAATACAAAATAATACTAAATAAACAAAAATGTTGTTGCTTAGTAAAAAATTCTTCTTCTTCTAATAATTTATTTAATCTGACTCATTTATATCGGCAATTCAGACACGTATTATACATTTTAAAGTAGACGACTTCAAAATGATATTGCCAATATTGATGAGTTGCGTTCCTGGGACGACTTTACTAAAAGATAGTTCATTCGATTACATGAAATCAATCCCAACTCAAGAATATCCGCCACAAAAAATCATAGCATGTGATCTGTCTTTAAAAAGACAACCAAATGCAACGGTGGCACTGAAATTCTCGCGTTAGAGATTCCATAGTAAATCACGAGGGAAAACCAGGAAAAACCTCGTGATACTAACCTAGTTTTTCCTGGTTTTCCCTCGTGATTTACTATGGAATCTCTAACGCGAGAATTTCAGTGCCACCGTTGCATTTGGTTGTCTTTTTAAAGACAGATCACATGCTATGATTTTTTGTGGCGGATATTCTTGAGTTGGGATTGATTTCATGTAATCGAATGAACTATCTTTTAGTAAAGTCGTCCCAGGAACGCAACTCATCAATATTGGCAATATCATTTTGAAGTCGTCTACTTTAAAATGTATAATATACGTCTGAATTGCCGATATAAATGAGTCAGATTAAATAAATTATTAGAAGAATTTTTTACTAAGCAACAACATTTTTGTTTATTTAGTATTATTTTGTATTTTGACAACGACACCCGACTTGGGCGTCGAAACGTTAATAAAATCATTTTTAGGTAAAATTGTGGCTTATTTCCCATTTGAATATACTTGATTATAAAAATGCCACAAGAAAATAGCTTCAGAACAACATGTGAAAATATGCTATATTTATATATTTTTTAATATTTTGTTGGGCCCCCTTTAACTTTGATTACTGCTAGTCATACTTTAAATGCAGTTAAATTCACTTTGCTTCAATTTGTCATTGTGGTTCCAATGATATATTAGTTCTTCAATCAAAACGATTTTGTCTGTGACCTTTTCACTGGAAATTTCTGGTTTTAAAAGCTCCGAGATATTTTCTATGTGATTAAGGTCAGGAATTCAACAAAATATTAAAAAATATATAAATATGTAATATTTTCAAATATTTTATTGCTGTTTATTATTAAATATATTTTAGTTAATGCATAACATTAACATTACATAATATTAAATTTAAAAATAATTTCTAAACAAAATGTACTTAATGGAATAGTTGATTTTTATAAAAATTCATAGGTGGTCATAATAATATGGCCAGGGACTGTATATTGTTATCATGCGTATCTTCGGTAATTTTCAATCGATCAGAAATTTTCAGAGAGTATTCTTGAAGTTATGCACTTTCACTTACTTAAAATAATACGAAAAATTACAAAATGTTCAAACTATCTCCATCCCTCCTCCTCCCTAACTTAAGCTAGTACTAAATTCAAAATTTAAATGCATTATTTTTCAAATATTTGCAGAAAAAATAACCAGAAACAGACAGCATTAGATCCGCACCTCGGATGTGTCATAGGTTCTCGAAACGGACCCCCAGGGAATATAATTGGTGATCCCTGATCTATAATATGATTCCGACAACACTTCAATTTATCTAGGTAAAGATCAACAAATTTATCGGGGTTTCGCCTATCTTTTATTAGATGTCGCCACTGTGTCTATTTGTTGATTATTTTATTATAAATGGCATACAAGGCAGAAAGATTTGATTCTGAGTCAGAGCACACTACAGGCTGTTCTGAAGAGACCAAGCGGTTGAAATGTATATAAACAGATTATAGTGGTCTGTGAATCGTAATTGAATTTTAATTGTTTTTACCTAGCTTCGTTTTGAGTACCTACTAGGAATTGAGTAGTAGGAATCAAATTTGTTGATCTTTACCTAGATCAATTGACGTGTTGTGGAATGCATATTATAGATTCCCTACGTCAGTGTTTTTCAATCTTTGGGTCGCGACCCCCAGAGGGGTCGCGAAACCTGACTCGGGGGGTCGTCGACTGAAAGAAAAAGTTGAGGTTCTTAACACACAATTTTAGTGGGAAGGATGTGCTTGTTTCTTTTTCAAAAGTTTATCAAATTGTGGTACTATTTTTAATCAAATCATTTTCTAATTGGGAGAGCAATGGCGATTGGGAATCGGAAGACGTCGTAGAACGTTATAAACCGATTATATATATATAATATTTTCTAATTGCAGTCTATTTCTCATTTTAGTTTTAATGTCTACCATTGAAGAAAATGTCAGTTCACACAAGTATGAAGTGGCGAATTGCACTAATAATTTAAAAGCTTCCCTTGCCAGCTCTGGGTATTGGTGTTTTATTTTTATCCAAAAACCGTCGACACTTTGCATGCCATCAACGGCTAAATCTAGAAGACATTCTTTCATTTTTTTGAAGTTATACTTCTTTAGGCGCGATTGAGACTGAGGGTGAATTTATATTGATCTGCGCGCATGCGCACACCGACAGTATGGTATTAGTCGTTATACGGGCTCTGATTGGGTGTTGAAATGATCTGTCAATAATAAATAATTGTTCAATATGAAGGTAAACAAATGTATAATATATTAGTTTTATTGTTGTGAGGACAGAAACAAAAAAGTTTATAATGGTAGTGACATTTAAATAGTTTTTAAAAGCAACAGGTACGTAATAATTGTAAATGTATCATAGGTACCTACCTATTTGAACCTACCAAAATACATAGTATGTAATACTTTTATTTACATAATTTTATTACCATCAAAATTTCTATCAATGTTCACCTAATATATTGTTTTCTTACTCTATGTTTTGTTGTATTTTTTTCAATTCTAAATCATTTCAATTCAAAATCAAAATAATTTAATTTAATTCAAAAATGTCAAAAGCTTAATCCGTTTAGTTAGTCGATCTTCGCACATAATGACACATTGCCTCCGTGGCGAAGCGTTTAAGGCGAATGAACCCCAATATACCAACCGCGCTGATAGCTGGTTCGAATCCAAATAAAAACTTTTATTTTTTTATTTTTTTTATGCATTTTATGATTGTAAGTATATTTATTATATAATTTTATTTTAAGAAAATACGTATTTAGTTAAAAAAATTTCCGACAATGTTCAGAAATTATTTGTGACATTTTTAATGTGTTTGTGTGTGTTTTATTCTTTTATTATTTTAATTTTTGGCACTGTTTTAATAAAAATGTTTGAGAAGTAGTAAGTATAAATTAGTTTAATATTTAAATAAAATATAAATAAAAAGTATATTAATTTCGTTTAAATCATATAATAGAAGTATAACTTCTTACGTGCGTACAAAGTACACACACATTGTTTTTTTTTGTTAGGATCAGTCAGATCTATTGATGTGTCCAACAAAGGGTTTAGAATCCATCTACGCCTATTGTCAGCTTCAGAGTGCAACTCTGGAAAGTATGTCAAAAGTTGCTCTTGTAAACTATGCAAGCTCTGTATAATGCAAAGAATGTGAGCCGATACTGCAAAACTTTGGTCTGTTGCATTATCTTCACAAATCTTCTATACATATGGAAAATACTCAAACATTTTGTTTTGCAGAGAGGTTGACCACAAACGAAGTTTTGTGTGAAATGCTTTTACCTTGTCTTTAGCTGTTAAAATATTCTCTTCCTTGAAGGTTCTTGTTTAAATTGTTAAGGTTGCTAAAAATATCTTATAATAGTCTCCCGTTTTATACCGCTCACGTGGCTTTGGGAGTATAGCAGGGTAGTCTGCTATATCTAGGGCCTACGGTATACAAGGAAGGTAACAGGGCCAGTGCTACGCTTCAACCGCCTATTATTACCCCTGGTTTTACCCAAGGTACTCATTTTATTCAGGCTGAGTCGACCTGGGGCCTATAAACATTTTAAAAATGTCTAGCTGTTCTTGCCGGCGGTAGGATTTGAACTCCAGACCACCGGCACGCTAGCCTAGCACACTACCACTCGGCTACGCCGGCCCAAAAAAAAATATCTTCCAAAATGCTAATTTAAAGAGCCAATAGGGTCAGAAAACCGTAAAGGCTGATTCTCACTATCATGCAAGGCAAGTGCTCGGCATGGGCAAGGCATCGGCTCAGCAAGATACATTTTACATAAAATCTTATGAACTTCACGGGATCTAATTCACACTATGCGTGCCAGGGCTTTGCATGCGACGTTCTTTTCGAAGCAATCTTTGCCTAGCATGTGCCGCGAAGGTCACGACAGTGTGAATACCTTACCGGCAAGCAATCTGCAATCTTGGTTGTTTAAAAGCAGTTTTATAAAGACGATAGAGAAAAGAAGTATTTTATTTTGTTTTTGAAGAGGTCCCTCAGTATGCGCTAATGTTTCTTCTTCTTTTGGCATCATAACTCTGGATGGGTCTTTGCCTGTCTGGCTATGTCCTTTCATTCGGATTTCTCTTGTGTACTTTTTCTCCATTGTCTTATGTTCATGGTTTTCATGTCGTCTTCCACGTCATCCATCCCTCTCGTTTTGGCCCTTTCTTTTTTTTCGCCTTCTATTCGGCTTCCATTGTAATATTTTCTTTGTTTTTTATTGATTGTCTTTTCTCCGCACATGTCTCAACCATGACAGCCTTTGACTTTCCACAAATTTTACAATATCGTAACCTTCATTCAATTCGTTAACCTCATTGTTTCTACTGATTTTCCATGTGCCGTCTTCCTCTTGCACCAGGCCATATACTTTTCTCAGTATTTTTCTCTCGAATGTACTGAGTTGAGCTTCATCCCTTTTCGTCATTGCTCAGCTTTCACAACCATACGGGTCTAATCAATGTTCTGTGGATAGTCATTTTGGTTCTTTTGTCTAAAAATGTCGATGTCATCAATCTTTTAATAGCATAATATGTACGATTCCCCTCTGGAAATACGTGCATTAATTTCGATCCTTACGGAATTCTTCTGATTTCTGTGCCGATATGTAAAGGCATCCACACGTTCAAGAGTATAGTTGTCTATTGTGATACAATTTTCATTGTTAGGTGTTCTTTTGACGGTCATGTAATTCGTTTTTGCTTCGTTTATTTAAAGCTCCCTTTTTCGTGCTTCAGGATCAACGTTTTTGAACGCTTCAGTCAGTCGTGTTAAAGTGTAGCGTCTGCATATGCAGTAATTTGTACTGTATTGGTGTTTCATTGGTTTTTCTGACGAGTGATTCAAGAACTAAGTTGAATATTACGGTTCAATATGCAGCAATAAGATGTTAAATTCATCCACTGTCATTCGGTTATATTTAAAAAATTTTGTCTGATCGTGTAAAAGTTCGGAGTGTAAGGTTGCAAATTCTCCTTCTTTTGTGCGTTTCTTTAGCATTTTAAGCACCCAACAACGTCTTTTTCTCTTTCTGGAATATTTGTTTCCATTTTCTGTTTCTTCGTCTAATATTAGGTCAATTTTTATTAACGTTCAATTTCAACATTGTTCACTATACAAAGCAACCAACCCGCGGCAAGCCTTTCACAGTGTGAATTGGCTCCGAAAACCTTGCCCGTGCCTTGCCGTTGCCGGTCCGGTTCCCTGCACGTCTAATGAGAATCAGGCTTAAGCATATTTAGATTTTGCATCTTGTAAGAACATTAACAATTCAGCTCTCAGTTCCAGAACTCTTGTTAACACCTTTCTTTTGGATAGCAAACTGACCTCTTTGTGATAAAGGATATTTTGATGAAAAAAGTCCATATCTTCGCAAACGATTCTGAGTAGCCGGGTTTGCAAAGCTTTACCTTTGATAGAATTTACAATTTTTAATACCTCCTTGAGCACGTTATTTATATCAGAAGGTACCTTAGAGACTGTTAATGAAGAAAACAGTGTGTCCAGGATATGTTTGGCATTATCAATTTTATTTTGCAATGAGTTGTTTTGCCACTCATAGTTTTAACGCCATCGCTACAAATAGCGATATATTTTTCCCAATCAATATTGTAGTTACAAGTGCTTTCTAAAAACATATCGTACAAACACTGGCCGGTAGTGTTTGCAGGAAGTGCTTTGCAAAATAAGATTTCTTCCATGATATTGTCATCTGCTTCAAACATCTGTATATTCGTCAAACTGCAAAGCAAAATGTTGGCTGTTCTTTAATTTTTGGCCCGCGTGAATAAAAGATAAATGTACCAAAATAGGAAAAACTATTACCTAACGTAGGTATGTAGTTTTTAATTAAATTATTTCTTTGGCTTTCTATGACACAAGGGGGCCGCCAGAATATTTCAACCTGTAAAGGAGTCGCAACATCAAAAATATTGAATAACACTGCCCTACGTATATTATGCATTTATCGCCTTTTTTCCTTGCAAATGATAGGATAGGATAAGATGTAAGTGAGAATTTGTTTCCAACTTAGAAATCTTTTAGATTTTATTTTATTTACAGTAAAACCTCGATATAACGGACTAATTGGGGGAACGGGGTGTCCGTTAAAGCCGAAAGTCCGTTATACAAAAATAGGTTAAAAATAAATCAACAACTTTTTTTATAAATATGTACACTGTATTTAGATATAAATAAAAAATACAAAACACAAACAGAGTTTCTTCGGACACTCGTCGTGAAGTGACATTGCTGTTTGATATCGACGCGCTTGATTTAGGTATCCCTGCTTTGAAAAAGGAATCAAGTTTTGTTTGCATTTTTGAAGTGTGAGGTTTTTTTATAATCAACTCTCTAAAATTCCGAAAATGCGTATAATTAGAAGTGTGTCCTCATTAGGCTGTAATAAAAATTTTATTGAAATTCTTTGTAAAATACAGCGTTTAGAGTCTAAGGCAGTGATTCCCTATGTGGTCCAGGTGGACCATCAGGGGTCCACGAGGGACTCAACGGGGGTCTACGTCGGCGTGAAATAAAAATGGGGGTTCACAAGTTGTAAGTGGGGGCCACGAAAATATAGTGACTTAACGTTTATTTAAACAAATTTGCATTTTTTAATCGTAAAATATCAATGAAAAAATAATGTTTTAATAGTAGGGACTGAAAAATGTCATTATAACAAGTTATTTTGATTAAAAACAAGTTTTGATCAATTTTAGTGTAGAAAACGTTCAAATACATTTTACTCCATTCCCAAAATACCTACATGTCCTTCGATTTGACTGATTATTTAATTCATAGGAGATTCTGACCAATAGAAAGCTACAGAAATCTAAATTAAATTGATAATTTTTGATTATTTCATTCATAGGAGATTCTGACCAATAGAAAGCTACAGAAATCTGAATTAAATCGATAATTTTTGATAGTCTTCCGTCGTTAAGTATATTACGTCAGATGCCCTTCGTTGCTACGAAAAAATACATTCAGTGACATTAATGACAATTAATGTTTTAAAAATTATAAAAGTGATGACTTTCAATCGTCAAATATTTATAAAAACTGTGTGTTTAATGGTACTTACATAAATAAATTACAATAAAATTTTGGTTTTGAACAGTTTTATTCATGAAATATTCGCAACAAATTGCACTCGACCTCTGAAATTAATATATAATTTTTGACATATTTAATGACATAATTTCACTCGCCTTCGGCTCGTGAAATTAAAACTGTCAAAGTGTCACTCGGGAAAAATTCAATAATTTTAGAGCTGTTGTGCAATTACTACTGATTATTTCATTCATAGGAGATTCTGACCAATAGAAAGCTACAGAAATCTGAATTAAATCGATAATTTTTGATAGTCTTCCGTCGTTAAGTATATTACGTCAGATGCCCTTCGTTGCTACGAAAAAATACATTCAGTGACATTAATGACAATTAATGTTTTAAAAATTATAAAAGATATGACTTTCAATCGTCAAATATTTATAAAAACTGTGTGTTTAATGGTACTTACATAAATAAATTACAATAAAATTTTGGTTTTGAACAGTTTTATTCATGAAATAATCACAACAAATTGCACTCGACCTCTGAAATTAATATAGAATTTTTGCTCTCGTGACACTTTGACATAATTTCACTCGCCTTCGGCTCGTGAAATTAAAACTGTCAAAGTGTCACTCGGGAAAAATTCAATAATTTCAGAGCTCTTGTGCAATTACTACTGATAATTGCCCGTCGTCAAGTATATTACGTCAGATGCCCTTCGTTGCTACGAAAAAATACATTCAGTGACATTAATGACAATTAATGTTTTAAAAATTATAAAAGTGATGACTTTTAACCGTAAAATATTTATAACAACTGTGTGTTTAGTTGTACTAATTTGTACTTACATGAATAAATTACAATAAAATTTTGGTTTTGAACAGTTTTATTCATGAAATGATCGCAACAAATTGCACTCGATCTCTAAAATTAATATAGAATTTTAGAGCTCTTGTGCAATTACTACTGAAAATTTGCCCACAGATAGCCAAAACACAGGACATTAAGTGGTTAACAGAATTTGTATAGTTTTACAATACAAAAAAAAACGTGGAATAATATCAGAGTCAAAAATATTAGAGTCTATTGTCTATTGCAAATACAATTAACAAATTATCGACCGTACGAAAAGAAAAAAATGGTTAAAACAAATTGTAATAATTATTGTAAACACGATTTATTAGGAACAATCTCAGTTCCTACCATTTTTGTCGAAAAATTGAAAATGACGGAGATATTGAACAAAAACCACTGCTATCAAATCAATCAGGTCTTATGCTCGCGCCTTTACCGCATACGTACTACCTGAAATATTGATTTTATCAAAAAAATGAAAGAGATCAGGCAGAAAGAGATTTTGGCTATCTGTGGGTAAATTTTCAGCCAAATAGAAGAACATGTATTTTGGGTATTGGAGGAATATGTAAAAAAACAGTATTTTAACGTTTTCTACACTAAAATTTGATCAAAAACTTGTTTTAAATAAAAAAACTTGGTATAATGTCTAATAGTCACATTTTTGAGCCCCTTCTATTAAAACAATATTTTTTCCGTTGATACTTTACGATAAAAATGCAATAAATAAATTCCAAATCACTGTAAAATCGCTTCAAATGATAATATTTTGAGACAAAAAAGAAAAAAAGAAGAAGATGAAGACGAAAGTTCGACCTTCAATGTCTTATTTTTACACCTCCCCACCAACCCCCCGCCCAATGTGGAACTAACCCGCGACGCCAATTTCATCGTTAGATTTTCACATTTGGGACGAGTTTTGGGAATATGGTAGAAATGTAGCAGCAGGGTACCGAAACCAGTAAATTTTTTAAAGTGGTCTATGAGAGAAAATAGTTTGGGGACCTCTGGTCTAAGGGGACACCGTTGGTTTCAATGTGTCTAGGTATGGGACGGACTCAGCATGTATAATAGTAACAGGACGTTTTTAAATTTTTTTATATTTGACCTGATTTTTGTTAGTTAAATAGAGGTCCGTTATATCGAGGTTTTACTTTATTTGAAATGGAAGTCTCTTGGGTTTCGCCTATCTTATACTTTTAAATTTTGGAGGCCCTGAGGTGGGGGCATCCGAGGGGCCTCTCTTTGCGGTGATGTTGCTTTAGTAGGGATGACGTTACGTGGATTTCTCCCTGTTTTCCTTTTTTGTGTGTGAATCCTCTAGAATTGCCTCTTCTCCAAATATGTGTCCGTTCAGTGAGCCAGTGACCTTGGTTACCGGCTCTCTTCACAAGTCTTATGTACCGGATGATCTACTGCCGATTTGGCAAATGGTGTACCACGCTAGTTGATTACCCGGAAGATCTAGCCCCTCAATTGTTAGTAATCTCGGTTGCTTCATCTGGGGTACTTCTGGAAAATATTTCTGTCTTCTTATAGATAACTTAAAATTGAGAACTGTGAAAAAAGTTCATCCAAATGGTGTGAGGTAGGAGAGTATGTTGAATTTAGAAAATATTTTGACTTCCAGATTTCGTTTGCTTCTCTAGTAGTCCAAGAGGCAGCGCTGAAAAATCTCTTTGAATTTACTAAAGCTAGATTTTTCACAGTTGATTACTGTGATTGTGTAGAGAAACATACTGCGGTCGGTTAAGTGAAACGTAGAACAGGGGTCACTGAGAGGGTATCAAAGTTGCTTTCCTACGAAGATAATTAAATCCAAAATAAAAATGTATACCATTTTTATTCAGTTGCAATGCGAAACCAAAACTGTTTTAATTTTTACCTAGGTTAGAGAGCGCGGCCAGCACTCTTATCGACGATTTCACCTCTTGTTAGAGGCTCTTCAGAGAATGCATAGGCTGCTATCTCTACTCCAGGTAAAAATTTTCGACATTTATCAGTCCCCCATTGCAACTGACGTGAAGGTAGTAGGTGCGTAGCGGCATCTGCTAAATGAAAGCCTAAGTTTTCAACCTAATAAAAATATTTTTAAAATAGCTTGGAGGTGTCACCAGGAAAATGGTCAAATAAGTTTTTCAATTAAAAATCTTTTAAAAATATTTTATTTTAAAAATATTTTTATTAGGTTGAATGCCGTTGAATATATATGCCTGTATGAATATATATGCCGCTACGCGAATACTACCTTCACGTAAGTTGCAATGGGGGACTAATAAATGCGAAAATTTTTACCTGGAGTAGAGATAGCAGCCTATGCATTCTCTGAAGAGCCTCTAACAAGAGGTGAAATCGTCGATAAGAGTGCTGGCCGCGCTCTCTAACCTAGGTAAAAATTAAGACAGTTTTGGTTTCGCATTGCAACTGAATAAAAATGGTATACATTTTTATTTTATATTAGTATTACTCCTATAGAGTAACTAGGTCCATTTTCCGTTGGAACTTTACCAAGCTGCAGACGGGGGTTGTGAATTGCATAGTGTAGAATTCCTTCCCTTTTGTCTTCACTGCAGCATCCATTTGGCTTGCATATTGTAGAAGCCTTGGAGGTGTCACCAAGAAAATGGTCCAATAAGTTTTTCAATTAAAAATCTTTTAAAAATATTTTATTTTAAAAATATTTTTATCAGGTTGAAAAACTTACACTTTTATAATTAAATCCATTTACTAAGGCTGAAAATCGGTACACACATTCTAAATTGAATATAAATAAAAGTTATTATAGTCGGTCAGCTGTATTACGGGACAGAGCCGGTCGGTCGGCCCCAATGAATGTACAGGGTTATTCACTATATTTTGACCCCCCTTGTAAACTGCTTTATTTACAGAATTAGAAAAAAATGTAAAATACAAAAGTTACTCGATTTTTTAATTATGATTTTTTGACATATATATCGTACTAGTGACGTCATCCATCTGGCCGTGATGATGTAATCGACTTTTTTTTTTAAATGAGAATAGGGGTCGAGTACTAGCTCATTTGAAAGGTTATTCAATTCCCTATTCAGTAATATAAACATTAACATGATTAATTATACAGGGTGTCCAAATTTTTTTAAATTAAATTAATTGTTTAATTAATAATTTAAAAATTTTTTTGGACACCCTGTATACATAATGATCTTCATGTTTATAGTACTGTATAGAGAATTGAATAACCTTTCAAAGAGCTAGGCCCCTATCCTCATTTAAAAAAGTAGTCTACAAGAGGGTCAAAATATAGTGAATAACCCTGTACACGTGTACACTCATTGGGGTCGACCGACCGGCTCTGTCCCGTCATACAGCTGACCGACTATAATAACTTTTATTTATATTCAATTTAGAATGAGTGTACTGATTTTCAGCCTTAGTAAATGGATTTAATTACATTCGTAGGAAAGCAACTTTGATACCCTCTCAGTAACCCCTGTTCTACGTTTCACTTGACCGACCGCAGTATGTTTCTCTACGCAATCACAGTAATCAACTGTGAAAAATTTAGCTTTAGTAAATTTAAAGAGATTTTTCAGCGCTGCATCTCCGTCTATAGCAGGCAAAGGATATTTTTCAATACATGTATATTACAAATTTGTTGCATTTTTTACTAAGTTATATTTGAAAAATGAACTCTTTAATGCATCTTACTCATCGACTTCCAAAAACGAGCTTATTGCATAAATAATATAAATCATAAAAATTCCAGCCCAAGGAAAAACCTGTCCAAGAAAATGACGTAAATGAGTCAGAAAATACTGAAAATAAAGAAAATGCCCATCCTAGTAAACTTCACGTGGAATTCAAAGAAGAAACTGAAGAAGTCATCATCACAGAGGAGCTGAAACTAGCATCCAGTAAGGAGTCAAACAAGGCAAGTATTTAAACATTAATTTTAATAATATTTAATGGAATCTTTCCATAAAAATAACGAAACTGACATATTCGGTTACATTTCAGTCATTTTTGGAAATTAATTTTAGTTTTTTTGGGAGTGGTATTTGGTAGTGCATACTGTATATTTTAGCAAGCGAATATAAGCTAATTGAAAACGCAAATAAACAAAATAACTTTATATGATGCTAAAGGTGTGGTGTGGGTTATTGACTTATTGAAGGGAGATATTACAAAAACTTTAAGCTTTTGCTGTAACCGACATTCCGGCCTCTCCAGTCCTATTCTACGTCGTTTTTAATCGCCCCTCTCCATTTTAGGGAAGGTCTGGGTCTGTCTCTTTATGTGATTTCATTTAACGCTTTGTCTTGGGCTAGAGTTTCTCCTACATCCTCACTAGTGATGTAACGAATATTCGCATTCGCATTCGCATTCGCGAATATTCGCATATTTTTGCATATTCGCATTCGCATTCGCATTCGAGAAATTTGTGCGAATGTTTTGCGAATATGAAAATCAGATAAAAAAATAATTTGATGTCTAATATTAGGTTAATAATATTGTTCTGAAGCTATCTTTTACGGCATTTATGTAATTTACTGTTCTAGTTGGAAAATAAGCCACAATTTAACTTGAAAAATAATTTTGTTGAAGTTTCGACTTCCACTTCGAAGGTCGTTATCTAAATATAATAGATAACGACTTCCGAAGTGGAAGTCGAAACGTCAATAAAATCATTTTTCAAGTTTTAATTGTTAATTATTTCCCAATTAGAATAGTAAATAAGGTTATTAAAATCAAAATCTATTCACTTTTCATTTTTCTATTAAGAAAAGGCGACAAAGAGCAATTTGAAAACAACAAATTATGCAATGTAAACAAATAAAACAAATTATTCCCTAAAACTTTTATTAGCCTGAAGCTTTTAATTTTAGACAATCAATCAATCTTGAACGAACTAAGGATTATTCAGCTACCAATATATAAATAATACTATAAATAGTCTATGTTTTTTTAAGTCAACAGTTTAAACAAACAAAAATAAACAAGTTAATAATCAAAATTTAAAAGAGGAATATTAAACTTTAAAAATAAAAGTCTCGACGCCTTTTCTCCTTCAAGTCTGTTTCGATGTGGTGTATAAAGAAGTCCAGCGCCACTAAATAAGCGCTCGCTCGGGACACTTGTTGGTGGTGTAACTAAATATTGCCGTACTACAGGAAAAAGAAGATCGTACCTTCCCTTGTTAACTTTCCACCATGTTAGAGGGTCGACGTCACCTGCCACGCGTTTTTCCAATGAGTATTCAGTGAGAGTTTTACGGATTAAAAGATGGACAGGGTTTTGAAAACTAAGAAGAGGCATGTCGTCTTCACTATCACTTGTATCCATCAGTAAACTCATCTTTTCTTTTAGAGACAGACTGTTGCGAGTTTCGTGATCTTCAGATTGATTTAATTTGATACGCTTTGCATTCGGGTAAGATGAATTGCAAGATATGTCGGTTTGGCTGTCTCCCAGCAAATCCAAAATATGCTCTATGACACGCTCTTTAGTCGACGTATTTTTAAAAAATTTTGATTTATATCTTGGGTCAATGAAGGTCGCCGTGGAAAACAATATTTCATTCTCTAAACCTGAAAACTTGCGAATGAGCTCGTCTTTCAAGACAGTAATCGTATCACCAATGTGCTCATCGGAAGAATCAAGATCATGAACAACTTTTTCTAGAGTGGTGATTAAGGGAATCACAGAAGAAATAGAAACATCGCTAGCACTTAACTCTTTGGTTATTTCTTCAAATGGTCTTAGTAAACCGATAAGTTTTTCAATAATCATCCACTCGTCAGAAGCCAATTGGGGAATTTTATTATTTGCCGATGCGTACAGACATAACGACTCTTTGACTTGTAAAATACGCTCCAACATATAAAAAGTGCTGTTCCACCTAGTAGTACATTCTTGTATAGTCTTCAGTGGTTTTTGATTAAGCCTTTTTTGTATACTAGTCAACTCATCTTGGGCACTGGTCGAATGATGAAAATGAGTTGCCATCTTTTTACATTTTGTTATGGCAGACACAACAGTTTCTTGAGCTTTCATTCCTGCTTTTAATACGTTTTGAATCTTGTGAGAAGCACATTCAATATGTTCAACATTTAATAAGTTAACACCTTTTTTCATGTTAGCACCTGCATCGCGAACTACACATTTCACTTTATCTTTGGGTATTTCCCAAAACGACAAGATGTCTTCAAGTTTGTGAGCAATATTTTCTCCGGTGTGGCGGCCTTCATTGAATACTTCTGCTTTTAACACTATCATTTTCCTTTCAAATTCTTTTGTGATCCCATGACAAGTTAAACTCAGCAGCGAAACTCCAGAACAGGTATCAGACCAAATGTCGGTAGTAAATGATAATTTTTCGAACGACTTCAATAATTGAAGTATTTTCTCACTTACTTTGCAAAATAATTTATCGCAGATAAATGAAGTAAAATACTGACGCGATTTTAAATTATAAGACGGACACAAATGCTTGATAAGTCTTACGAAACCAACACTTTCCACGAAACGAAATGGCAAGTCCTCCAACGCAACCATTTCACTTATAAAATTATCCACTTCCAATGACTTAGCAGAATTATTATCCCACTGTTTTGTTTTATCCACACATTCTTGAAACGATATTTGTTTCATAAATGATTTTATTTGATGCGAAGATGATGCCTGCTCAAGTGATTTAGATGCATCTTGTTTTCGTTTTTCACACTCTTCCAATTTGGAAAACTCGGTTTTATGCATTGCCTTTAAATGATTTCTCATGGCCGTTGTAGTTCTTCCTTTCCTTGAGTATTCTTTATTACACAGCTTGCACTTAGCTCGTTCAGCATCGCAAATTGGTGTGAAATAAGTCCATATTTCACTATAATTTGATTTACTCATCTTAATAAAAATCTCTAATCAGACTTTAGCTACAAAATTCACTTGTATGTACTTGAGCACGAGCAGAGCAAGGCGAGTGTAGTGACACTTGAGTCATAATTGTAATATATATTAACCTTTGATATAGGATATTTTAACAATATTATATATCACTGATATAAAATATGATATTGTTAACTAATTATTATGTCTACGACTTCCGTTAGATGAGTTCACATTGCAATTCAGCAAATTGCAATTAAGCAATTTTCGAAACAAGATTACACACCCACACACCTCGCGCGAACGAGACTGCCGGCAAGCCTTAGAATTGGCGTCTAATTAAAAAACTGAATATTCGCATTCGCATTCGCATTCGCGAATGTCGGTGGCAGATATTCGCATTCGCATTCGCATCCGCGAATGTTAAAAAAATGACATTCGTTACATCACTAATCCTCACCGTCTGCCAGTACAACAGCAGTCGTTTACATGCTGTAGTATTAACTATATTGTAAACTCTTTCTATCTTTCGTTTTAATGTCTCCGTTTGAGATATGTTCCAATTTAGCTTATCGTTAGTAACATTTTTACCCGACAATTGACGTGACAGCTAGAATGTGACGTCACGCGAAACCTCGCGTCATATTTTCATGCAACGTGACCTTGAAAATCTTCAGCAATGATTAGAATGAAGCGTAGCTATTTTTGACGTTTCCCCATAAGAAATAGCATGGGACGTCTCCACCAATCTGTCGTCTCTTGGACCACTTCTTTGATTTGGATTTCTTTTTCCGAATCTACGAAAATTAAAAGATGAGTTTATAGCTTTGCGTTTTTTTATTACTTGTTGCTTCACAAATATACAGTATGCGGCAAAATAAACAGTACCTACTGAAATGTGTATTTCTCAACTTTGTATGTGTTATCCGCTGAAACGTGCTGAATGGTTCCCGAACGTCGTTATAACGTATGTAAATGTCGTGTTAATGTTAGGCGCTTCAGGATGGTTCTCAGTTTTGCAGAAAATTTTTTTATCGTGAAGTACCATTTTCGGTCACACGGAAAAGGTCGCGAAAATGGTACAAGCTTAAAATCAACAAAGGTTTAAGTAGGATGAGGCAACCTATCACATCACCAGGGAGCCTTTTCGAATACTGCATGATCATTTTGGGAGATCGCCACTCACCAGACCTAACGCCACCTGATGCGTACATATGGGAAATGCTGAAGGAGGCAGACCGATCCACCGTCTTACATTCCGGAATTCCATACTAGAATTGAAGATTTTTTCGTACCAGAGGGTATATTTTCATCGGGAACGTCGCACTGTGGTTCGAAATGCCGAAAACGTGGTCATAACCTTTAAAAGCGTATATTGTTTATACATCTTGGAATTAATTTCGTTCTCAAGGGTTTTTGGTATCACTGATTACGAATCTGGCATTATTTTGTCTAAAAAACAAAAACGGATCCAACATGGTGGAAAGAAATTGAAAATGTCAATCAAAACGCAAATCTTTTTGTCAAATTTGGTAGTTTAAAGTCGCTGATTACAAATCTAACATTACTTTTTTTTTTAACAAAATGGCAGATCCAATATGGCCGAAAGAAATTCGAAAATTTTATTTTAAACCAATATTTGTTTAAAATTTTACATTATAATGGCCTTTTAAAATTGCTGATTACCAATACATTTTCTTATGAAGCCCAATATTCAGAACCTATTACTTATGTACAACCGCTCATACATACTCAACAATCGCCAGAATCATGTGATATGTGTCATTTCCCACTTTCGTATTCAAACAACGGCCAGCAATGCATAGGCAGATATAGGCAGCTAAACCAAAGTGATTTTGTATCTTCTTACTATACATTTTATGACTAATAAACATTAGTCGTAGAATTATGCAGAATTTTGTACTTTTTGAATGTATCTTTACAAAATTTTGATTATTTCAAGTATATTTTCACTATTTATTCATTCATAAATTTAAGGCATTTATTGTTACTAAATCTTAAGTTAACTTACATCTTACATTACTACATACTGAAAAAAGAAGAATCTGCTTTACAGTGATAAAATTGTTAAATTAAACTGCCGGCCAAAATAACCTCGGACATGGCTCACTTGTTCGTGAGCTATGAACCAGAATACATCCTGTCTGATCCTTATACCTGCGTATTACTACTCTACGATAGTATGAGAAATCAACTACTGTAAACATGAAAATCCCTAGATAGTGACTTTTTTTTCGCCTCATGACAACGTTTTCAGCATTTGGAACCACTGTGCGTCGTCGTTAATAATGTTTGCAATGCTTTATCGTGAATACAAAATATATAAATAGTCACAAACATTTCAATATTCATTTAAGTACTGTTTATTTTGCCACATAGTGTATTATCTGTTATGAGAAGCCTCTAACTAATACTATGTATAACGAAACATCGAATCTTATATTGTGGACTGATCAACATCCATAGAGACTGGGCACTGGAAGAAGAATAAGACAAGATCTTATACGAAATATGAGAGTACAATTATTTAATCAATAATTTTGAGGGCTTCCAAAATGTACTGAATCGTGTCCACGCCACGAAGTAGAAGAGGAAGAATAAATGGAAGTAACACAATTTGCAATTGATTTACTTTTCTGGACATCCTACACAGAAAATTTTTTTTGTATAATTATAATTTTCGAACTGCTACTTAAAGTAAAAGTAATAAGTAATACAAAAAATATTTGCCCAATTCAGTCTTATAAACATTTTCAAAGAATGTGTTTGTTCATTCAAAAGTCAAATATTGAACAATTCAATTATGTTGCAGCTATTAATTTTATGGTATTGTTTATAGCTTTATGGAAATTATTCAGTGTAAAATCACGTAATGGTACTATTTTTAACATGCAGAAATCAATTATCTACCGTTTGCAGTTTTAATTATAGTATTTTTAGCGATGAGACGCGAATTAAAAAAAATGTCAATCAGCAATTCGTTCTTTTAATTAGTTCAGTGTTTTTATATTTACCCTTTCTTCACAACCATGTTCCAAATTGGGAAAAGAACAAGAACATAAAATGAATGATTGAGAAAATAAAAGTATTTTTGAAATGTGTAAAAATATATTTATAAAATTCCTAGCTTACCACTTTCGACTTACAAAGCCATGCTAAACCATGCTAAAATAAAGTAAATAATTTTAAATGAAGGTTAATTCACGTCAACAGTTTAAAGTACCACTATAAAAATTGATCGCGTATTTAATTGATTTTTTTTTATAATTCAAAAGGTTGAAGTAAGTTGAAGGTTGAAAAAAAATATTTAGATGAAATTGAAAAATCATCTAGAACTGCATACTGGGACTTCACAAAAAACCCATTAAAAAATTTGATCACGGTAAGTTTTAAGTACCCACCATCTGGAGTGGAGTCGGCTCACAGAATGAACTGACAAACTGAGCAGGATGTGCTTATTCTAAATGTCCCTTCAAAATGACAGTTAAAACGTACCTATCAAATGCAGGAAATTAAAAAGATTTTACTTATGAAAATTTTTTGAGAAAAATTGAAAATCAAAAAATTGGGAAATGTATCAAAGACTCTGAAATTAATTACGTAAATCTTGGTTTCAAAACATGTTGAAACATGACTGAATGTCCAAAATACATAATTAAATTGACAAGTTATCCCTAAAAAAATAATTCAAATCCTTCATAATATATGCAAATGAAGGAGAATAAACTTATGGTAATGATCAGTATGGTACTTAAATGGATACTACCATATTGATATCATGTTAAGGGTTTCACAGAATGAATGGCCAGATGGATTATGAATTTGGTCGGACCATCTGGTCTTCTTTTGGTGTTCTCCCCGGAACGTTTCCAGAAACATTATTTAATCTCTCCGAATTAATGTTACCTCTGCGAATCACGTGACCAAAGGACCGTAGAATTCGCCGCAGACATATTGTGGACAGCTTTTTTTTAATATCAAGTTAATTATTAATAAAAACGTTTGGCCGATGAACTGTCTAAGGCAGGGGTTCCCAACCTTCTAGCAACTGCGTACCACCTGCTGTATTTTGAAGATTTTGGCGTACCACCAAACACAGGGGGGGCGGGGTTGTGGAATGGAAGGAAGCCTCCTTATTTTTTTAGAAACATATTTGCTATCAGAAATATGTCCACGGGATTATTTTATTTTATCCAAAAGTCAATTAAATATTTCTCTTTAAAACTGTCTTCTGTGAAATCGATGAATGTTTCCTGTCAATCCAGTAATTCGAACTCATTTGGTTGGGTTGTTGCAAAAGGATTTCTGATCCAGTCAAGTTTGGAATACTCTTCAGAAAAATATTTATTAAAACTTTCTTGAAGAGATTCCAAGTGAAGAATTATATCAGCGACCACATCTGGTATTGGAGATATTTCGTTTTCGTCAAAAAATTATGACAGCGTCGGAAATCCAGAGACATCCTTCCCGTGTATTTGAGAACATAAAAAAACCAACTTTTTTTGAAGGAGTTTATTTTCTCATTAGCTGTAAAGGGTGCTGTGTTTGCTCTCTAAAGACCCACGTTCAGCGTGTTGAGTCTGACATTATTTTTTTCAGTTAACAGCATTAAAACTTCTGACCTCAGTTTAAAAAGACGGGTGAAAATTTTGCTGGGGTGAAGAGACGCACTGACACTGCCGCAGAAAAAGGCCCATCGTAATCGCTTGTTTCACTCACGCGACTGACGCGTACCACCTGAAATCTTTCCGCGTACCACCGGTGGTACGCGTACCACCTGTTGGGAGCCCCTGGTCTAAGGTATGCCAGAGTCAAGTTTATGTCCCGTATAGAAATGTTGAGAATACAAGTGCACTCACCAATCTCAACTTGATTTTTTGAGAGATACACCTATCTTTCCAAACTTTAGTTATGGGTCATTCCACGAATATACGACTCTCTTGGATTATCGCGACAACGAATATTTTAGTGTACAACATAGGAAGTACGAAAGTAAATGGCGCTAATAATTATTCCAATAAACAGCAATGTAATTTTCAATTTACTTTCATTCTTCTTATTTTACACAGCAAAATATTCGTTGTCGAGATAATCCAAGAAGGTCGTATATTCGTGGAATAGAGTATAGGCGACTCATCTCATCTTTTGCCACATCGTTGCAATACCACTGTGGTCCTATTGTCTACGATATAAACCACTTTCACCAGTATTTTATTGGAGTAGAATAGATGTTTTCATTCATTACTTCACCGGTGTAAGGACAAATAATCCCTAGACAGATAATCCCGGACAAAAATCCCCACAAATTATTCCTGGACAAAAAATACCCAGACAAAAAATCCCCACAAAAAGTCCCCACAAATAATCCCCAGACAAATAATCCCCAGAAAAAAATTCCTGTCAAATAATCCCCACACATTTTTTGGACAAAATATCCTCACAAAAAAATCCGGACAAAAAATTCCTAAGATATGTGTCTTTGCTGCCGAATAGTTTCCAAAAGTTTTCCCGCTAACGCAATCGACGCAAAGGTTTCTCAGCCTCAATGCACGAGAATATAGTCCTGTCGCCAGGGGAGTACAACGGCCTCCTTTATTCAGATGGACTTACCCAAGTTTTTTTTATGTATTTTGACCCGGAGAACACATTATTAATTTTTTTTTGATTGCATGTCAATAAAAGTCTTGCCAATGTTATCGTTTCATTCTTGATGAAAATGTACCATGTTGCCAAAAAATTAAGTTCCAGAACACTTCTAATGTCACTGAGGTTATTAAGGGTCTATCCTAGTGTAAAAGTACGAAATTCATATACTTTTTTTGGGAATTTCTATAATAAAAAGTACTGTACCAATAATTGTTTTGACAATTTGCATGAGCATTAATTATAAAAAGAAGTACATGCAAAAAAAATTATAAGAAAATGTTGAAAATTAAAAGATTTATGCGCCATCTACTGGAACCGTGAAAATAAAAACATGGCCCCACTGCTGCAGTGATTGGGACAAATAGAGATCCTGAAAAAATATTAAAATTTGGAAAAATGACGAAGTGATTTTTTTTAATTAGCTAACACATTTTCAGTTTCAAAAACCGCCAAATTGACATTTTTTATCCGATCAAAAAACCCCTAGTTCTAGTTGATGGTATAGAAAATAACTCACATTTCAATAATAACTTTGAAATTTTATGTTTCAGGATCTCTATTAGTCGCAATCACTGCAGCAGTGGAGCTATGTTTTTATTTTCACGGTGCCAGTAGATGACGCATAAATCGTTAATTTTCAATATTTTTTTATTAAAATTGTTTTACATATATCTGTTTATCATAAATGCTCATGCAAATTTTCAAAACAATAGGTACAGTACTTTTTATTTTAGAAATTTCCAAAACAGTACATGAATTTCGTACTTTTACACTAGGATAGCCCCTTAAGAGCGAAAAGTGATACATTTCTGCTTGAGAGCAAATATGCTGGAGAGATACTCGAAAGCAATAATGTCACTTTTTGCTTGTAATACATACAAAAATTTTTCTACAATCACTCATTAAACTGAAACTATTTTTAAATCATTAACTTTATTAGTTTGCATATTTAATTTGTTTGTATTGTACGGATGTATGGTTGCTACGAACGACGCGCGATTTTTAAACTTTAACGCGCTATAGCGATAAGATGACGGTACTCAGTAAACGTCAACTTTTCGTTGCCATTGACAAGCGAAAAAGTCCTTTTTATCAAGTGATTGTAGAAAAAATTATTTTTTTTTATTGTCAAACAAAGCTATAAACAAATAGTGTTTCCCGTGCCCAATCCATGCGTTTTAATTAATGCTACGTAGAAATGGCCTGTTTGTACGCGCGCCTACTCATTGAAAACATCACTCAAGCACTATGTGTTTATAGCTTCGTTTAACAATAAAAAAATTAATTTTTAGCAATGCAAATAATCAAAACCGATAGAATTTGACTTGAGCTTTCAAATGCGGTAAGCAGAATTGCTATTTTATTTTTTCATAAAACGTTATTCGGGTTCAAAAATTGCAATTTTTCGATTTTTTGAAAGTTTGACCGCATTTATCTCGAAAACTATGCATCCTACGAAAAAACTTGTAGGAACATTTTTTGCTTAGAATGACCCAAAAAATACAAATTCATGTTTTATTTTGTGAAAAATCGCTGTTATGTAATTCCTCAAGTTCTTTGTTTATATCAATCTTATCGACATCCGGATCAACCGTTACCCAAAAAATTCGTGTCCTACGGGTCAAAATACATAAAAAAACTTGGGTAGGTCCATCTGAATAAAGGAGACCGTTGTACACCCCCTGGCAACAGGACTAATATAGCAATCGCCATAAAAGCGCTTTTCAGCACGAAAATAATGATTAGCAATTATGGTTAAGCATGAATTGTAATTCTGAATTCCAATTTCCTATTAAATCCGGTTTTCCCCAGTACGAATCATGCCAAAAACTTCAAACTTTACATGACAAAAGAGTGTGAGTTGTTTTTCAAAAATCGTGGAAAATATGAGGAGTGCGCTAAGGCTGTGGGAATCATGTAATTATTCGCTTAAATCTTTTTCTCACTCTGCTTTGAATAAATCTGTTCAAAACATTGCCTATTCATGATGCGATTAATTAAAACATGATTCCCACAGCCTTAGCTCATTCCCCGTATTTTCCACAATTTTTGAAAAAAACTCACTCTTATTTGTCATGTAAAATTTGAAGTTTTCGGCATGAATCCGTACTCGGGAAAACCAGTTGGGACAGGAAATTGTAATTCGATATTTGTTAATCGAAATTACAATTCATGCTTAATCTTAATTGCTAATCATTATTTTCGTGCCGAAAAGCGGTTTCCTGGCGATTGCTATACTCTCATGCATTGAGGTTGAGAAACATTTGTTTCGATTGCGTTCACGGGAAAACTTTTGAGAACTATTCGGCGGCAAATATTTCTTGAGGATTTTTTGTCCGGAATTTTTTGTGGGGATATTTTGTCCAAAAAAATTTATGAGGATTATTTGACCGGAAAATTTTGTGGGACTTTTTGTCCGGGGAATTTTTGTTTGGAGATTTTTTGTCCAGAAATAATTTGTGGGAGTTTTTTGTCCGGGATTATTTGTCCAGGGATTAATTTGTCCTAGGTTCACTTTACCAACTCAAAATATGGCCAAATAGCATGATTTCAACTTTGCCAGTACACATTTTTTACAGCAATTTATAATCTTAAGCTTCTTTTGCCTATACACGCTTACATTTCAGCAGAAAAAGGTGAAAAAGGTTCGTCCGATTCTGGTGAAAAAGGAACAGTCGCCCCAGAGAATCGCTCTGGAAGTCGTTGAAGCTCCGATTGCTAATCATTTTGAAGAGATTCAACCAAAAGACGACTTCGAGTTGTTGAGATCCAACAGTGTAAGTCCGGTAGTGGAGATGTAGAAAAATTAGTATAACTATGTGTGTGTTGTAGCTTAGATTAATGCTAATAAAAGCTGTACATATGCTATTTTTATTTGAACTTGGATGTACATTGCAATAGTTGTTCTGCTTCTAATTATTTTCGTTTAGCGCTTTAGTTTTAACACATTGAATATCATTTCTCATAATAGGTATAATCAGTAAATGCTCACAGACAATAATATTGCATTTTTTTTCCAAATGTTACTTTATATTGTCAAATATCGTTCTTTCCTCTCTCCTATGGCGCTACAGTCCAAATCGGGCCCTGACCTCCCCAGCATCTGCTTCCAAGTATCTCTGTCCCTGGCTGCTCTCCTCCAGTTGTCCACCCTCAATATCTTTTTATCATCGATTATCACTTCGTCTATCCACCTTTTCCTTGGTCTTCCTGTTGGCCTACGTCCCACCATAGTTCCGGTAAGCGTCCTATTAGGTGTTCTGTCGTTATACACAACGACAGAACACAGTTCACTGGTCTGAAAATTTGCACGAGTATAAATTCAGTAACCTTTGAATTTCCTATATATTCTGAGTAAATAGTAAATTGGCATATCGACGATTTTTAGCAAAATAATCTTCTGGCATTGATATTTCAAAGCAGTATTTTTTTGCTTTTGTTCTGTATTGTAACTTCTTACTAAGCCTTAAAAATATTGGAAAACGACTGTTTCCAACACATAACTCTTATGCCTTGCTTTTGTTGTTGGACTTGTTTCTGTTCCTTTTGTAGTATTTTTAAAAATTCGTAGACATCGTCGATTTTCAAAAAAAAGAGCGTCAGATATCAATTTTTATGGACCTTCCACTTTGCTTTTCTCTTGTATTTGTACTAAATGGCATAACCTTAAGAATGGTGGATTTTCAAGAAAATAGTGTTTAAAAATCAATTTTTGATGGAAGGTACTATTTGGATTCCCTCTATATCCTTATTGTATCCTAAAATGTTTTTTAATCGACGATTTTTAACGAAGTAATCTTCAAAGATCGATTTTTCAAAGTACTATTATCTTTGTGCTTATATGTACAGTGGAACCTCGGTAACTCGGATTAATCGGGACCGCGGCCGATCTGGGTTATCGAAAATCCGGGTTAGCCGGAGAGCATTGTAAAAATTAATAAAATACTTATAGATAAAGTCCGTTATAATTAAAATAACATGAAATATATATGCACAGTACACATCTAACTTACTTATTATAGTTGTATATTGTATAGACTATAGAGTATAGTTAGACACAATAGACAGTATATGTAGATAGAGTATTGTTCATTTCTAGGTAAAAAAAACTCAGTCAGTTTCGGTTGTGTCAATTTCGTCTGCCATCGGAACGATGTTATGTTATTTAAGAATAGTGGCTCTTTCATTGTTTAAAGTTTAAAAGACCATTGTTCTAAAAATAATTTTTTTAAAGACAGTTGAACATAAATAAAGGAATAAAAGGTGCCTGTTGTTTGCGATAGCCCGATAATGGATAATGATCGTCGGTATGCCGCCGCTGCCGCCGTGTGCCATGAGTCATTTTTACCGTATGGTTCAAATTACACAAATGCCCATTATCTCTCAAATATTATATTATGGTCCAAGCCAAGTTTTATCAATGAAACTCGATATTTTTAAGACATTCCAGAAGCGGCTACAGATAAAATGTTTTAACATAATACATACATTTTTATTGTTGAAATGTTTGTCTGATGAAAATCGATCCGGGTTAGCCGGAATTCCGGGTTATCGGGGGCCGACTTATCGAGGTTCCACTGTATATTGTAAAAGCCAGAGATACAGGATGCACCCAGAAAGCAGTTTATTAACGAAAAGTCTTGGATTTAAAATATTGTTTATTATATTTTTATTTCAATTATTCTAATTGTTTAAAAAGTAGTAAACTTTGTATCTAGGGCTTTTCGTTGTTTTCCTCGTTTTGCGAGAGATGTCGCTAGATTGCGTCTCAAAAGGTGGAATCATTGTATCGCGATGGTTTCCCTTAAATAGACAGGGTTGTTAATATTCGCTTCAGAGTTGTGACTGCATAGCTTCACGGAAGATGCATGGGATGCTGAAATAGCTATATGGAGATGGTGGTCCAACTCTGAGGCGAGTTATTATTAATTATTATCTTTGTGTTTTGTTCTATAGTCTGTTACAACGAAAATTTGACGACCCCCCCCCCAGAAACTCAGAAACCAAGAGCTTCTTCGAAATTAAAAAAAAACATATCAATTTATAATGGGAGGAGGATGAATTTTCATGCAAAATTCATGCCCTCAAATGTAACCGCCTACTGCCCCGCATCAACCCCCACTTTTTTTAAGTAGCAAGTGTGGTCAAGTGGCACATCATTTGAAAGATAATTAAAAAATATATATTTTTCTTAATTCACATAATCAGTTTAACCCTCCGTTAGTCGCTAGGATAAACGGAGTATCAAGAGTCGCTACGGTGTCAGAGACCGACAATTTAAAAAAAATAGTTATTCCTATAAAATTCATACAAATATTTTATATTGTGTATAGGAATGACTGAAAAATATTTTTGAAAATGTTTTATTGAAAAACAACAGATATAAAATGAAAAACTAGTACCTTAGAAGTAGTGTATTTTCCACGAATTAGAGGGCTCGTTTTTTATGGACTATCTGCTTTGTTTTTCTTTCGTCTTCTTGTTGAATCTTAAAAACCTTAAAATTTTCGATTTTAAAGAAAATAATCTTCTAAGGGTTTCTTCTATCTTTCTCTCTCTTCTATGGCGCTACAGCAAAAATCGCACCCTGGCCTCCCCCAGCATCCGCCTCCAGGTATCTATATCCCTGGCTGCTCTTTTGCAGTTATCCACCCTCAATATTTTTTTAGCATCGGTTTTCACTTGGTCTATCCACCTCGTCCTTGATCTACTGGCCGAAATCCCATTATAATTCCGCTAAGCGTTCTACTAGGTGTTCGGTCATGGTCCATTCTTATAAGGTGACCTGCCCAGCTCAATCTTTGTATTTTTGCATAATTTGCTATAGCGGGTTCTTGGTAATATTGGTAAATTCGTGGTTGAACCTTATTCTCCATATACCATTCTCGCAAATGGTTCCCAATATACTAGTGCAGTCACTGAAAGTGGATATGAGCTATTACCTCCGATTTCGCTGAACCTCCATCGATTTGCATGAAAATTGGTGAGTGGTTAGAGGATATCTCAAGGAACAATGGTGACATGGTGCCAACTTGCCCTTTTACCCTGGGGGTGGATGTTACCCCTTCTCGGGGGTGAACATTATTTTATTAAAAATAACCTCACAATTCGATAGAGGGACAAATTATAAGCAACGTTTGTTATATAAAGTTATTAAAATAAATCAAAACTTTTTGAGTTATTAAAGATAAAAGATTTTAAGTTTTCGTGAGAAAAATGCATGTTTTTAACCGATTTTTCATAAATAACTTAAAAACTGTAAGTTTTTACAAAAAAGTTATTATTATCAAAATTGAGGCTAATAAAAAAATCAAATAAACTCCTTACTAGAAAAACCTTTCTATGTTAACTAAAAGTAAGTTATAGGTAATTGAATGTATATTTCTTTCGTCGAGTACCCAAATCTAAGTATTCAAGCTTAAATACCGGCAAAAGGATGCATTTTATAACATAAACTTATTAAACATTTGTCAAAGTTCATAGAAATATCTATCAAAAATAAGCCGTCGAACAAGTTGATAGCATTAAAATTTATGCAACAAAAATGTTTCAAAATTCATCTTTTAAAAATTTTTCCAAAAAATGTTATTGTTTTTTTGTAAATAACTCCGTTAATTTTTAAGATACGAGGTTCACCTAAAAACTACTTGAAAGTTGATGCCAAGAGCTATTAAAAAATGTCGAAATTAGTCTTTTAAACCTCTCACTTTTTTAACAATAAAATGTTAAATGGCCCCGGTTACATTAGTCCTGTCGCCAGGGGGGGTACAACGGCCTCCTGTATTCAGATGGACTTACCCAAGTTTTTTTTATGTATTTTGACCTGTAGAACACGAATTTTTTGGGTAACAGTTGATCCGGATGTCGATAAGATTGTTATAAACCAAGAAGTTGAGGAATCACATAACAGCGATTTCTTGCAAAAGAAAACATTTTTTTGTATTTTTTGGGCCATTCTAATCAAAAAATGTTCCTACAAATTTTTTCGTAGGATGCATAGTTTTCGAGATAAACGCGGTTGAACTTTCAAAAAATCGAAAAATTGCAATTTTTGAACCCGAATAACTTTTGATTAAAAAATAAAATAGCAATTCTGCTTACCGCATTTGAAAGTTCAAGTCAAATTATATCGGTTTTAGTTATTTGTATTGCTAAAAATTTATTATTTTATTGTTAAAACAAAGCTATAAACACCTAGTGCTTGAGTGATGTTTTCAATGATTTCTCATTTAAAATCGAATGAGTAGGTAGAGGAGGTAAAAGTGCAAGCGGGGCTATTTCTACGTAGCATGCATTAAAACGCATGTATTAGGCACGGGAAACACTATGTGTTTATAGCTTTTTTTAACAATCAAAAAATAAATTTTTCGCAATGCAAATATTCAAAACAGATAAAATTTGACTTAAACTTTTAAAGGCAGTAAGCAGAATTGCTATTTTATTTTTTATTCAAAGGTTATTCGGGTCCAAAAATTGCAATTTTTCGATTTTTTGAAAGTTCAACCGCGTTTATCTCGAAAACTATGCATCCTACGAAAAAACTTGTACGAACATTTTTTGATTAGAATGACCCAAAAAATACAAAAAATTGTTTTGTTTTGCGAGAAATCGCTGTTATGTAATTCCTCAACTTCTTTGTTTATAACAATCTTATCGACATCCGGATCAACTGTTACCCAAAAAATTCGTGTTCTACGGGCCAAAATACATAAAAAAAACCTGGGTAAGTCCATCTGAATTAAGAAGGCCGTTGTACCCCCCCTGGCGACAGGACTACATGGTTCTCGCTGCAAAATTGAAATTTTAACGTTTCTATCTCGGTTATTTTTTACTCTACGGAAATAGTGAAATGGGTACAGTATTTGGAACCGAAAAAACTAAAATTTAGTTATATATCATTTTTTATGTATATTGAGTATTTTTGGAGTTATTATCAAAACAAAATGAAAAGTACGATAATTTTAAAAATTCTGATTTTTTTTAAATTGTAGATATTTTTTTTTCAAAAATATGCATTCTAAACCGGTGAAAATTGTTGAAATCATTAACTATGTTAACCTAAATAAATTCTTGTGAGGATTACTACAAATTTTAATTTTTGTGTATGTTTTATTTTTCACTTTTTCCTAAAAAAATCGAAAGGGTTCTCTTATTTTCATCATAACTTGCTTAATTTTGATACTATTAACTTCTACTGGAGCTCATTTGATAGGTACTCCGAAGTACTTTGACAAGTGCTTAACAAGTATATTCTATAAAATGCATCATTTTCCCGTTATGTAAGCTTGAATACTTAGATTTGAGTACTCGTCGAAAAAAATATACATTCCATTACCTTTAACTCTGAAATAACATTAGTTTAGTTCTTTAAGTAGGGAGTGTATTAAATTTTTTATTATCTTTAATTTTGGTAATAATAGTTTTTTTACAAAAGCTTATAGTTTTTGACTAATACGTGAGAAACAGATTTAAATCATGCATTTTTGTAAGAAAAAAATACAATTTTTGATATTTAATAACTTAAAAAGCATTGATTTATGTTGATAACTTTATATAACAAATTTTCCTTAGAAGTTGCCCCTCTATCGATTTCTGGTATTTTTTTTATTAAAAAAAATTTCACCCCCGAGAAGGGGTGACATCCACCCCCAGGGTAAAAGCTCAAGTTGGCATCATGTCACCTTTGTTCCTTGAAGTACCTTCTAACTACTCACCAATTTCCATGAAAATCGATGAAGGTTCAACGAAATCAGAGGTGAAAACCTTCAGTGACTCCACTATACTCCTTAATACCTTTCTTACAAAAATATGAATAAGGTTTATTGCGTTTTCTGTCATGATCCATGTTTCTACAACATATGTTGTTATTGGCCGTATGACGGTTTTATATATTCTAAACTTGACTTCCTGATGGATGTCTTTGGATCCAAACACCTGAGACAGAGAGAAGTATGCTTTGTTATCAAACATTATCCCTTTCCGCCCTCTGTATTTACTGATTCTTAAAAGTATCGATAATTAAACGTACTATTCTTTTTGGTGTTTATTATAAAGTTTTACTAACTCTTAAAAAACCTAGAAATCATCTATGTCCTTTCTGTTTCATCTGAAAACATAGTATGTATTTTAAATATTATAAAATCTTGAGGGATTTAATTTTATTTATTTTCTAATTTCAATTAACAACTACCTTTCCAGAGAGACGACATTTTCAAACAAGAACCGGTCAAAGAGAAGGTAGTAAAAGAGAAGAAACAAACGACTGAAGTCGGCGTGACTGCCAAAAACAAGAAAAACGCGAAGACCCAACAGACCGAAGTCGGCAAGCAAGAGAAACCGGCGCCACCTCCAGAAGAAAAGGTAGAAGAGAAAGTCATCATCGAAGTTATTCCGGCGGTTCCGCAGACGAACGGCATCGTCGCAAATACCGGTAAAGAAAAGAAGAAAAAGAAAAGCGAGTTTAACACTAAACAGCAATTATGTAAGTTGACTAATTAAGCTTAATTACATCAAGAAAATTAATCTATCATTTCTATCTTTTAATACGCATTTCAATATACAGGTTAGCTTGAAAGTATGGAAACACGGTAATTTCTCGGAAACAGCTAGAACGATTTTTATAGGTTTTGGTGGGTAAGTGTCTTCTAATGCGGCCGATATCATAGTGGTAATTACATTGTTGTCAAATCTTCCGTTGTTCTGGAAATCTAATGAACTTTCTTATTATTGTCCTTTTCATGAGCATTTTTCAGTGCGTAACAAATGATAGGAAAAAGGGTAAGTCCGTGATAATACACATTTATGACATTTATTCTAACATGACATTTTAGTTAAATCTGACAGTTGTCACATTTTATTTTCAATTTGGAATAAAAACAAATCAAATGTGTTTCTTGCATTTATAAAATGGTATTTTCTTTGATTTGTATAGTCTTATAAATTATACAGATTATATTTGTAATATTATTATCTAATTAAAAAAAAATATTTTTTTTATTATTGCGCCATCTATCGACAACTAGAATAAATGTTGTAAATGTCTGTAATCACGGACGTGCCTTTTTTTCTGTCAATTACAGTTTAATGCGTTAGAAAGAAATCGAAAAACTGTGACGCACTGAAAGATGATCATGAGAAAAAGAATACTAATGGAACACCCTGTATATTTTTTGCGTTCTTAAGAAATACTGATTATTTTTCATGTTATATTCCCTATACCTAAATGCCGTAATTTCGGAGTTTTGTTACATTTATTAAAAAAAATTTAAACAAATTATAAAAATCAATTTTTTCGGCCCATTATTTTAGGTTCTTTGGATCATTGGGAACAAAAAAGGTATTTTGTAATTTTTCTCTAAAGTTAATGGTTTCCGAGTTATAAACAATTAGATACTGAAAAAATCAAAAAATGACGATTTTCAAGGTTTAAAAACACAATTAAAAAACATAATTTTTGAAATTACGAAATACCTCAATTCAAGCTCAAACCTTCTTCTATGAGCTACCTATACGAATTTTTGGCACGTTTTATTCTAAAACATTGTTTTTTTAATTGTTATTGAAGCGCATATGAGAAGACCGGCGATCCGACTGCTTTAACAACTAAAAAACAGTGTTGTAAACTGAAATAAGCCCAAGTTACTTATCGGTATCTGATAAAACAAGGCTTGAATTTGAATTTAGGTGATTTCAAAAATAATAGGTCTGGATCCCGCGTATGAAAAAAAAGTTTATTAATAGCAAGCTGAAAATTTGTTAATAGCTTAAGGGTGTCTAGTCGAATAAACTTTGATATGTGTGAACACTGGAACAGGGGCAGTTTTAATTGTGGAACAGGTTAAAAATTTGGAACGGTCACAGCACGAAAACGGCACATTTATTTTGTCCGGCAGAACAGACTTAAACTCTTCGAACAGAGATTAAACTCTCATGCAAAAATCAGACTGCTATTTATCACCAAATGGGCGTTTTAATGAGTGGAACATGTAGAATATGTCAAATGACAGGAATTATGACAGGTAATAAATAGCAGTTAGATTTTTTCATGAGAGTTTAATCTCTGTTCGGAGAGTTTAAGTCTGTTCTGTCGGACAAAATAAATGTGCCGTTTTCGTTCTGTGACCGTTCCAAATTTTTAACCTGTTCCACAATTAAAACTGCCCCTTGTTCCCATATATCAAAGTTTATTCGACTTAAGACACCCTTAAGCTATTAACAAATTTTCAGCTTGCTATTAATAAACTTTTCTTTCATACGCGGGATCCAGACCTATAATTTTATTCTACAGCCGTGTTAAAAATGCAATTTTTAGCACTCCATAGGAGCGTTAAAAATGCTACTTAAAGCACTATTGCTTTAAAAATTTTAAGGCAGTGCAGTTAAAAGTGAATTGTCGAATTGTGAAACGTCAAAATATTTATATTTCATTTATTAACACTAATATTAATAGTACAACTTGCACTATTTGAAAAAGGTGGTTTAAAAGGTTTTTTAAAGTTTAATTTAAACTGTATTATTGCATTTTTAACACGTTTGTAGAAAAAAACTGTTAAAATTTGTTAGAATATACAACAATAAAAGTAAGATGTTATTCTATAGTTGTTATGATTTACGTATTGACAGTATAGGCAGTTTTGATGTAATGTCAAGAAAAATATAAAAATGGAATGTCATCAAGTTCAAGTAAAAATTTTTGTAAATATTGTCCTGTAATTGAGAATGAATAAATTATAATTGTTAATATATAAGACGTTTGTAGAAAGAATATTGTATGATATACGTGTTAAAAAGTACATTTTTAAGGCACTCATGTGAATTGCAGAATTCGCATGCGTGCCTTAAACGTGTACTTTTAACACTTATATCATAATAGTAGATTATACCACGAGTCAATAATGATGGCTATTATTCCCGAGGAATATTTACGAACCGAGCCGCGTTAGCGGCGAGGGAGTAACATTCCGAGGGAATGAGAGCCATTATTGCGAGTAGTATACTCTACTTTATCTACGACAAATTAATTAATTTAAGATTTTTAATGAACAACTTTATTTGTTAAAAACATTAAAATTAGTAATAGTACAATTAATAAACTGAATTGGTTGAGAATCATCATTAACTTTAGTAGAGTTTTTAATTATATTATATTATACGTTTTATTATAAATGGATTTCGATGTTTCAGGTATTAAGGTAGATGCTGTTGCTGTAGCTAGTTCTACAATTTCTGGTGGTGTACAATTAAAAGATTCTGCATTTTCGTCCATCTCAACACAAACTGTCAAATATACTATTCGTTTGACAGTGACACTTTTTGAGGTTGATTATTTTGTTTCCGTGGTGAATTTTGTAATTGTTGTGCCAGAGGGATTAATAGCTATTAATCCCGCATTATTAATCCCTAAGGGATTATTGTATGGCATTATAGTGCAAACACCACAAGTATAATACATATATTATGTATCAGTCGTAGATAAATAACTATTATTTGTGTTTTTGAATCTAGAAAATCGTCATTTTTCGATTTTTTTTTTCAGTTTTAAATTGTTTATAACTCAGAAACGATGAATCTTAGAGAAAAATTACAACAGACCATTTTTGTTCCCAATGATCCAAAGAACCTAAAATAATGTCTACCCAGGCCGAAAAAATTAATTTTTATAATTTGTTAAAATTTTTTTTAATAAATGTAGCCGTAACTTTGAAATTATGGCATTTAGGTATAGGGAATATAAAATAAAAAATAAGTACTTACTATTTCTTAATGACGTCAAACCGCAAAAATATACAGGGTGTTCCATTTGAAATACGAAAATTCATTATATTTCCAGATAACGGAAGGTTTGACAACAATGTAATTACCACAACAATGTTTTAGAGGTTTCCGAGAAATTATCGTGTTTCCATACTTTCTCGCTACCCTGTATAGTCGACATAGTCGGGAATTAAAGTCTAAGATCCGAAACTAGGTCGACCTTCACCCATTTCTTTGTCAGATGAAATATTTTTTTTTATTAAATTTCATACATAGATACGACTTGCATGGTTTGCCTATCAAAATCGTGTCATAGCTATTCTTCAGCGGGGAGCGTAGGGGTTGATACCATTTCAAGCACATTTTTGTGAATTTTTTTTGAAAGTATGGTAGAATTATTTTATTTTTAAATTAAATAAACATATTTAGAGTAATTCATAAAATATTAAAAAAATAATCGAGGAAAAATATTGCAGAAATAAGCCAACTGTGACAAATTTTTAAAGACACCTGAAAAACAATGGATTTTGCGGTGGACATCAATACTCATCATTGGATCATGGCAAACAAAAGATTCAAAAAGATTTTATTGGCTTATGAGCTTTTCGAAGTAACGCTATCGTGTCTTTTTAGTTTTATTAGTGTAGGAAACAGAGGTTGAACCTCGCAAAATGGACACAAGTCCGATTTTATTTTTTTTTGCTGGTACATCAAGGGGTGCTTATTATAAGACTAACTTTTTCTTAAAAAATTTCGCCTCGGACCCCCCCTTTGCATCCCTTTAAAGGGGGTAATTTGTGGTTTTTGCGAAGCGTAGCCCTTCCTGTACGTTTTGCAAAAAAATTACTTAGTAAAATGAAGAGGACTATATTTTCTACTATTTATTTTCCGACAGCATATATCTATCACCCAGCGTTTAGCGTGGATGGTGCCCCAAAGTTGACAAGTTTTTAAAAAAGATGTTTAAAAAATTTTTTTTTCCCTAACTAAAATGAAAATTAAGAAGAAACCCTGAGGCAATTAATCACAAATAAGTGGCTGATGTTTTGGTATAGGTTCCATTTAAGGGCAATTGCAAATTTTTTAATTACAGGGTGATACATTTTAAAAAACCCCTTTTTATATCATTTGAACCGCCTATGCAAGAGTAAAAAAACTTTCAGTGATTATCCATGTACATGTGGTATTTACAAATTTCTATAATGCACCCCCATTTTTTTTCCGGAACCACTTCAAAAAAAAGGAGAATTAATAAAGAAAGTGATTTTCTTGGAATCCTTCACACACCCTTTATTAAAATGCTTCATATATCATTTTGTGCACGTTCTTATTACCCATGCATGGACACCAAAATCGATTTCTTAATGCAACCCCTGTAGCCAAAAAAATAAATAAAGGGGGGGTTGAAAACATTTTTATTGCTTTTTGACCCATATGGACATATGCTCCATCAATAGGGATTTTCATAAATATATATGATTATTGCAATATCCCTGCGGAAATTACCCTTATCCTTGAAAATAAACTGCAGAAACTACCCCTATCCCTTGGAGAGCATGTTTGGACGATTTTCTCATTACCTATGCATTTTTTTAAAACAAAACTTATACAGAATTAAAGACCACTATTTTCTCTACAAATAAGGTCTATGCATTTTTTTTTTTCGTATAAGCAACCGTTACGGCACAGTGGCGCCGTAAACCTCAGAAATGCTTTGGCGGGCTCCAGTTATTGTTTTTTTTTCGTCACCTATTCATTTTACGGATAACGTACTTATGGAAAATAAAAGAACACACTATCTGCTACACATTATGACCTATGCATATTTTATTTTCTTTTCACCCTAAAGCCACAGTGGTGACACAAAATCAATTTTTGATTATTTTCTTTATTAATTCTCCTTTTTTTTTTTGGGTGGTTCCGGGGAAAATATGTAGGTGCATTATACAAATTAGTACATAGATGGATAATCGTTGAAAGTTTTTTTACTCTAGCATAGGCGGTTCAGATGGTATAAAAAGGGGTTTTGTAAAATGTAACACCCTGTAATTAAAAAATTAACAATTGCCCTTAATTGAAACCTACACCAAAAAAGCAACCACTTATTTGTGATTAATTGCCGCAGGGTTTCTTCTTAATTTTCATTACAGTTAGGGAAAATATTTTTATTAAGTTACTATTAAGTTTAGTTTAAGTTTAAGTTACTATTAAGTAATTTTTTTGTAAAAAGTACAGGAAGGGCTACGTTTCGCAAAAACCACAAATTAACCCCTTTAAAGGGATGAAAAGGGGTTTCCGAGGCGAAATTTTTTGAGAAAAAGTTAGTCTCATAATTAGCACCCCTTGATATACCAGAAAAAGAAATAAAACCTGGACTTGTGTCCATTTTGCGAGGTTCAACCTCTGTTTCCTACACTATATCGGCTTTTGACGTTTCGGTATCACTCAGAAATCAAAACAATGAATTTGTTTTGAAAAGGGCGAAAATCAACATGTTTATTATTGTTAACCTTCGGATGACCAAACGGGGGAAATTGTGACCCCAGCGTATGTTTTTCTTTAATAAATTCAAAAGTATTTTCAATTTTTAACTCATTATTTTTTTATTTGACTTTAATATCATTCCAGATATCCTCGTAATTTGAACTAAAAAAAATTCCCCATATTTTACGAATAAAAAATATATTCTGAAGTTGATGTTTAGTAAAATACCGTCTATTATGTTTAATTCCAAGTAGTTTTACGCTAATGACGTCGACTTTGCAAAGTAACAAGACACTTACTCAACATACAGTATTTCTCATGATCATTTTTCAGTGCGTAACAAATGATAGGAAAAAGGGTACAAAGGGCACATTTATGACATTTATTCTAACATGACATTTTAGTTAAATCTGAGTTGTCACATTTTATTTTCAATTTGGAATAAAAACAAATCAAAAGTGTTTCTTGCATTTATAAAATGGTATTTTCTTTGATTTGTATAGTCTATAAATTATACAGATTATATTTGTAATATAAAAAAAATTATTTTTTTATTATGGCGCCATCTATCGACAACTAGAATAACTAGAATAAATGTTATAAAAATGTCACCGACGAAATGTAATCACCGACGTGCCTTTTTTTTTTCTGTCACATACAATTTAATGCGTTAGAAAGAAATCGAAAAACTGTGACGCACTGAAAGATGATCATGAGAAATACTGTACATACTAGGGAGTTTAGTTCTAGCTGCCGTAGAGGTAACATCGTTTAATAGTGGCTTGTGAATTTAACCAATATAAGTTAAAAGTTAAACAGTTTTTATTGTAAACACAACTGTAAGTAGAAAAACTTAATTTTTAAAAAAAGAAATACAATTTACATTTCAACGTTCTACTCAATCGAAACCAGAATATTGCCTTAGAACAGTTGAATAGTTTTTACTATAAACACACCTGTAAGGAGAAAAACCCAATTTTTAAACAAGAAATACAATCTACATTTCAGCGATCTACTTAATTGAAACTTGAGTATTGCCTTAGACAAAAACTTAAGTAATTAGTGGTACCTTTAATAGTACGGTTAATATTACTATAATGGATTTAAATTGTCAGGCATGCCATAAAATTATAACACCGACAGATGGTAGCAAACTGGAATGTTCTGGATGCAAAACAACATGGCACGGTGTTTGTGCTCAACCTCAACCCTTAAATTTTTCACCTGCAACCTTGTTGACATGGAAGTGTCAAAATTGTACCACAGAAGCAGATGCTAGCACAATGCACTTCAACGCAATTATGGCTCAGCTTGCTAATTTAAGTAACGCTATCGCAACATGTAACACTCGAATGTCTGACTTACATAATTTAGTAAATTCTCAGTCGACAAAAATTGACGCTTGCATCTCGGAAATAGCGGTTCTAAGAAGAGAAAACGAACAGCTAAAAATTAAAATCCAGAAAATAGAATCCTCTCCTCCCGAAAATATCCTTATAGAGCTGGCTGATAGAAAACAAAGGGAAAAAAATGTTTTGCTCATGGGTGTTCCAGAAAATACAGAATCCGATGAAGTTAATGCACAACAAATATTAAATCAGGTAGCTCCTAACTTACAAATATCTTCGCATCGCCGGCTTGGCTTTCCTCGCCAAGATATGAAACCAAGGCCGCTGAAAGTTACTATGATGTCCAGTGAAGATGCCCTTTTTGTTCTTAAAAATAAATCTAAACTGAATCAAAACTCAAACTCAAACATATACATAAAACAAGATCTGACACCTTGCCAGTCAAAATATCTAGCTGAATTACGAACAGAGCTACAAAGTCGTATAGATAATGGGGAGAAAAATTTAACGATTAGATACATAAACAAAATACCTAGAATTACTACAAGAGGAACAACCAAACGTGATAGAGAGGGACAGGAATCACCTAGACGTGAAAAGGGACTCAAGACTTCAAAGCCTGCTTTATGTGGGGCAAACTCATCTGTACCTGAATAGCAATCATTCAAAATAGTATTTTGGAACTGTCAAGGATTTGCCAATCTGGATGAATTTGTTAGAGATTACAATGATTTTTCGGTTTTATGTCTTACTGAAACATGGCTACTTAATGAGTGTAATAATTTGTCAATTGTTTTGTCATCCTATAATGTTATAAGTAGTCCTGCTTCGAAAGAGAAATCCGTGGGCAGAGCAAGCGGTGGTATCTACATATTTTATAAAAATGTATACAACTGTGTAATTTTAGAAAAAACACCGTGGTGGCTATTTTGCAGACTGGTTTCTCCTTCGGAAGAGTCTATTATTATTTGCACAGTATATTTTAAACCGTCCTTAGATATTGTGTATATTCTAGAACTTTTTCAAGTATCTCTGTCGGAAATTCTAGAAAACCATTTCGATGTTCCGCTTCTAATTGGCGGTGACTTTAACAGTAGAATATCAGATATTGGAGAAGTTCCGCCAGAGATGCTGGAGGGCACAAATCTATCGGAGTATCGTCTAAGCAATGACATGGTTTTAAATACTAAGGGGCGCCATATTATTGACTTCATGAACACCAACTCTTTCTGTCTACTTAATGGGAGGACTGAGTCTGATACACCGGCACAATTTACTCACATTAGCAAAGCTGGAAATAGTGTAATTGACTTAGCATTTATCCAGAACAGTGCAATACCTATTATCCAAGATTTATGTGTAATGAACCATAACAGCCCTTCTGACCACTTTGGTATACTGGTAACTTGCGTTTCCGACTTTTTTCGAGAAAGTCGTTTCAAAAAAGCACTTCCTATACAAAAAAAAACTATATATCAATGGAATACTGACCTTGCCTTTTTCTATAAAATTTCTATGCAACATTCGAATAAAACGTCTCTTTCTATAAATATTGATGCACAGGAACTATACAATAATCTAATGTCAGCAATTAAAGAAACTGCTTCGCAATTACAACTTTGTAAAGAAAAATCTTTCCCGTCGTGTATCAGGCAAAGTCCTCCATGGTTTGATCATGAATGTACCTCAGCTAAAAACAACATGAAACAAAGCCTCAAAACAGCTAAATCAAATAACTTCCGCGACCCCTATAAAACAAATTTTTTGACATCAAAAAAAGCCTATAGACAAATAATTAAAAAGAAAAAACATATATATTTTCATAACCTGTATTCTCAACTTGCAAACAGCAGGGACTCCAAAACATTCTGGTCAGTGATTAGGAAATTTCGGAAAAATCACAATACTTCTTTTATCGATGTAGACGTATGGGAGCAATTTTATTCGAATATATATCCCCCAAAACTATATCATAATGCCCGTTTTTTTGATGCAAGACATCCCATTTTTGACGCTATTATAACCAGTGACGAAATATATAGAGTCCTAAATAACTGTCCCAATCGTAAAGCACCTGGAACTGACCATATTTCTTATGAATTCTTTAAAAATCTTCCAAATAATTGGATACTGTATTTAACGGGCATGTTTAATAGAATACTGGAAACAACCATTACGCCGCATAACTGGAGTGAAGTCATTTTTACTATGATATTTAAAAAGGGCAACAGAGATGATCCAGCAAACTATAGAGGTATTGCCTTACTTAATTGTGTTGAAAAAATATTTACTAATATTTTGTTAAACAGACTCAGAGATTGGGTTGAAGTAAATAATGTTCTTCCCGAATGTCAGTCGGGTTTCAGGGGATCAAGGGGTTGCATTGATAATGTATTCACCCTCACTTCTGCTGTACAACTGCAACTACGACTGAAAAAACGCAAAGTGTACGCTGCCTTTGTAGATTATAAGCGGGCTTTTGACTCCATTATCCATCATTTGCTGTGGCAAAAGCTATTTGGCCTTGGGGTGAGTTCTAAAATAATAGCCATTTTGAAAAACATTTATGATAATGCTAGGATGTACATCAAAACTCCAAACGGCTACACAAGACCATTTGATATTTCAACAGGAGTCTTACAGGGTGAACCTTTGAGTCCACTATTATTTAGTTTATTTATTGCGGATATAGAACAGTTTTTTATTAGTCAAGGATCACAAGGTATCTCCATTGATAGCCAAAATCAAATAATAATGCTATTGTATGCTGATGATTTGGTCATTCTTTGTGACTCAGAAGTTGAACTCGGTAAAAATTTAAGTTATCTAGAAAAATACAGTGACAAAAACCAGCTAACTGTAAATGTTGGCAAAACCAAAATTCTTCCATTTGCCCGAAGCGGTCAAATTGGCAATAAAGGCGTTAAGTTCCTATATAAGAATGAAAAAATAGAAGTTGTTAACAAATTTGTATATCTTGGAGTCACCCTAACCACAACATCACTTTTTAAAGCAATGGCCGATACAACAGTGGAAAGAGCAAAACACGCAATTGGTAACGTGATAGGTTTAATGGCTAAAACCAAAATGAATTCTTGGACATCTCGTGTGCAACTTTTCGATTCGCTAGTTCAAAGCCTTGTTATGAACTGTGTGCCCGTTTGGGGAATGAGATATGCTGACCAGTTAGAAAGAATACAAATAACTTTCTTTAAAAAACTTTTACATCTCAGTATCAATACACCTGATTATGCTGTTAGGTTGGAGACAGGAAGAGTAAAAATTTCTTTTACTATTTTCAAGCTAACTTTAAATTGGCTTATCAAGCTATCGCAAATGCATGATTTAAGACTTCCTCTTATTTGTTTTCTGCGTCAGCTTCAAATTTCTTCAGCAAATAATTCAATAAATACGAACAGATACAACTGGGTTTCACAGTTTAAGCAATATTTTCAAATATTAGATTATGAATTTTCTTGGGATGAAAACATCTCTGATTGGCTATTAAAAAACAAGAAAAGCATGTTAAAAAAGTATATGGATATGCTTCATCAAGAAGACATTCAAGCAGTCTCCATGTCAACATTCTCAACTATTTACAAACATTTATCCGTAGATACCTCAGTACAGAAATATCTGGAATTTCAAATTCCCATAAAATACATTCGTGCCATGGCGCAACTTCGAACATCTAATCGCCATGTGTTAAAATTTACCTATAATGGTATAACATATCATATACGACCATCTGAAATCTGTACTATTTGTAACACAAACAAGTTGGAAACTCTTGAACATTTACTGTTTGAATGTCCCATTTACAGTTCAATGAAACCGGTTAATATGGCCCCCCTTAATAATTGCACCGACCTTATTGGTTGTCTTAATAATGTAACTATAATATCCCTGAAAGCAATTTCAATATATATTTGGAATATCATAAAACTTAGATCTTTTGTTTTAAATGAATAAGCTTCAGTTTCTCCTTCATTGGTGTTTATTTAAGAAAACAAGTCTCCATTTCAGTTAGTTTTAGCGATTAACTTTTGTTTAAATTTGTTAATAGTTACTTATGTTCTAGACTAGTTGTTAGTTATATTCTGTACTTCAGTTTCTCCTTCATTGGTGTTTATTAAAAAAACCAAGTTCTCCATTTCAGTTAGTGATAGCGCTTAACTTTTGTTTAAATTTGTTAATAGTTATTTATGTTCTAGACTAGTTGTTAGTTATATTCTGTACTTACTAAACTCATTGTTATAAAACTGTAGTTTTTAAAAACAATAAATGTCTATCTATCTATCTATCTATCTACTGTACATACTACACATGACACTAATACTCATGTTGTGACTGGCTGAATGACATAAAGTCCATGCCAAAAAAAAATTAAAAAAAAACTCCATTTTTTTGTTAATTGCCATTTTTGACATTTTTGACCTGGGGTCATTTTCCCCCCCTTGGCCATCCGTGTAACAAAAAAAGGTTGGTCATCGGAAGGTTAAACAAAAAAATAAGCATAAAACAAAAAATATCTCGACAATGTTACCTCAAGAAATGTCTAAAGAAAATATATATACAAAATTCCGGGTGGATCGGTCAAGTAGTTTTTGAGCTACAATGTCTACCGCCTTTAACTCTTTTCGGCACACCGGATTGAAATTTGAACCACCAAATTTTTGCTACATGTTGCACGGTAGTAAACAAAATGAACCACTTACTAAATTATTTTTATCAAGTTACACCTACGCAAGAGGTTTTTATTACTTATTCCCTCTGTCCCTATTAAGTATAAACAATAATTGGTAAAATTCCCACAGTTTAGTTATTAGCCAAACGCAAATGGTTATCAGTTATTTCTTGAAAAGTGAGGTAATTTTAGACGTGCAATTAAATGTTTCTTTGCCGCAAGGGTTTAGAAAATCTATAAAATCTCGTGCTGCAAAGAGTTAAAAAAAGCAGTTTTAAGGAAAATGCGTTTAAAGTATTGTCAACTTTTATTTTCAATTTCTTTTTTGTCTGTCAAATCATAAAGTGATGCACACCGGAATATGTTTTTGAATCGCGGAGTACTTTACAAAAGAAAATGGGAACAGCTGTTGACCGTTGTTCATTACGTCCAAGCGCGCTGATGCGAACCTGTTGCAAAGCGAGTTGAAGCTAGGGATATTCAACACTATCCTAGCTCTGACTCTCTTTGCAGCAGGTTCGCGTCAGCGCGCTCGAGCGTAGGGAAAAATTTTCAACAGCTATTCCCATTCTTTTTTGTAAATTACTCCGCGATTCAAAAACGTATTTCGGTGTGTGTCACTTTGGGATTTGACAGGCAAAAATAAATTGAAAATAAACAGTTGACACAACTTTAAACGCGTTTTTCTCAAAACTGCTTCTTTCAAAGCCGGTAGACATTGTAGATAAAAAAACTACACTGCGGTGCAAAAAAATCGATCCACTAAAAAATTTGGTCATTTTTGATGTTTTGAATTTCCTAAACCTGTTGTCCGATTTAAGTGATTTTTTACCACTTTATAGCTTTATCCATTGACAATATCGATGTAATAATATTGTTGCTAGACAGTTAAACTGTCATTGTATGCCGGGTGTACGAATCAAACTATGTTTTTTTCTCAAAGTTCGCATCACCCTGTGGACTATTCTAGCATTTATAAAATACTGAAATTAAAACCCGACTATAGCCTCAGGTTTTCTTAACATTTTGTCTTTTGATTCATTCGCTTATGTTGAATAATAAAAAAGTTAGGTACTTTAACAACTAGCCATGTTCGTCATCAGTACAGGGTGTTGCTAAATAAGTGGGACAAACTTTAAGGGGTAATTTTACATGAGAAAATGATGACAATTTGCTTTATAATCATATGTCCGCAAACGCTTCGTTTCCGAGATACGGGATGTTTAATTTTTTTTTTACAAACTGACGATTTATTTATTGCTTTAAAACCAGTTGAGATATGCAGATCAAATTCGGTGAGTTTTAAAACATAGTTATTGCACATTTTTTGACATACAATTAAGAATTTTATATTCACTCAATGCGTACGGGTAATATTATTGGTCATAATACCCGTTTGCGCGCCACTGGTGAATATTAAATTCTTAATTGTATGTCAAAAAATGTGCAATAACTACGTCTTAAAACCCACCAAAGGACCAGGCAACACTCCTTATGGAAAAGTGGTCCCGGTCAAATTTGATGAAAGTTTGGTCAATGATACTTCTTGATGTGTAGATTAAAAAAGTCCATGGCACCTGGGTCTGAATAACTACTATTCTCGAGTTATAGCCTTCTGAAATTGTTGGATTCGAGTGCACGGTTTACGTTAAGTGCACTAATTTACGGCCAAGTGAACGAAAATATTTATTATTAGAAGAAGAGAAACTCATGTTCTTCATACATACTTACGTGTTGTTTATGAATTCGTGGTCAAAAATAGTTGGATCGTAAGATCGTATTTTAGTCTTCAGAAAACCTCCGAAAAGTCTTCAGAAAACTAAAGAAGTGCGGTATAAAAGGTGCTGCTAGATCGATATAAGCATTATCATGTTTTCATGAATGCTTCTTAGTTATGGAATACCAGCAAAACTACAGTTCCGCCTTATCTTTAGAAAACTACTGAGCAGTGGCGGATCTAGGGGGGATGGGGGTAATTCCACTCGTAACATGTTCCAGAATAATTAAAGAAAAAATTGTTGAAACATAAAAAAATACATTAGTTGACATAAAACTTGTCCCGGATATCAGATATAAGACAGGTAGAGAACATGGACTTGATTTCAATACAAAAAAAAACAAAGTAAATGGTAGTTTGTAAATGTTAAATATTAATTACAATTGTCTATGGAAAAATCGAGTTTAAATCATCTTCGACTATTCGTATGTTAACATTTTGCTGATTTCGGTTAGATGCATCATACGTCGTGTTAACTAACGACCTATTAGGATACTTAACATTGAGTTGATGTCTTGCAAAGCCTAAAAACCATAACACACTAGTGATATGAGCACAAGTACCTACAGTTCTCGCACCAGATTGACAGGTACAGTAGTACCCGTTAATCGGTTCTTCTACAGGCTCATCTTCATTATCTTCATCAATCGTATAGGAAATGAATACTTGGTGTTTTGTAGCTTGCCGAAACCTAGAAAATATTCGAACTCTTATGAATCCCGGTTTATCCATATTCTCATCAATTTGAAACTCTTCTAATACAATGTTTTGTACAGTGGAACCTCGATTATCCGTCTCTCTATTAACCGTCACCTCTGTTAACCGTCAGGGTCCATACATAAGTTATATTGTATACATAAGTAAAAATTTAGTCATCAATTCATTTTGTTTGAGCATTACGATAAGCCAAACGAAATTCGTTGAAATGTACATGTGCAGTTATGCCCCCACCGCATTTTTTTATCTTAATAATTTTTGTTCTTATCCAGGGCTCTGGATTAAATTTCAATTTAAATAGGTAATGATAAATGACACCGTGCTTTTAGAGTTCTATTTTTTTAATCGCAAGCCGAAAATAAAAACGCAATTATTAGTCAATATCTGTCTGTCACCATAATTCACTGTGTCACCATAATACTATGATTTTTTTTAATGTTCTGTTAACCGTCTTTTCGATTATCCGTCATACCCTTGGTTCGGTGCCCTGACGGATAATCGAGGTTCCACTGTATTTAAAAGGTTATCATCATTGGCTGTCGAACCCCTGGTGGACCTCGGTCTGTTCGAGAATCAGCTTCCATTCCATTCTATCCTCCGCCTTTGTTTTCCAATTTCGTACTCTTAACACCCGTATCTCATCTTCTCTGGTCCTTAAATCGTACTCTGGGCCATGGGCGCCCATACCCATGGGCAGGGGGGCCGTGGCCCCCCTGGCTTTTCGGGTGCTTTGAATTATATATGGTTATTCAAAGTATACAAAATATAATGTGCAACATCTTCACGTTTGCCACCCCCCTAAAAATTTTTATATGGGCGCCCGTGCTCTGGGCTTACGTCATTTCGTCACACTATCCGCTCTTTGGTTATAATTGTGTTTTGATGGCTCCATCTCGTTCATTTTCATTAAATAAAGTTATTTCATTAATTCTGGAACATGTTACCGGTGGAATTACCCCTATCCCCCCTAGATCCGCCACTGTTCAGTAGTTTTCTAAAGATAAAGCCGAACTGCAGTTTTAATGGTATTGCATAACTGAGAAGCATTCATGAAAACATGATAATGGTTATATCGATCTAGCAGCACATTTTATACCGCACTTCTTTAGTTTTCTGAAGACTTTTCGGAGGTTTTCTAGACTAAAATACGATTCAACTATTTTTGACCACAAATTCATATACAACACGCAAGTATGTACGACGAACATGAGTTTCTCTTCTTCTAATAATAAATATTTTCGTTCACTTGACCGTAAATTAGTGCACTTAACGTAAACCGACCACCCGAATCCAATAACTTCAGAAGGCTGTAACTCGAGAATAGTAGTTATTCAGACCCAGGTGCCATGGACTTTTTAAATCTACACATCAAGAAGTATCATTGACCAAACTTTCATCAAATTTGACCGGGACCACTTTTCCATAAGGAGTGTTGCCTGGTCCTTTGATTTGTACATCTCAACTGGTTTTAAAGCAATAAGTAAATCATCAGTTTGTAAAAAAAATTGAACATCCCGTATCTCGGAAACGAAGCGTTTGCGGACATATGATTATAAAGCAAATTGTCATTATTTTCTCATGTACAATAACCCCTTAACGTTTTGCGCAAATAATTTAGAAACACCCTGTACTGATGACGAACATGGCCAGTTGTTAAAGTATCTAACTTTTTTATTATTCAACATAAGCGAATGAATCGAAAAAAAATGTTAAGAAAACCTGAGGCTATAGTTGGGTTTTAATTTCAGTATTTTATAAATGCCAGAATAGTCCACAGGGTGATGCGAACCTTGAGAAAAAAACACAGTTTGATTCGTACACCCGATATACAATGATAGTTTGACTGTCTAGCAACAATATTATTACAGAGATATTGTCAATGAATAAGGCTGTAACGTGGTAAAAAATCACTTAAATCGGACAACAGGTTTAGGAAATTCGAAACATAAAAAGTGACCAAATATTTAAGGATCGATTTTTTTGCACCGCAGTGTAGTTACCGATCTACTTGAAATTTTGTATATATTTTGAGATATATCTTGAGGTAACGCGGTCGAGATATTTTTTGTTTTATACTTATTTTTTGTTTAACAATAAGAAATATGTTGATTTTCACCCCTTTTTGCAAAAAATTCGTTGTTTTGATTTCCGAGTGATACCAAAAAGTCACCGTTACATAGAAAAACTCATAAGCTAATAAATTGTTTTTTGAACTTTTTGTTTACATTGATTTAATGATGAATTCTGGTGCCCACCGCAAAATCCATTGTTTTTTGAGGCGCCTTTAAGAATTTGCCACCGTTGGCATATTTTTTAATGTTTTCTTGAATTGTTTTGTATACTCTATGAATTGTACTGAATATGCCTATTTAATTTAAAAATAAAATAATGCTACCATACTTTCAAATAGATTCACAAAAATATCCTTGAAAAGTTGATTTCAACCCCTAAGGCCCCACTGAAGGATAGGTATGACAAGATTTTGATAGGCAACCAATGCAAGTAATATTTGTGTATGTATGAAATTTAATAAAAAAATGTTTCATCCGGAAAGCCAATGGGTGAAGGTCGACCTATATTCGGATCCGTACTATAAATATAATTTATTTCTTTAAGAACACCTTTCTTATCGCCGTAATCATTTTGTAATCGATTAGACTTACCGCAAACTTAAATTATTGTGTAAGGACGCAAAATTATTCCTTCGATAACGGCGGAAGTGCAGCATTCGTTCATTGACGTACTTTAGTGTTATCTACTGTTCATATTGTTCTGATTACCGAATCTCGTTATTTGCAGAAGATAAACTTAACCACAAAAGTTTTGCACTACCATAAATTATGCTCATTTTCAAAGTTAATTTTCTTGTGAACGGATGAACGGATTCTGTCTATAAGCGAGACTCCTACAGCCTCTGCCGCTTCTCGCATTTCGACCGCCATCGTTTTCTGTCCGTCCATTTGTCTTCTTTGATGGCTCTATCTCTCATTATGTGCCGCACATTTTCTTCACAAGTAACTGAAGGTCTTCCCCTTCTTTCCTCTTTGTTGTGGTATGTAATTTAAAGCTTTCTTTGACCATCTGTCTTCATTCATTCGTTTCACGTGGCCATACCACACTAGTTGTCTCGTTTGAATTCTATCTACACTGGAACATACAGTATTTGTCCTCCTTCTAATATATTCATTCATAATGTGATCTTTTTTGGATGTACCACACGAGCTCTGCTTCTGCTTCATAAGTCATAATAGTCACTACCAAGGTTCGATAAATTATAATAATATCTTTAGACCATGGTAGAGAGCTTAGAATGTTTACCGCTTTTTTCCGTGCTGCGTTCTGTTTTCGATGTATTTTTTGGTAGTACCTTCTTTAGATATAGATCCGAGATATTTATATTATTTACATGTTTTTGTGGTTCTAATTTCTATCTTTGGATCTTCTTCATCATCCCCTATTTTAGGATACTCTTTGAAGTCTTTGAGATATTCATATTGACGCCAATTTTTCATATTATTATTTCTTTAGTTTCCTTGGAAGACTACCTGTTCATCTGCGAAAAACAAAGTTGTTAGACATTTTCCACCACCTATGTCTATTCCCATTCCGGATACTTGTTTTTTCCATTGCTCTAGCGATGATTGAATATATACTTTAAATTAGGTCGGAGATAGACAACATCCTTGTTTCAGCCCCATTTTATTTGGATGTTTTTGTGTAAAGTTAAAATCTTTGGAGTTACAGAGCAATAATTGAAAAAAAAACGATTTCGGAGCGCTAATTTGTTTATGAAAAAAAAGCACACTACCTGCTTACTTTGCATACCTACATATGTTATTAATATATTTATGCAATCATAAGATTCGATTCCAGCAATAAAATTGCTGGAAAATAACTTTTCCCAAAAATGAGCTATTTTCCGATAATCTGCCTAGACTAGGAGTACATATTTCATATTCGGTTCATTTTTAAAATTACTTTCACGGATATACGTTTTAGGTAAGTGTAGAATGTAATATATTGTTTTAAAACATGTATGTTTTATTTAAAAAAATGTTCAAGGGAATAATAATTAGCTAAATATTAGGTAAATATATAATTTCTCTCACGGCATTTTTTCAGTGCCCAATTTGTTTCTAATACTTACACTAACTAGATAGCGAAAAAATTGTCTGTTGGTGATTATTTTTCAAATAAAATCAACAAAGTGAATCATCCAAATTTATTCATATATTCACAAAGGGTTAGAGGTTTCCAAAGTCGTGTTCCCCTTGAGATACGCAGTTTACCGCGTACAATTTATTAAAAAAAGAATTTGTGTGTACTTTGTACGTACGTAAGAAGTTATACTTCTATTATAATATGATTTCAACGAAATAAAATACTTTGTACTTCAATACAGTTTATTTTTATTTTATTTAAATATTAAACTAATTTTAATACTTACCACTTTCCAAAAATTAAAAAAAAAGACAGCAATTGTCCGCCTTTGAACCCGGGACCTCTCGATCTGTAGACGAATGCTCTACCAGTGACACCACGAGCGCATTGTTTATACTGTTTCTCGGACATTATGACAAATCACGGTAACAAATAGACGAAGTGAAGTATAAATAGAAACGTTTTAATAATACGTATTATCTTACTCCCGAGGAAGCCAAATCCAAAGACACAAAAATTATAATAAATATATTTACTAAAAACACTAATATATTCTTTCAACACATTTTTTGGACTGATACAAACATAACTTAAAAGAATTAGCAGAGAATATCTTTGGATTCAGCAACGAACTCCATACTGTCTGTGTGCGCATGCGCGCATAAAGTTGTGCTCTTAGACACATAGCTCCCCTACTATTGTGGATCTAAGGTCTTTTTAGCATGTCTGGTTTTTCCATTTCGATACATTGTATTCGTGAAATCCTATCCCGTGATATCTCACGCGTCACGATCGGACCAATAGGAGCGAAGATACGTCATTGTGGCCTTTGTGTGTGCAGCCATATTTGGTCATATGAGGCCAACAAGGCCTCATACATACTATGATAGCTGTTGTGCCCCACAACAAAAAGCTTCAAAAATTACCAGAATGGACCTTGGTGATTTTCCATTTTAATTTCCACAAGAGATGCAGTATACGCCACGACTGAAAGAAGGCTCTGAGAAGAACCATATTAGGGATTATGTACACCCATTCATACCTCGCTATACCCCATGTTGTCATTCTCGCGCAAACGCAATCTTGATGCACACTCTTCAGGCCGCATCTAAGAAATATCCTAACATTTTAAAGGGAATTATTGAAAGAGGTGGCTAGAAACCTGAATAAGTGTTTAACGTAGACAAAACAGGACTTTATTGGAAGCGAACGCCTAATCGCACGTACATTTCAAAAACCGAAACAAGGCTTTGCTAATTTTGGATAATGCACCAGGGCATCTTACTAATTTATCCGAACTATCTGAAGATGTCAGGATTGAGTACCTTTCGAAAAATACAACCGCTCTGATCCAACCAATGGATTAAGGTGTAATAGCCACTTTTAAGGCGTATCCGACAACTTATAAGGGAAACCGATGGTAAATCTTCAATTCAAGCATTTTGGACAGATTACAACATTAAGGATGTTGATATCATCAGTGAATCATGGAAGCAATTACAATTAACAAAATTAAGCCAGGCCCATCCTTACCAGCGAAAAATGATGACGACATTGATTTGCAGGTTAACATTCCTTTGCCGTCTTCAGATTAAAGCCATTTAAAGAAAATGTGTATTAGACAAGGCGAAAACGGCGGGTTCTTTTGGTAGGGGAGCAAAGTATGCTAAATGTGCAGTCACTCGAGCGCTTTGGGGACCTATTGGGTTGTAAACAGTAGGTCCTAAAACCAAAAAAAGTTAAGTAAAGTTTTCCATTTTAGTGGGCGCTTGCCATTTTTTAATTTAATTTTCCATTTCCAACAATCGTTTTTTCCGATTATAGCGACATCTATCCATAATTCGAAAAAATGTTTCGAATAAAAGTTACTTATTTTTACGTAAGGAATCCAAATCTGCAATAAAAAGTGAGGGTTCCTATTTAAGATTTTAAAGTAACCCCCCACCCCACATCCATGGGGGGTCGTGTTTGGTGCCTTTCGACAGATTTTTCAAAAATATTGAATAAGTGTATTTTACAGTTTTTCGATCTGATGTTCATTTCGCGAAATATCACGGGATTCGTATTTAAAATATTAAATTTACCCCCCACCCCTCTCCGTGAGAAGTCGTGTTTGGTATCATTCGATAGATTTTTAAAAAATATTGAGCATATATTTTTTAGTTTTTCGATCTGTCATTCCGGCCCACTCGTTTGCATGTACTTAACCTACCTTATCTTAATCTGACAATTTCGAGTTTTTTTAAGGGTAGATTTTTTTTTTCGGGCCCCCCTTAACGAACTCCCCTGTGATAAGAGCCAATATATAGTAGAGGTACATCTGCAGGGTACCAGGTTTCTCACCATATGCTAATCTGACGCGCTCGAGTGACTGCAAAAATCCCCGCTTGGGCTCCCCTACCATTTAGAGAAAATATTCCCATGAGATTTTTTTGCATAATCACATTCGTGAGACATTCCAGAATAAGATTCCAAGAAGTCGCCCACACGAAAAGTGGTCCAAATTTTTTTTAATCAATTTGCAAAAATCAATATTTTTTAGGGTTTTTGGACTATTCTGGATAAAAAAGGTCTCTTATAATTTTTCTCTAAAGTGGATCGTTTTCGAGGTAAAAGCATTTTAAAATTGAAAAAAACAAAAATTGTCGATTTTCAAGGCTTAATAACTCGGTTAAAAATTATTACTATGAAAGTCAGAAACTGACTAAATCAAAGTTTAAAGCCCCCCTAAAAGATCCTGAAGAAATTTTTGTCATTATTTGATTACTAAGCTGTTTATTTTTAAGTAAAAATAATGAGCGCCGTGCACGTATTAGGCGGCCGTCCATGATGAGTGCGAAAGAGATGCCATTCAGGCAGTCCAATGGCGCATCTCACTCGCACTCACATTTACAGCCGCGTCAATACGATCTTACCGCTCATTATTAATCAATAAAAATAACAGCTTAGTAATAAATTAATGACACAAATTTTTTTAGGATCATGAAGGGGGCTTTAAATTTGATTTAATCACTTTCTGACATTCATAATAATAATCTTTAACCGAGTTATTAAGTCTTAAAAATGGCCATTTTCGCGTTTTTTAAATTTTAAATTGCTTAGAACACGATCAACTTTAGAGAAAAATTACAAGAGACCTTTTCTGTACGGAATGGTCCGAAAAATCTAAAAAAATTGTTCGGGCCGAAAATATTGATTTTTGCAATTTGATTAAAAAAAGTATTAAAAAAAAATTAGACCACTTTTCGCATGGGCGACTTCTTGAACCTTATTTTAGGGTGTCTCACGAATGTGCTTATGCAATAAAATCTCATGGGAATATTTTTTCCAACGAATCCGCCGTTTTCGCCTTGTCTATATACATATAGGTAATAGACACATATTTTACGTATCGTGAAGTTGTTCCATTTTTGTTTGTAGATTATTGTTGGATTTTTGAATCTCTTATTATTTTATATACCAATGTATGTGCTTGTTATGTATGTATTTTTGATTTAAATAAAATAAAAAGATAAAATACATTTTTAACGATACACCATGTCACATATTTAACAAACTTGGAACCGATCCCATTAAATTTCTATGAATTTGTATTAGAATAATTGATTCGTTATACGGCATTTCGCTTTGTGGCCATGTTTCGTGGAACGTATCTAGGCCGTAAAGCGAGGTATGGGTGTATTATAAACTGTCCTACGTCAGGCTGCGCTATCCGAGCGGTTAAAGAGATTAACTTGTAACCTGTAGCGCGCTGATCTTACAGGTTCGAATCCTATGCGCACCGTAATCTTGTTTGTTTATACAGTCGAACCCGCTTATTGGAATAGCCTTCGTGCCAGGCAAAAATATTCTTATAACCGGGATATTCTAATAACCGATCATTGGTGGCTAGTCGAAATAAGTGTACCGAATATACGTAATAATGGTATTTACATACTATGCCAATATGTAGTTTTACACACTATGCCAATTTATATTTATGTACCTATATGGATTTAGGTCTTTTGATGTCAATTATACAGTAGTGTAACTATTATACTACTTATCTATGTATTAAATACCAAATTACATTATATATTATGTATGTGAATGAATACAGTAATTAATATGAAAAGTAATTGAAATATTTGCAATATGTAGATATGTAAATATTTTCGTATTAAAATGCAAATAACAAAATTACTTATTTTTTTTTTGAGAAATCATCGGTAATTATAGCTTTATTGTTGTTAATCCTTGTGGTCATCTTTAATACATTGGTTGAATCGAAGTTGTATTGGCGGCAAGAAATAAATTGTTACATTATTCAATCTCACGTCGCGTCGGGTTAAAGTAAGATCTTTTCTTTTCGAATTTAACAAAGCCATGATACACTTCTTGCAAACAAGTAGGTACTCTTTGGGTGAATTCTAAATAAACTGCTTCCAACAATTTATAACAGTGTTGTAACAGTAAAAAGTGTTTGGTAATATGTATGTATAATAGAACTTTGTAGACAAATAAAAATTACTTTATGACCCATGACTTTGTCGGCTAAAGATCGAATTGGTACTCGTACCAAAGTAATAAATATTTATTTCCACCTACCTCTACCGAAAGTATACTTTTCCGGACCTGATTGTAGGGAGCAAAGTTGTACTTTTCCTCCCTAGGTAGGAAAATATTTTTCCTCCCTAGGGAGGAAAAGTAAAAGTGACGTCATGGTATTTCATTCATGAAATATAACTTATTGACGCCCTGTACAATATCTATTTTCTATTACGTAAGTATCTATACATTTTAACGTTTATTTAAAAACACTGTATTTTGCAGAATGGTAAAAAACAGTAAATTGTTATTCTGATTTAACAATGTTTACATTAATAATTTGACTTATATTTGACAGTTGACAGTTATATTGTACGTACTTGTTAGTTTTAGTTCTAATAAATTTTGTTGGTTAGTTACATAAATAAATTAAGTAAAAATGAAAAAATTACTTGTTTTTTGAGGAAGGTGGAAAAACCATATGTATAACACGGGAGTAAAGTGCCTTTTCCTCCCTTGAATGATTACTGCCCTCCGCTACGCGTCGGGCAGTAAACTTCATTCTCGGGAGGAAAATTAGCACTTTCCTCCCTTGTTATACAAATAGCTATTACCTACTTATTAAGAAACCCTAATAATATAAACCAGCACTACAGGTGTTATACAGGCCCTTGACGACAGACCATAATACCGAACATAATTTAAATTTTTAGTAAATTGTACAAAAAATTTATTGGATGATCTAAAAAATATTCTATTAAGAGGTATTGTTTAATTAGAATATATTCCAACCAATAAACGGATAAATTTATTAAGGAGTAAATGAAAACGTTTCGGGACCTCGAATTTATATTCCATAAACCGGGATATTCCTATAACAGGGATTCTAATAAGCGGGTTTGACTGTATTTTCATGCAACATTGATTTGTTTTTATTTTTATATAAAATACTGTTATTCGAGCTACTTATTTCGATTTATAAATGAAAGCTGATATATTATCTTTTCCTATTATTAATTTTTCATTTTCTTCCTTTACTGCAGCTGCAGAACGAGACGGACTAATTAACTCGGTGCGTAAAGCTGAATTGTCTAAGACTGAGATACAATATCTTATTGATCTATTACTAAACAAGCAGCTTGAGGCTCCTGCAGTTATCGATGATTGGAGTGAGGTAAAGTATTAATAAAACTAATTAAAAATTACAGCTTGTTTCATTTCCGTTCAGAGGTCATCCATCATCCCCATACGTACGGTTATGTCTCTACAGACGTCTTCAGTGGGGCTACATGAACACTTCTGAATCGAAATGAAACCAAGCAGAACTATGAAAATAGTTCGGACGCTCGGTAGCGACATCTATTAAAGAGAAATGAGAAGTCCCAGATCTTAACAATAAATCTGAAAATTCTCTTGGAACCTTCTTCTTCTTAAAGTTCCCACTCCTATCGGAGGTTGGATATCATAATGGCTATCGTCACTTTGTTGGCTGCTGCTCTGAACAGTTGTAATGAACTACAGTTAAACCATTCTCTAAGGTTTCTCAGCCAGGAGTTGCGTCTTCTTCCTATGCTTCTTCCTTGGATCCTTCCTTGCATAATAATTCTCAGCAACTCGTATTTTTCTCCTCTGGTAATGTGACCCAAGTATTCCAGTTTTCTAGTTTTTATACTCTTCATAATTTCTAACTCCTTATTTAAACGTCGTAGCACTTCAACATTGGTAATCCTTTGAACCCACTGAATTTTCAATATTCTTCTGTAACACCACATTTCGAACGCTTCTATTCTTCTTATGTGTTGTCTCTTCAATGTCCAAGCTTCCATTCCGTATAGCAATATAGAAAATATGTAGCATCTTAGAGCCCTCAATCTGAGAGGCAACTGAAGGTCTTTGTTTGTAAGCAGTGTCTTCATTTCTATAAATGCTTGCCTTGCAGTTTCAATTCGGACTTTAATTTCTTTGCTTTGGTCATTTTTGTCATCGACCCAGGTTTGCTTTATCATTAACCTTTCATTTCCATGTTCTTCTTGTTTAGTTTTAGTCCGTATCGAATGCAATAATCGTTAATTCGATTTAGCAATTCTTGTAGCGATTCCAGGGTGTCTGCAATATAACGGTGTTATCAGCGAATCTTATGTTATTTACTATTCTTCCGTTTATAGAGATTCCATCACATAGCTCCGCTATCGCTTCCTGAAATATGGCTTCACTGTATAGGTTAAACAGTAGCGGCGACAGAACACAACCCTGTCTTACCCCTCTCTTTATATCAATATTCTCGGATTCTTGTTGTTCTATCTTTATATTGGCCTTTTGATCCCAATACAGATTTATGATAATTCGTAAATCTCGTCTGTCTATATCTCTGTTTTTCAATAATTCTATTAGTTTTTCATGTCGGACCCTGTTGAACGCTTTTTCGAAGTCGATGAAACAGGAATAAATATCCAGGTTCATATCTATGCATCTTTGAGAGAGGACATTAAACGCAAACAATGCCTCTCTTGTTCCAAGTCCTTTGCGGAACCCAAATTGGGTATCATCCATATCATATTCTATCTTTCTGTATAATCTTCCATGAATCACATTTAGAAATATTTTGATATTAGTCCTATAGTCCGAACAATCTTTGGCATATATTGTTTTTGGTATTGTTACAAAGGTGGACACCAACCATTCCTGAGGGATTTTTCCGGTTTTATATACTTCATTAAACTGATCCAGTAGTACAGGTAGAGATTCATCGTCTAGACATTTCAGTAATTCCGCAGGTATTTCGTCTGGACCTACAGTTTTTCCGTTTTTTGCGTTTCGTATTGCTTGTTCGATTTCCTCCATTATGATCTCTGGTCCCGTTTCGCTGTCGATTTCTTCCGGTTCTTGTCTATTATCCTCAAACATATCTGTTATGTATGTCTTCCACTTTTTTAATTTCTCCGTGACTTCTATAATAATTTTTCCATTTATGTCTTTAAGAAGCCCATCTTTCTTTTTTCGCTGTGTATTTGTGATTTCCTTTATTTTCTTGTGCATGTCAAAGCTATCATACTTTTTAGAATATTCTTCTATTTCACTACATTGATTTGCCAGCCAGGTGGATTTGGCCTCTTTTATTTTCTTTCCTATTAATCTTTGTATTTCCTTGTATTTTGCCTTACTCCTGCCTTTATGTTTCCTTCTTTCCTCCATTAGCTCTAGGATTTCTGAAGTCATCCATCTCTGTTTTTTTTTTATTATTTTTGTGGGTAATATCTTCTTTCCTGCCTCTACTAACGTTTCTTGTATCATGTTCCATTTGTCATTAACATCTGTTGTTTTTATCACGTCTTGTTTGATTTTCTTTAAGGTAATTGGAACCACTTTCTGGTAACATCCCCAATCTCATGTCTTTTACAATGTATAAGGCAAGGAGACGACGAATAAAGAAGACGAAAGGGACTCTACAATATGCAGTTACATTCCGTCTATTAGTCTAGAAAAAAATCCAAGGAAAGTTGATTCCATAGACCTACTCAAAATATGAGTAAAATGAGGAAATAAAAAACAGCTTGTTTCATTTCGGTTCAGGGGTGATCCACTATCCCCATACGTACGTTTCTGTCTCTCCAGAGGTCTTCACTGGGTCAACATGAACATCTCTGAATCGAAACGAATCGAAGCTGCATTGTAAAAGTAATTCTGCTTATCGGACCTTCTAGCGGTAGCGACATCTATCAGAGAGAAATGAAAAGTCCCAGATCTAAACAATAAATCTAAAAATTCTCTTGGAGCCACTTTCTGGTAACATCCTTAATCTATGCCTTTTACAATGTATAAGGCAAGGAGACGACGAATAAAGTATTTTGTTTATAATTTATAATAATAATTTATACAGGGTGTCCCGAAAAGATTGGCCATAAATTATACTACAGATTCTGGGGTCAAAAATAGGTTGATTAAACCTCACTTACCTATATACAACATTGCAGACAAAAAAAGTTACAGCCCCTTGAAGTTACAAAATGAAAATTGATTTTTTTCATATATCGAAAACTCTTAGAGATTTTTTATTGAAAATGGACATGTAACAGACTTATGGCAGCAACATCTTAAAAAAAGTTAAAGTAAAATTTGTGCATCCCATAAAAATTTTATGGGGGTTTTGTTCCCTTAACCCCCCTCCCCCGAAACTTTTGTGTACGTTCCAATTAAATTATTATTGTGGCACCATCAGTTAAACACACTATCTTTAAAACTTTTTTGCTTCTTAGTACTTTTTCGATAAGCCAGTGTTTATCGAGATATTTTGAATATTTCGTCCCTGCCATTTCCAACTATCCAATGTGAAAAGTGGTACTTTTCAGGAGAGCAAAATAACTCTTTTTTAGAGACTCCAAAATCAGCGCATTGATAAATGGAAAATTTTTTAAATTTTTTGTATGTAATGTTTAATCCTTGTTAGATTGATAACAAATTGATCTGCTTTCCAAAATCATTTTTTCTTTCCAAAAAATCACATTCGTTACTTTGCTTTTTGTATTAATCAAAGATTTGTTTCATTGCGATGTTTCAAAGTAGCGAATGTATAATAGCGAATAACTGTATAATCAAATAATGAAAATCCGTTAAAATGAAATCATAAACTGCCTCACAAGAATTTCTTGGAAGTGATACTGAAACAAAATTCGCACTAATTGTAAACACGTGCATTTTATTCTTCTCAGCAGTTTAGCATTTTCGACAGTTTACAGATTATAATTGAATAACTGTTGAATAAATTACAACACAAACTAACGAATGTGACACATTCGACATTTAGCGTTGTAAAGGTATATTTAATTTACCTTTAGTTATATTTATACAAAACAAAATATCGAATATAACCATTTTCGTCAGTTTGCAGTTAACCAAATGAAAAAATGTTCATATTCGACGGTTTAAACAGCATATTTCCCGCGCTCCTAATCAAGCTACAATAACGAGAATTTGTCACAAGATGTATCACGTATAATGCGAGGGCAAGGTATCGAATCTGAAAAACCCGATTTTTCACATTCGATAGTTGGAAATGGTAGGGACGATTTGTCGAATCCACCACATATTTGTATATGGTTAAATACGATTATAGGGACTTGTTAATAATCTGAAAATTTATTTATAATTTACATTATTAGGTATATTTTGGAGAAGAAGCCACATCTCGATAAACGGTGACTTAATAAAAAAAAGACTAGGAGGCAAAAAAGTTTTAAAAACACTGTGTTTAACTAATGGTAGTACAATAATAGTTTAATTGGAACGTACCCAAACATTTGGGGGGTTTAAAGGAACAAAACCCCCATAAAATTTTTATGTAAACATATTAAAAAAGAAGCCGCATCTCGATAAAAACTGGCTTATCGAAAAAATACTAAGAGGCAAAAAAGTTTTAAAAACGTGTTAAACTAATGGTATCACAATAATGAATTAATTGGAACGTACACAAAAGTTTGGGGGTTTAAGGGAACAAAACCCCCATAAAATTTTTATGGGGTGGACAAATTTCGCTATAATTTTGTTTTAAGATGTTCCTGCCATAAGAATGCCACATGTCCATTTTCAATAAAAAATCTCTTAATAGTTTTCGATATTATATTGAAAAAAATCGATTTTCATTTTGTAACTTCAGAGGGCTGTACCTTTTTTTATGAGCACATTGGTACTAAGGTAAGTTATGTTCAATCGAACTATTTTTGACCCCAGAATGTGTAGTATAATTTATGACCAATCTTTTCGGGACAACCTGTATAATAATTACACAATTTATCTTTAAGGCAGAGATTAAAGATGTTATTACCAGAAAGTGGTTCCAAGAGAATTTTCAGATTTATTGTTTAGGTGTGGTACTTCTCATTTCTCTGTAAAAGATACCTACCACTAGATTTCTCTACCACTAGAGCGTCCCATACGCAGAATTATTTTTACAATTCTGCTTAAATATGCAGCTTGGTTTCATTTCGATTCAGAGGTGTTCATCTACCCCCACTGAAGACATCTGGAGAGACAGAACCGTACATAATATGGGGATGGTGGATCACCTTTAAACTGAAATGAAACAAGCTGTTTTGTAATGTTTCATTTTACTCATAATTTGAGTACACGGAATCAAATTTCGTTGTAATTTTTTCCTAGATGAATAGACGGAATGTGTCTGCATATTGTAGAGTCCCTTTCGTCTTCTTTATTCGTCGTCTCCTTGGCTTATAAATTGTAAAAGGCAAAGATTAAGGATGTTAATTGAATCCAGAAAGTGGTTCCAAGAGAATTTTCAGGTTTATTGTTTAGATCTGAATTTTTCTATAAATAAAACGATTGTCCGTTTCCACTTAAAAATTCTGTTATTAATAGGGTAAATCCGATCCAGTTCAAAAGCTGAAAAGACAACTCGCCGAGAAAGAAAAAGCCCTCGTCGACGAACAACAGGCACTTGTCGGCGCTCAGGCCAAGTTGAGAGAGATAAGAAGCGAACAACAGGCAGAAAAATCACAACTTCAACAGAAACTGCGCTTATTGGAGGAATCGATGCAAAACAAACAGATAGAAATCCAAGCGGCCGCCAATCGGTATCAAGTCGCGGCTCAGAAGATGCAGCAAATTCAAAATGAACTCAGCGCCGAGATGATGAAGACACGCAAACTGATGGACGACAACAATGCCTTGCAGATGCAAGTCCAGCAATATGAAGTTAGCATTCCGCAAGTGCAGGAGGTATGTACAACCTTAAATTTGAAGACATTTTTTTACAGAGTAGATCATTGATATTATAAATCTTTGTTATTCTCTACCACATACTCTTTCATGAATATAACGTCCCCTATCAGTTTCTCTGTGTTCAAAATAGCGCCGGAGGCCTCCTTTTAACGCAGATTTGTGCTTGGGAACAGTTAAAAGGTCACATGATATTAGTTTAGGTAAATTAGGCGGATGATGTAACACTAGAAGGCTAGTCTAAGCTGAAAACGTAGATAGAGAATATATCGTGCGTTCCCTTGCCTTTATACGTATATTATTTATACCTGTATTTTTTCTTATCTCTAACTAATTTTTCCAGCAATTTCAAGGCAGTATAATTAATTAAATAGTTTTACTTTCAGAACGTGGAAAGTTTTTATTTATAATGCATTCGTATTAAATGTTGTACATTTTATTTTTAATTGTTTATGTATTTACTTATAATTGTCATAAACATACATCTTTCCTTGTCTAAAATACTCCCTATAAGTTTTCCACTGTACAAAATAGCGCTGGGTGCCTTCTAGTATTAGATTCGTTGTGCTTGTTGTTTTTTTCAACCTGTAGCTTCAAGGTTTTGAAATTGAAATCAATAATAATTATCACATTATACAGGGTGTTTGGTAAAGAATGGGCCATAGCTTAACCTCAGGTTCCTGAGGTTAAAATAGGCCGATTTAAGCTAACCTACCTTAGTACAAAGTTTGTAATAACCGACATACAGGGTGTCAAAGTTAAACTTTTTTTTTTTATTTATTATTGAATATTTCCTGACTGGCATGAGATATCAACGCGAAATTTGGTATGTGGGGTTTTTTTGGGACGAGAAAACTAAATTCCCTACCAAAAATTATGTGTTGCCCAGAGGGCGCCACATACGGCTTTCAGCACTCATTTAATACGTTCAATTTTTTTTTATCCGTCACTCCGTATAATTTTGACATTAAAATTGTTATTCCCCTATTAGTTTTACTTAAAAAAGGTATACCTCTTTCATCTCCCTAAACTTAACCGTTTTCGAGATAAACGCATTTTAAATCTGCGGTGCAACATAATTTTTAGCATAATATCATTGTAGTTATACCAGAAAAATAACTTAAAACTCAAAATTATCCAAAAATGTATCGCAAATTTCTTCAAATGGAATTTGCGATGCAATTACATAAATTTGAGAATTGGCACAATTATTATGGTTTTAAGTTATTTTTCGGGTGTAACTAAAATGATATTATGCTAAAATGATGTATCGCAGATTTAAAATGCGTTTATCTCGAAAACGGTTGAGTTTAGGGAGATGAAAGAAGTATACCTTTTTTAAGTAAAACTAATAGGAGAATAAACATTTTAATGTCAAAATTATACAGAGTGAGGGATAAAAAAAATTGAACGTAATAAATGAGTGCTGAAAGGCGTATGTGGCGCCCTCTGGCAATACATAATTTTTGATAGGGAATTTAGTTTTCTCGACCCAATAAACCCCAACATACCAAATTTCATGTTGTTATCTCATACCTGTCAGGAAATATTCAATAATAAATAAAAAAAAAGTTTAACTTTGACACCCTGTATCTCGGTTATTATAAACTTTGTATTTTACTACTCAGGAACCTGAGGTTAAGCTATGGCCAATTCTTTACCAAACACCCTGTATAGTGCTGTGTCCCTACTATCTATTTAAGCACTCAAGTCGTTTTTTTTTTAAATTCCACGAAGTACGGTAATAATCATAACGTGGGCAAAACCCGTGACAAACTTAGAAAAAGAAGAAGTGGTAGTAATAAAGGAGGATCAAAATTCATGCCACTAGTGAGGCCACCAGCTAAGATAATAGAAACATATCCTGGATTTGAAGGTTTGACAAGAGTCGTAACACTTCAAATGGCAAACGGAAAAATAACTACAATCCTATACACAAGTTAATACCAGTTGTAAGAGAACCCAACTCGGGAACTACTACTACTAGCAGTTAATATGTGGAAACATTTAATTTGTTATACTAATAGTATTGTCTAGTATTTCTGAAACCGTCAGATGCAGACTCTACACATCGGCAGACGCGTCCGCGGACGGCATCTGCGTATGCATCCGCAGATGTGTATATGGGGTAATTTGATTGTCTGTTAGAAAAAGTAATGACATACAAATATCTGGGAACCTGGGCCGATGACAAAAATGACCAAAGCAAAGAAATTATAGTCTGAATTGAAACTGCAAGGCAAGCATTTATAAAAATGAAGACACTGCTTACAAACAAAGACCTTCAGTTGCCTCTCAGATTGAGGGCTCTAAGATGCTACATATTTTCTACATTTCTTTACGGAATGGAAGCTTGGACATTGAAGAGACACCACATAAGAAGCGTTCGAAATGTGGTGTTACAGAAGAATATTGAAAATTCAGTGGGTTCAATGGTTCAAAGGATTACCAATGTTGAAGTGCTACGACGTTTAAATAAGGAGAAATTATGAAGAGTATAAAAACTAGAAAACTGGAATACTTGGGTCACATTACCAGAGGAGAAAAATACGAGTTGTTAAGAATTATTATGCAAGGAACGATCCAAGGAAGAAGAAGCATAGGAAGAAGACGCATCTCCTGGCTGAGGAACCTTAATGGTGTAACTGTAGTTCATTACAACTGTGCAGAGCAGCAGCCAACAAAGTGACCATAGCCATTATGATATCCAACCTCCGATAGGAGAGGGAACTTTAAGAAGAAGAAGATCGTCTGTTATCACGTCGGCGCCGGCGGGCGCATCTGCGAAATATCCGATTGTTGTCGGTTTTCCTAGCACAGATCAAAGAGTTTCGGTGCGAACACCCAATGCCTCTCCACACATCTGACCTCTGACCTCTACGACGCATTAGTTTTCGCAGTGAATTCAAAGTAAATATTGCGTTAGAATTAACACAGACTGAACAATTTACAGATGTGTACCTACAGATGTATGATCAGCTCGTGATGATACATCGGCAGATACATCCGCAGACGCGTCTGCCGATGTGTAGAGGAGGCATTATGTATATAAAATTGATGCTCCATCCCTGGATTATATTCAGATCATGTAAGCGATGTATACGTAAATCGAGGGTTTTAGAATGAAAGCGCGTCTAGAAAAACAACGAATTTTAGACGGTGGACGGATGATAGGGTCAGTGGTACAAGGTCTGGAAGATTTGTGTAATAAGTAGAACATTAGAATTAGCACAAACTATCAAATATAGTCACAAACTATAAATATTGACAAATAGAAGTTGTCAACAAACTGCTGCAAAAATAAATCACTGGTGGAATAATTGCACATTGCCTTAATTTATATTGTTTCAGAGTGAAGGTATTATAATGAAATTGAGGACTGAATTAAACGACGCCGCAAATTCCAATCAACAACTTCAACAACTCGCCGTGGACAAAGATCATCAAAACCAAAACTTGCTGATGCAGATTGCCACATTGAAAGTATGTTTTTTCAACAAATAAATAAACACGTATTAACCAATTTCCTTTCAGGATTCGATGCACGACGCCCAAAAGAAATTGGAAATTTATATACGCAAGGAAAACGACTGGACGAGAGAGATGTCAAGTTTGAACACTTCGCAGCAGAAGCAATTCGAAGAGCAACGAAACCTGGAACATACAGTTTCTCAACTTAACGGGCTGTTGCATAACGCCAACAGTGAAAAAGCGGAAGCAACTAAGATAATAGCACAGGTAAGGTTTTATTGTATATCATTATCATCAACCCGTACGCATCCACTACTGGACACAGGTCTTCCTCAGCTCTTTCCATCTGTCTCTGTTATGTGCAACTTGCATCCAGTTACCGATAACATGCTTCAGATCGTCTATCCATCGGTTGTCTGACAATCTGGCTACGCATTTTTTTTGACAGCGTCTGTTGTTTTTGTTCTATGACGTATTTCTTGGTTTGGGATTCGCTATCTCAGGGAGACACCTAACATCTGGCGCTCCATAGCCCTCTGAGTTATGCGAATCTTGTTCACTACCTTTTTTGTGAGCGTTAATATTTACGCTCCATAAGTGAGTACAGGCAACACATACTTGTCAAAGATTTTCCTTTTCAGACATATGGGTAAGTCCGATTTAAATACATAGTTCAGTTTACCAAACCCTGCCCAGGGTAATCCTATGAGACGTGGAAGCTCGCACGTCTGGTTATCTCTTCCCAACCGAATTTCATGTCCCGAGTACTTACAACGGCGTAACCAGGATGATCCTAAGGGGGGTTACAACTTCAAACTGGCTTGATTTTTCAGCAAATTATAATGGTGTTAAGCGTGTAGAGTTCAAAGTACATCCTAATGGGGGAGGGGATTATAACTCCCAAACCCCCCTGGTTACGCCCATGAGTACTTATAAGATGCAGTCTGATCTATGTATATCCAATCCATCAACAACAATATTACGATTTAGCACCAGATTAGTCATTATTTGCGTCTTGTTCATATTAATCTTTAGTCCCACCTCTAAGGAAGCCTGATATAGTTTGTTCAACATTATTATTTTATATGGTTGTATATGTATATGTACGGGGATTATTCAATTGAAACGCATCTTACATCTTTGATCCAGAAAAAATTATACAAATAATAATTACCACTGTACACTATACTAGGCTGTTTAATGTGTTTAACCTTTTCAGTCACTGTGTCCTCAATTGACGACACAAAAATTTTTTAACTTCGTTTGTAAATATTACAGGATATTATGGTATAATTAGCAACAGTGTAGTTATTGTAACATCCAATCTTAATAATTAGATTTACGACCCGTAATACAATCTGTTAAATTCCAGTTGAACTAGTAAGCAGTTTCTCTGTTTACATTCACAACGGTTTATGAAAGCTATCGACGCCACTCAAATTATTATATTTGGACATCTTGGATATTAGTGCACCCTATGTAACGCACAGCTGAATCTTATGTTTGTGCGTCACAGTGTTGCCATGCCATTTCTTTCATAATTTCAATCAATGTTAAATGTACCTACAAGAATAATAGAACAAGAACGTTTACTTCTCCGTCATTATACTAGGTAGAATGTCAAATGAGGTGTCAAATGAAAGCTTATAATCCAAGGATAGTACTAAAGGTGAGAAATTAGGCCTAGATTGTCTGTCCCTCAAAAAATAAGCGTTATATTGGGGATTTCTAATGTCGACATTTACCCGTTGTCCTAGGTGAGCGACGGAAAACGACGCGACGCGATGCGATGCGTTGCGATGCGATGCGACCAGTAATTCACGCGACGTGTGGCTTATGTAGCGTCGCATCGCGTCGCTTTCCATCACTCAAACCAGGACAAAGGTGACGATGTCAATTCATTCCTAATCTTAAGTATGGGGAAGTATACGGCAGTTTTGCTGGAAAATTCATATTAAATACTTAGCTTTAAAAAATTCAATAAACGAAGAAGAAAGACAACAAATATCATATATTTAGAGCGAAATAAATTTGGAGAGTCTCATCATTCATATTCGAAATTAATAAATAATCCACGTCGGTTTAAAATCTATTGTGGCTTATTACCATGCACTTTCGATTATATTATTGCAGCTGTTAAACCCAGTACATATTCAACTGTCAATAAGTAATTTTCAAAAACCAATTTCTATTGAGAAGACGCTGTTACTGGCTTTAAAGTATGTTAATGAAAAAACACTGGTACTATACATATTAGTTTTTATTTATTTAATAAACTATTGAGTAGCATAATTTGAATTGAAAAAAGCAACTTGCACTTGACACTGCAAGCTTGACACTGACACTGCGTCGTGTCTCGTCGCGAACAATCGCGAACAAAACAAATTCGCACTTCGTCGCGTCTTGTCGTAGACTGATTAACCCGAAAACGTAGGCCACACACAAATGCAACCATTACTTGATATTTTCGCGTCGCGTCGCGTCGTGTCGCGTTGTCGCGTTTGTCGCTCACCTAGGACAACGGGTAAAAGTTGCACTATTTTTTTCTATAAAACATTTTGATCTAAAACTTACCAGAAAACTTCTTTGTACTGTCTACTTTCAAATAAACGTGATTAAGAAGCTAAATTTTAAACTTCGTCACACAACTTTTGCGATTAAACTTTGCAATGCACAAATCCGCACCTTTTTCTTTGAAAAATTCATAACCTTTATCATGATAAGAATAAAAACTTGAAGCAGGTACCTTTGTCTTCAGAAATGTTAGAGCTATATACTGTAAAAATTTCAGAAAAAAATATTAAAATGGAACAGAGTTGTAGCGAGGTAAACGCAAAAAACGTGATTTCATTTTTTTTTTATTTTTAGGTTAAAATTGCGATTTTGACAATGTTCCCCCACATAAAATTCAAAATAAACCTCATTTTCGTTTTCAGCACCCTCGAAAATATAAAGTATGAATAAAATTAGCCATTCACCCCTCCGTGGTCAGTATCTCGAAAACTAAGCGCTTTTTTGAGGGTGTCCCGCTCGTGTATAATATCACAAAAAATTGTAACGTGATAGTATGAAAAAATAGAGGATACGGCAACGGTGTTAAAAGTGATGGTCGGATCCAATGCCAAAATCTACACAGACATATTAGAGTGCACTAATACCCAAGATGTCCTATTTTTTACCCTTCTAAAACTGAGATAAATTGTATTTTTTTTTTCAAATATTAGAAGCTTCTAGGTGCAAATAATAAAATTAAATAGTAAGTACACTTCAAAATTTACATAATATGTCAGATTATTTTTTTGAAATTATATGTCGTCAATTGACGACAACGTGACTCTACGACTTGAGTAATACACATTTTCACGGTTATTTTTAGATCTAAAAATTAGTCAAATAAAGAGATTTAGGCCTCTTTCCTATGAGGAATTGGTGGCGATTTTTGACGAGATGTCTGATGTAGAATATTTAAGAGATGACAATGAACAGGAGAAAAATGAAAGCGATATGGATGGGAATATTTTTGTTTCTCCTTTTCTTTATTTTTATTTTCACTTCCCATTTTAGATATTCTTGGACAAAACAATGTAGACAATATAATAAGTAAAGAACATAGTGCAGAAATTGCTGACGAGCGTAATGACGTAACCACACGTAATTGTACAATCAGCAGATACATTTACTTTTCTGAAAATGCTAATTTAAAAAATAAAATAAATAAAATAAAATGGTTTTTACAATTTTATAAACCCTAATTTTGTTTAATATATATATTTTTATCCTACCATTTATGTAGTTGTAAAATTATATGTAATATGTAATACTTCATTAGTTTGTGACCAGTTAGTCACAATGTCGTCAATTGACGACATCAAAAATGGGCACTATTTTAATAAAAAAATGCTAATATTCCTACCAAATGACATTAAGAATACCATAAGTGGGTAGAAATTAGTAACAAAATATTTTTCATTACACAAAAAAAGCTTGACCGAAAGGGTTAATAAGTTTTGCGGTTCGATAAGAGAGGGCGTTGGCCCTCCATTCCAAGGCCGCGTGAAATGGGTAAACCTAGTTTTACACTTAGCCAGTTTTCGTTTTGGGCGTATCTGTTGTGATCATAGCGAGCTTTCTATTTTCCTCTAAAGTCATCTTCATGGCATAGGTTTATTCTGGATCTGCATTTATATGCATATAAAAATGAGTTTAAAGGTTATACTACTATAATAGTAGGGGACCGAAGTATGCTAAATGTGCAGTCACTCGAGCGCTTTGGGGACCGATTGGGTTGTGAAGAGTAGGTCCTAAAACCAAAAAAAGTTAAGTAAAGTTTTCCGAAACAATCGTTTTTTTCCGATTATAGCGCCATCTATCCATAATTTGAAAAAATGTTTCGAATAAAAGTTGCTTATTTTTACGTAAAGAATTCAAATCTGAAATAAAAATTTGGTGCTCCTATTTAAGATTTTAAAGTAACCCCCCACCCCACCTCCGTGGTGGTCGTGTTTGGTACCATTCGATAGATTTTTCAAAAATATTGATTAAGTTATTTATTAATTATTTTGCAGTTTTTCGATCTGTTTATTTTGCGAAATATCGCGGGATTTGTATTTAAAATTTTAAATTTACCCCACCCCTCTCCGTTGGGGGTCATATTTGGTATCATTCGATAGATTTTTGAAAAATATTGAACACATATTTTTAAATTTTTTGATCTAACGTTCATTTCGCGAATTATTTGCTTTTTTTGTGAAATTTTTGACCCTCCCATTTCCTTACGCTGTTTTGCATGTCCTTAACTTACCTTATCTTAATCTGACAATTTCGATTATTTTTAAGGATATATTTTTTTTTGGGCTCCCCTTAACGAACTCCCCTGTGTTAAGAGCCAATATATGGTAGAGGTTCATCTACAGGGCACCAGGTTTCTCCCCATATGATAATCTGACGCGCTCGAGTAACTGCAAGAATTCCCGCTTGGGCTCCCCTACTATCCCCTACTTGGGACTATCGCTTACCGAAGTTAATAATTCGGTTTTGACCGAAAACAACATGTTTTGATGAAGTCCAAAAGGCAATAAATGTCTGAAAGAGATCTACAACCAGGAAACTGAGCCGATAGACGTGAATGGAGACTGCGAACCCGAAAGCGAAGGGCACTATAAACCGGTGGAATACCACGATACAACAATGGAGACCAGGAAAGAGAGTAAGAGGACGACCCTAGATGAGATAGGGAGATGACATTAGAAAGCTGGAGAAACATACTGGAAACAGAAAGCACAAAACAGAAGCGAATGGAGGAAACTGGGGGAAGCCTATGTTGAAAATTGGACGAATTAAAGGGCAGAATAAGAAAGAAGATATATATATATATATATATATATATATATATATATATATATATATATATATATATATATATATATATATATATATATATATATATATATATATATATATATACTACTATTTGATACCTGTCAAGCTAGCGTTTTCCTATAGTCGATAAAAAGTGGATCATTGACTGACGAATGAAGTGAGTGAAGATGATTCTGTATTAGATTTTGTACATACGGAATTATCACACGAATTTTGTGGTGATTTAGCCAGAGTCTCCATATTGAAGGTAATGGTGGCGCCATCATCTTTTTTGTTGACAATCTTCCCGGATAATCCGTGGTTTTGGAAAACGAATAGGAACTATTTCGAGAATGTTATTCTGTTATTAATTTTAAGACGTTGCTGGAAAATTAACTTGAAATTCGGTACAAGTATTTGTGATTTTCTATTGTCACCTCATACGCGTGGTTGGCTAAACAAAGACCCAAGTAAAGTTCATAAGTAGTAAGAGATTAATATTAGACTAGTACTAGAGAAATGTTGAAAACAATCTGTCATCTTTTTTGTTGAGACAATTAGAGCATTTCTCGATCTCAATGGCTTCTCGGGTGATTAGTGGCTTTATAAAATAAGTCAGAACTACAATTTTGGAATACTCAGTCTATTTTATAACCTGTTTTGCGACATTGCTGGGCTACCGTGGAAAGTCACTAGTGCCCTAGTTATGTATGTGGTTTCTTCATCTTTATTATTGAGATAATTGGGGCGTTTCTCGACCTCAGTGGCTTCTCAATGGAGGAAAAAACTTTTTCGTATAACAATACGTTCTTCGTGATTCATGCTCGCCCCATTGTAGATTAATTATGCATTTTTTAGCTCAAAGCAGATCTCCAGAAAACCAAGGAAGAGCTCAACGGCCTGGGTGATATACCGGACAGCAAAAACAAACACGAAGTCGAAATCCTCAATTTAAGTAACGAATTATCTTCAACCCGTAACGAACTGTCGTCGAAGATCGAGGAATTACAACAGAACGAACGAAAGTACAAGACAGAATTGGAAACATCAAACAAAAAATACCAATTGATACAAAAAGAGTTGGAGGAACAGAAAACGAAGAATAATGTGAGTAATTGTTTAATTTTTATAAGATATATTAAATCATAAGTGCTTAGTTACAATTTATTGTTTGTTTACTATGATCGATCAATATTGAGGATCGTGTGATTATTTCTTAATTCGCCGAAGATTGAATATTATATATCTTAAAAATATATTACAGATTTACCAACATAGCTTTGTTATCGGCATGTCATGAACTTTTCTTATTGTTTCAACCTAAATCAGGTACAAAGCTTTATAAATTTTTTAATTTTCTATTTAATTCAAAGATGAAACTTATGATTTAGTATTACTGCTTGTAGATATTTATGGATTTCGTTGCTTTATTATGTTTTTTTTGAGCTGTGAATGTGTAGTTGGCACATAGCACAATTGTCGACAATTTGTAGCGTCTTTTTTTTAGTACCGGCGTAAGTACATCTTCCTTCAATGAAAATAGTTTTACACGCATGATCTCTTTGAGCTGAGCGAATAGCCGGTGGTCAGATAAGGCTAAATCTGGCGAATAGGGTGGATGTTGCACTATTTAGTACTGTTATTCACTATTTTTTTTGACGTATGCCTTTCCTGTTTTTTGCCAAAGAAGTTAATACCTCCCCACATTCTGCTTCCAACCTATTCCAATCGAAATTAGAACAAGTCTTTAAAACCAATATACAATATTGGTGTGAATTCAATCTGCGAGTGAAATTAGCCGGACTGAAATAACCGGAATCTTAATGCTGAATTTTAATACTCTTGTATACTTGGTGTAAAACGGTGTGATTTTATTTTTATAACAAATAATTTTCTTTACATAGAAACTGATAAATACCACGAAATCCATAAATATTTTCCTGACGTGCGGCTTAGTTGACTGGTTGAAACAAACTAATTTGTTTTTGTTATTTTTTGGCCTTTGCTTTAATAATGTAGGAGTTGCGCACAAAGAACTGGAAAGTGATGGAAGCGTTAAATGCAGCCGAAAACAAGAATAAAGAACCGAGCAAAAAGCCAGATATTGACGTTAAAGTAAGTAACTAACGGGGTTTGATTCACTTGGCTATTCGTCCACCGCTGCAACGCAACTACAATTCGAAAGCGATGCTACTAGCTCCAATGAATTGCATCGTTTGCAATCAGTTACGTTCAAAAGGTTGAGCAGTTCAGATGACGATGTTGTAATGGCCTGGTACACAAGAAAATTAAAAGAAAACGAAATTGGTGGACTCTACCATGTCTGTTGTAAATGAAATCCCTTGAAAACCTACAAATGGTGCATGCAATAGTTGTATTGCGATTAATTGACTATTTTTGAGGTCGACTTACAGTTGAGTTGCGGAGGTGGACGAATAGCCATGTAAAACATTTCCGTCACTGTGTATGGCTCTATAAAACGAACACTTTTCTCTTATTTTAAGTTTTTGTACTAAAGGCACATTAAGTTGCATGTATTTCAGTTGCATTGTATATAACAAATAAATACTAAAATATAGGTGTGTATATGTACATATTTTCTTGCTTCTATGGTACGTGTCGTTTCTATCCATGTTGCTCGTGTTTATTAGATGGAAACAAGTTTGAAGACTCTTCAGAGAGATATGTTCCTGGCATTCATTTGACACTCAAGATTAAGAAAATAGTGCAGTTAATACGATATTTAATAGAGATGAACATATCGGTTTATATTGAAAATTTAGTTCAACGGATCCGCATCACTGCTGAAACTTATGCAGAAAGGAAACGAGAGAAACCCAAGTAATGGAGATTCTCTGGAATAGTATTGGAACTACATGTTTATAGTTAATATCAGATTTAAACGGATCCAGATTACTAGCGAAAGTTATACTGGAAGAGAACTAGAGAATACACCACAACATTAGACACTAAATACGGTTCGAAAACCATGAATTTGACTGAGTTGACGCGATAAATGACTCGTAAAAGATGCTGGTTAAGTGATTACAAAGGTGTGAAAGATATTAGCTCTAAGACACTAAAATTAAACAGTAAAATATAAGATAAGTCGGTTACGCTTTGAAACTGTCTAAAGTTTTGATAAACACGACACGACCGACTTTGAAGAGATATGCTAAGATGGATTGTTTCACCATATGACTCCGCCGTGGTGTTTGAAGACGAACGCTTTTACGAACCTTTTCTTGTGCGAATGTGCTTTGCCGACTGCCTGTAGGCGACTCCCTTTTTCCTATGATGATATGTGGATATATTGGTATAAAACTAACACGTTGCCACGTCATAAAAAAAGGCAAAAATAAAGGAATAAGAGGGCATAAACAGACACATTCATGAATACAGGCGGAGTACTCGGTTCACTTTTGGTATATTATTCTATTTATCCAGGCAGATATATTTATACACTAGTTGCAGAACTAACTGCAGAAGAAATTAGAGTAGAGACGCTGCTCTTAAATAATGGTCTTAAAATTGATTTTGTTTAGGATTTCATAAAAGTATCAGGACTACCATTGAAATTTAGTATAATACTAAAAAATAACTACATACTGGCGAAAATAGTGCAGTTACGATATTTAGTAGAGATGAACATATCGGTCCAAATGGGAAATTTGGTTCAAAGGATCCGCATTACTGCTGACAGTTATAAAGAAAGGAAACTAGAAAAACCAAAGCAACACAGATTGTCTTAAATAGACTTGTAATCTAATGTTTATAATTAATATCCTGGTTAAAATCGATTTAGATGACCAATGGAAGTTACACTAAAACAGAACTAGAGAAGAAACCACAACACTGGACATGTTCATGCGTACACGTACAGATGAACTCGGTTCACCTTTGGGATTCGATTCAATGGATCCGGATAGCTACTTCATAAATTACTAAAAAAATAATAAGATTCCTCTTTGTAAAAGGTTTATTCAAAGTCCCTAAAAAGGGCTACATCACAAGAGAACGTTTTCGGAATTAAGATTCTATTATCAGGGTTATCACCTACCTAAAATATGTAAGTATAACCCTTTAAGTTAGAGCAAACGTGAGTTAAATTTTGACTACGGTTAAAAAATTTTACAAGATGGTTATACTTACAGGTTACAAGTCACATTACATGTTTTGAGCCCTGTAATCTGACCTGTAAGTATAACCATCTTGTAAAAATTATTAACCTTAGTTAAACTTCACTTTTTAACTTCACGTTTGCTTTAACTTAAATGGCATACTTATTTTAGGTGATAACACTGATGATGGATTCTTAATTTCGAAAACGTTCTGTTGTGATGTAGCCCTTCCTAGGGAATTTGAATATACCTTTTACAAAGAGGAATTTAAAATTGTTCTGGTTTACGGAATATATACGGATTAATAGATATTTATACTGAATGAGAGCCTTGAATACAGGCCACAAAATAGTTTTGGGATTCGGTTAAAACTCTCTGGAAATGAATAAAACTATAAAAACAATAACGTTGACGACTATTGCAACTAATAATTATTGAAGAAAAACACGGTTGAGGTAAAAGAAAAACTCGGTGACTAAAAAAATACGATCATTGTGGTTAACTTATTACTAAATCGTTAGTACCGACGTTTTAAACACGCCGATAAATAATTTTGCCCCAGTTATCATGCGATTTACTGTAAAACTAAACTTCTCTTTCAGCAATTGTCTTCGGAGATCATAAGTAAAGAGCAGGATTCCCAGAAACAATTCATGCAACGGCTATTCCCCGACATCGAAGCCTTAAAGACGCTCAACTCTAGCGACTGGCAGGATCAATGTGCTAAACTGATCGAGAAGTACGTCAGATCTCTCAAAGAAGAGCAACAACACAGTTCGCAACATTCTTCTCCTCAGAAATCTTCCGAAGTGATAAAATTGCAGGCGCAAATTGAGCACTACAAAAATACTATAGACGACACGGTGAGTTTTTGAATATGTTCTTGTTTTCATTGATTGTTGAATATGGAACTTGCATAATATTTTAAATTCGAAAAAAATTTTTATAAATCACAACCGAACATAATTTAAGACATGTATCAAAGATAAAAAAGTTGTTTTTGTGTTCCGTTTGGCCCCTAAAGACGATTCTAAATTCAAATTAAAGCAGCTAGCCCAAAACGCGTCGTGATATGATATATTTACATTCTGCACCAACAAAGTAAACAAAATTGTGTATAATTTTAAATTAGACATTATAAACGTCAGTAGAAAATACAGTTATGTGACGTCACAAGTGTTTTTGATCGTTTGAACTATTTTAAATACATAGAAAACTTGTACTTTTACTAAATGGCACTAAACAACACGTACAGTGTTTTCTTTTATTTTCCATAGTAAACCTTTCCTTTCCTTCAAAAACTGTATCAAACTCCAATCTCAACAAACTGGTGTATATTATTACAATGACAAACGATAAATGTCATCTATATAAATAAAAATGAATGTTTGTATGTATGTACTCGTATGTATGTATGTATGTTCCTTATAGACTCGCAAACTATGGATTTGATCGTATGATGACCTTAATCGAAGTTGTTGTACATGAACCCGGGATGGTTTCTGAGTTGGTACGACCAATCTAAGTAAAAAGGGGTCTTGCCCCCCCATAATTATTTTTTATTTTTTTGGACAAACTGTTCTTTGTTAATTTTATATGATGTAGAATCAAAAGATACATACAATCCTAAATTTTCACTTTTCTATCACCAACCGTTATTTTTTAATAGCCATCTAAATATTACCTCTTCTATATAAATAAAAATGAATGTTTGTATGTATGTATGTTCCTTATAGACTCGCAAACTATGCATTTGATCGTATGATGACCTTAATCGAAGTTGTTGTACATGAACCCGGTATGGTTTCTGAGTTGGTACGACCAATCTAAGTAAAAAGGGGGCTTGCCCCCCCCCCCCCCCCAATAACTTTTTTTTTGGACAAACTGTTCTTTGTTAATTTTATATGGTGTAGAATCAAAAGAGACATACACTCCTAAATTTTCACTTTTCTATCACCAACCGTTATTTTTTAATAGCCATCTAAATATTACCTCTTCTATATAAATAAAAATGAATGTTTGTATGTATGTATAGACCTGGATCCCGCGTAAGAAAAAAAAGTTGATTAATAGCAAGCTGAAAATTTGTTAATAGCTTAATGTTCAGATTACATGTGAAAGCAATCTCTTAGGGTTTTCTAATTAGGCGCATCAGAAAGTACGGAAAATTTCCTACAAAAAACGTTGTATACATTTTTTTCCATACTCAAATCTTAACCCTGTAAACGACATTGAAAAATGTGAAGAGTCTAAAACTTCGGTGCTTATAAGAATAGACGTAAATATGACACATTATGCTTAGAAGTATGTATTAGAAGGCTGCATTTGTCAGTATGACACTTTGTGCTATACAAAGTAGTATTTGAAAGTACATGGTCTCTGAGTTTCTGTTTGCCACGTGTGTTGGAAATTAAAATTTATATTAACTATGGAGTGTTTTTGTGTCTATTTTTGAGTGTCAACAGTTTAAATTTTAAGTCGCCAAATCAAAAGTGAAACCATTCAACGGAACATTTTTGAGTAATTTTCGAACATTTTACAAAGTTAGTAAAATACTTGCTCATCAATTCAATGAGGTTCAGTTGCCAGATAATTGTGAAAGTTCTATTGAATATCATTCTTCGTGCTATAATGCTTGGCTTGATTGAAAAAGGGTACCTAAATAAATTATTACTAAAATTGTATAACGTAATTTTTCTCAACTTTCTACAAATGAAATAATAATGTAATTAATATGTCACATGGCAAGAAATAATTTGCTGCCAAAATAAATCGATTAATTTAAATTTGAAGTTACGATTGCAATTTATTATGAATTATTGTCAAAAGTGACAGTTTTTCTTAAATGGAAATGTATTCATAGACATAAGGGTAGACAGGGAATACAGTGCAAAAAGTCGATAGGTGGTCTATCTATCTCTTTTAACCAAGCGATCCCGCGCATGTGTCAGACAAAGATAGCTAGACCACTCAATCCATAATATAATTTGCCTGATCTACTATAAATGTATTACAGTGAGGTATCTAAATGATGTTGAGATAAATCGAAAGATATCGATTGTAATTGATTGCAGGTACTTTTGGCATAGAATAATCACCCCTTATTGAAATTTCAAAAATTATTTTTTTAAATTGTCCGACTACAAAATCTACCCCTTATTTTTTTCCGACAACAGTCATTCTTGGTAAGGAATAATTTACTTAATTAAATTTCGTCTTTGTCGGAAAGCTATTTATCACCAGCATTTTTGTCTATATCTTACCTGTTTAGAATGTCCGACTACGAAAACTTCCCATTAATTTTGTCGGACAGAACTTCCAATTGCTTTTTTAACCTTTCATTAAACTCTCATGCAAAAATCAGACTGCTATTCATCACCAACATAATTCCTGTGATGTGACATGTTCTACGTGTCGGACTCGTTAAACTGCCCAACATTTTTGTCGGACAAACATTTTCGCATAATATTACATAACGTTGGCTATCGAATAAACTTAAAAACAACTTGCTATTTTTCACAATCATAAACTTGTCAGGACGACACGTTTATCATGCTCCACAATTAAAACTTCCCCTGTTCCAGTGTTCCCGTGCATCAAAGTTTGTCCGACTAGACACCGTTAAGCTATTAACAAATTTTCAGCTTGCTATTAATCAACTTTTCTTTCTTACGCGGGATCCAGGTCTAGTATGTATGTATGTATGTATGTATGTATGTTCCTTATAGACTCGCAAACTATGCATTTGATCGTATGATGATCTTAATTAAAGTCATGAACCTAGATGCCAACTCCGCGAGTATCGAGAATCGGCGAAATTAATGAATTCAATGGAGGGTATGATACTGTAAAATTTGTGAGAAGTGAAAGACTGTTATGGCTGGTATATGTCTAGAGACAAGAAGATACAAAAACAATAACGAAAATATTACAATAGATGTCGAAAACGAAATAAATGAAGGCCTAGAACCATATGGTTGTTTGACGTTGAAGACGACCTGAAAACTATGAATGTACGACAATGGACAAGAACATAACTATACAGGCAGATACCAATCCAGGTTTATGGTGTCAAATGAACAAGAATAATTAAAAAATACATACACCACTGAATTTTTGCCCTTTTATGACCTAATCTTATTTGTTAATAGCCAGATTAGTAACAATAATTTCTAACCGAGTTCGATAACTGACCAGTAATAATTATCAGTTGAAAGACCAGTCATCCCACCAGGCGTCTAACGGTGTCACTTCTTACTCAGTAAACAGAAATATAGTTAAAAGACTAAGTTTTCACTCTAATGGCATATAAGACAACATAATGCTATTCTACACACCACCAGAATGAAAACAATGGGAACCTTCTCTCTGGTTACACCTCCGAGGCTTCTACAATTTGCAAGCCATACGGATGCTGAGACTAAGGAAGATGAGGGAATTCTACAATTTACAATTCACGTCCCATCTGCTTAGCGCGGTAAAGTTCCAACGAGAATGGTTCCCTTGATACTCCATACAGAGTAAATGTAAATCAAAAATGAATAACCATTTTCAATTTCGTTGCAAAACGAAAACACAGCCGAACCATATTCTAGTCCAATCAGAGAGTGCTGCAAGCACCCCTACCGGTTTCGAAACTTATTAGTCTCTCATCAGGAGGCACATATGCTGCTCTCCCCGATCCAACCAAAACAAACCCCAGCGTGCAGTCCCGGATTGCAACGAACGAAATGGCATAGATGCCCTAGCGGCAACTGCTAGCAAAAGACTAAGTTTTCACTCTAATGGCATATAAGACAACATAATGCTATTCTTCTACACACCACCAGAATGAAAACAATGACCAGAATGAATTGTAGAAGCCTCGGAGGTGTAACCAGAGAAGGTTCCCATTGTTTTCATTCTGGTGGTGTGTAGAATAACATTATGTTGTCTTATATGCCATTCGACTGAAAACTTAGTCTTTTGCTAGCAGTTGCCGCTAGGGCATCTATGCCATTTCGTTCATTGCAATCCGGGACTGCACGCTGGGGTTTGTTTTGGTTGGATCAGGGAGAGCAGCATATGTGCCTCCTGATGAGAGACTAATAAGTTTAAGTCCAACGATGTGACGTCACGGGTCTTTTGAACTATTTTAAATCACAGATTTTATTTTGTACTTCTAAGTAGTTATTATGAGTTTCTAAAGCGTAAACTTATAATTTTGGAAATCTCACTTTTAAAAACTGAACATTATTATGTAATAAAAAAAATGTGCAAGTTCCCTATTCCTATTATTAACTTTAATTAAGATAGGTGAACATTTCTTGCTTGCAATAAGAGAACAACCGTTAGGTAATAAGGAACTTGCACATTTTTTTATTACATAATAATGTTCAGTTTTGTTTAAAAATGAGATTTCCAAAATTTCACGCTTCAAAAACTCATAATAACTTAGAAGTACAAATTTAAAATCTTCCGTGAATTTAAAATAGTTCAAACGACCCGTGACGTCACATAGTTATACTTTATTTATGTTTATGATTATATTTATATTCTTCTTTAGTTTACTGGCCTCCAGTATGGACTCTACTTGAGTATTTGGCCAGCTCATCGTCGCGGAGTAAGGGAAAAATATTTATATTTTAATGACATTTATCTGTCAGTAAGTATATATTGTAATAATATATACTTACCAGTTTGTTGAGATTGGAGTTTGATACAGTTTTTTAAGGTGAGGAAAGAAGGTTTACTATGGAAAATAAAAGATAACTTTAAAAGAAGTACAAATTTAAAATCTTCTATATATTTTATATAGTTTAAACGATCAAAAACACTTGTGACGTCTCATAACTGTATTTTATACTCACGTTTCTAATGTCCAATTTAAAATTATATACAATTTTGTTTATTTTGTTGATACAGAATGTAAACATTTAACCATATGACGTCACGACGCATTTTGGGCTAGTTGCTATAATTTGAATTTAGAATCGTCTTTAGGGGCCAAACGGAAAACAAAAACATTTTTTTTTATCTTTGATACATGTTTTAAATTATGTTCTGTTGTGATTTATAGTTCCCAAGTTCCCTATTATGAAATGCGTGGTTTTAGTTAACTGTTTTTGATAGATCTGCCTGCTTTAACACCTACAACACATTCCCCTTATTGCAGCCCCGTCGAACTGTATATACTGCGTCGGTTGTCTCATACTCCGTAAAGTCGAAGAGAACAAGACCTAACGAGAGATTTTTAAATTAAAAAAACCCATAACTGCAATCTTTGTAGAAGACGGATTCATCTTTAGATTCTTTGCAGCACCAAAGGCTTCTTCTCCTTTTAAGTGCTTTCTCTATTGAGGTTGGCGATCAATATGGCAAATTTCTCTCTGTTCTGGGCTTGATGAATTAAGTCATTTCCTGTTGTGTGAGTCCAATCTCTGATGTTTCGTAGCCAAGATTTTTCTTTCTTCCCATACCTCTTTGACCTTCGATTTTGCCTTCTAATATTACCTGGAGCTGCTCAAATTCCCTATGGAGCATTATGTGTCCTGGATATGACGTCTTTTTAATTTTGATAGTATTGACCAGATGAGGACGTCTGTTCATTCTTTTCAGTACTTCTTCTCTTCATTCGTAGTTCTGCTGTCCAGCTTATTCTTAACATTCGGCGGTACATCCACATTTCGAATGAATTCAATTTATTGATGTCATACTGTTTTAATGTCCATGTCTCACAGCCATATAGTAATGGAGACCACACATAACACATAAGTGTTCTCAATATTAAGCTTGGGGTTACAGAGCATTTGACGCGTGTTCATAAAACCAGACCTTGCAATTTCAATGCGTCTTCTAATTTCTGTTGAGTGGTCTAGTTGACTATTTAGCTCTTTGTCCAGGTATATGAAGCTTTGGGAACTCTGAAGGGTGATACCATTTATTTGTGTGTTAAATTTAATTTGTTCATGGGGGTTTTTGTGGAATACCATAATTTTGGTTTTGGAAAAGTCAATGTCCAAGCCCAGCCTGTAACTTTCTTCTGATAATATGTTCTAGACTTCTGGGCAATGTTATTTGGAATCGGTTGTAAAGTGTTGAGACATTGTAACAAACCGGGGCATAAAATTAATTGCAACAATACCGAAAACGATATAGACATCGCTAAGGTTATATTTATAATTTGTTTTGGATCATTATATAATAATTTTGACATCCATAAGGAGTTCTATTATTAATTTTTCTCAGATCTGGGAAAAAAGAAATGGTAGTCATTCAGAGTGGATTAAATTTTACCAAATGTATGGAAATTTTCTTGAAAACTCTTGTTTTCAACCAAAATAATGGAAACCTAACAAGAGAAAAAAATGAAGCTTACAGAGAAATGCTTACCCTACGAACTAGAACAACTTAGTGAATCATACAAAGAGAACAGAACAAAAGAGGAATTCAGAGCATTCTGCACTTGTACACTGGTCTAAATTATTGTAGAGTGTACAATAGCAAGTAGAAGCACGATTACACTAATATATAGCTTTTTGGTTGAAGTTAACATTGGCAAAACACAACAGCAAAAAATTGACATTGGTCCTTTTAGCAAGCCATAGATATGGTGCTCCAAAATTCGTTAGAGTCTGGAATGTGGCACACTAGAAGCTCTTCTATAACTTTGCCCGAGGAGAGAGTGAAGGACAAAACGTTGGCAAATTAGTCAATTTTACCTATATAGAAGCGGAAAGGATAAAACAGTTTGTTAACCACCTCAGAAATTTACCAGTTATAAAAATAATAATAGTCTCCCATTTTATACCGCTAACGCGGCTTTGGGATTATAGCAGGGTAGTCTGCTATCTCTGGGGCCTACGGTATACAAGGAAGATAACAGGGCCATAGCTACGCTTCAACCGCCTATTATTACCCCTGGTTTTTTAGGTACTCATTTTATTCAGGCTGAGTCGACCTGGGGCCTATAGACATTTTAAAATGTCTAGATGTTCTCGCCGGCGTCTGGGAATCGATCCCCGGTCTACCTGCGTGGAAGTCGGACATCCTACCGCCTGAGCTACTTCGGCCCAGTTATAAAAATACCGATGCGAAAAATATCTGTTATATTCTGTTATATCATCATCATCAAGGCCTTTCATTCCAGGTGGAATGTTTGCCGCTCTTACTTAGAGCTCGTTCATTTGCTTATTGCGGTGAATCACTCCGCATTCTTCTTGTGCGTTGTCAAAGTTTGTTGTATTACTATACTACTTCCCTCCAGTTTCTCACTTTCAGGATTTTGATATCTCTCATGACCAGGGTCTCCCATCCCATATATAAAACTATATAATCACGTGGTTATTGAAGTACGTTTATTTCTTTTTTCTTATAGGAGGGCTTGTTAAACGAACTCCAAAAACGTGTAGAGCAAGAAGAAATGACGTGGAGGGGTCAGTTAGCTGCGAAAGAAGCAGAACTAGAGAATTTAAAAGCTAGTCATCTATCGCAGGTAAGTTATGTTCGTTTCATGAAGTACAACTGACAGTTTTATCCTTACAAAACTAGTATGTAATTTAGTATAATCAACTTATATTTTTTATTTTTCGACTCTATTCAAAAGTGTATCCGTTGCTCAGTTTCCTTCCACTATTAGAAGTTTCAGTAGTAATGCGGATCTGTAGAATATTAACTTCGGCTTATTCACAACAAAAACAGTAAATTGAGTATTCTATCAATTTTCGTGAATATGTGCATTGTGGGGGTTTTTTTTCTAGTTTTCTTCCAGTGTAACTCTCCTTAGTGATCCGAATCAGGTTTGAACCGAATATTAATTATTAACATGCGTTTCTAATTTTATTTTAGAGCATCTCCATTGCTTTGGTTTCTCTCATTTCCTTTCTGTAAAGTTTCAGCAGTGATGCGGATTCGTTGAACCCAATTTCCAATATGAGTCTATCTGTCCATCTCTATTAAATATTGGCTTAACTGCACTAGTTTGTCCTTCAGAGAACTACTTTGCTAATTCTCTTTCAGCATAGATTTCAGTAGTGATTCTAGCACTTTAAACAAAATTTCCAAATTGAATTTGTTTATCTCTATTAAATATCGTATCAATTGCACTAGTTTCTCCGACAGTTCAAATTTCACCAGTGATCCAGATACTTTTAACCGAATCTCAAAAAAGAACAGATTTTTGACCTCTATTCAAAAAGCAATGGGTGCGTTCGGACGACATCAGCGGCTGAATGTAAGCACAAAGAAGCTTAGTGGTTGTATCCAGCGGTAATAGGGAAAGCTTAGTAAGTCTCTCAGCGGTTAACTTGCAGCTGTGTCATCTGACAGCTACCGCTGACTCAGCGCCCAGCCGCTGAGGTCCTCTGAACTTACCCATAGTCTCTACTCGAGCAGTTATAATTCAGTATACACATTTATCGATCGGTGTATCTTCATTATAAATTAATAAAATGTTAAGTTGATATCAGATCCATATCTAACTTTCGCTGGTAGATCCGAATCCGTTTTTTACCCGATATTAATTGCAAACGTGCGTTCATAACTCGATCTAGTCTTTCTCCCGTTTCTTTTCACTATAAATTTCAGTAACAATGCGAATTCATTAAACAAAATTTTTAATATGAACCGATATTTCCACCTCTATTAAAGAGCATACCAGCTGCACTACTTCCCACTAAATATTGTCTTACAACACAGTTTAAGGGGCTATCCTAGTGTAAAAGTACGAAATTCATATACTTTTTTGGGAATTTCTAAAATAAAAAGTACTTACCAATTGTTTTGAAAATTTGCACGAGCATTTATTATAAAAAGAAGTACATGTAAAACAATTTTCATAAAAAAATATTGCAAATTAAACGATTTATGCGCCATCTACTAGCACCGTGAAAATAAAAACATAACTCCACTGCTGCAGTGATTGGGACTAATAGAGATCCTGAAACATAAAATTTCAAAGTTATTATTGAAATATAAGTTATTTTGTATACCATCAACTAGGGATTTTTCGATCGGATAAAAAATGTCAATTTGGCGGTTTTTGAAACAGAAAATGTTTTAGATAATTTAAAAAAAAATTTCAACACTTCGTCATTTTTCCAAATTTCAATATTTTTCAAAAATCCTAGTTGATGGTATAGGAAATAATTTGTATTTCAATAATCACTTTGAAATTTGATGTTTCAGGATCTCTGTTAGTCCCAATCACTGCAGCAGTGGGGCTATGTTTTTATTTTCATGGTGCCAGTAGATGGCGTATAAATCGTTTAATTTTCAATATTTTTTTATAAAAATTGTTTTACATCTACTTCTTTTTATAATAAATACTCATGCAAATTTTCAAAACAATTGGTACAGTACTTTTTATTTTAGACATTCCCAAAAAAGTATATAAATTTCGTACTTTTACACTAGGATAGCCCCTTAATTAACTTTACACTCTCCGCTATATTTTATATACCGTGTATACTTTTAAATTAGATGACAACACTGCTTCCCCGCTTCGCACATCCTAGTCGTGCGGATTTATTCAGTCATTCGTTGATTCTGCAGTGACAATGTAACTCATTTCCATAAGCAATGTTGCCGATTTTAGCGTTCCCTTCAGTCGCCTACCTCTAATCGACAACTAAAGGTATGGTAAGAGTAAGTAAAGAAAGAATGTAGAAACTGTCAGTTGTACTGTCTTTTAAAAACGAATAAACAGTCTGCTTCTAGAAAGAGTATTATCGAGTATTACGAGGGGAAAATGAAAAGTTCTTAGCTTAGCTCACAAGATAGAGCTTATACAAATAAAGTTAGGATTGGAATGTTTGAAGAGAGCATTCTTTATTTTATACGACTTCGAAAAAATAAAAATTGTGACTATACTAAAATTTTGGGTCAAATAAAGATGGTAAATGGAAACATTGTAAATTTTTGATAACTATACTCGAGTGAATGGAGTTGATTTTAAGAAATTCATCGGATACGTTTATTTAACTAATTGTGAAATAATTCATCAAAATTCATTCTATTTTTTCATTTTATGCCGAAGACTTTTTCCATTGTAATGGGATAACTCAATATTCAAAAACTTCTAAAAATCCTTTAAAAAGAAGGATCCTTTTTTAATCCCTTAAAAGTTCTTTCAAAAGATTAAAAGTTCCATATTTAATACGATATTGTTTCGATTACATAATTACAATACAACCGCAATGTAACGAGAACTGAGTCACACGCATTTTAGGTGACACAGTAAATTCTTCCAATTCAGCGTAAAGCATATTTTGATAACGTATTTACAAACTATGATGTTGAAAGTGCTAATATATAAATAAACATACATGGATTAAATAAATACACAATAACACGAGATGATCAATAATTATTATTAATTATTATCAAGCGAGTCAGATATCATGCATCGGCTGAGGACACTTTTTATTGTATTTAATCAATGAATAAACAAGATTTGGATATTTAACTATATTTCTGATAACCAACCCCACGTTAGGGTAGACTACCCCAACAACCACCATACCACTCCCCTCGTAATTTTACAAAAATAATCAAATTTTTTATTGAGTCAGTTCTTTTTAACATTAAGCAGCCTGTTTGTTCCGCTACGACATTTTGTATTGATTGGCTGTCATTTTTGCATGTAAATTAATAGAATCCTGTAGAACTGCCAGAGTTTCAAGGAGTTGAATTTGCCTACAAATGCATAGAAAAGTCGCTGCCAATGATAATTAACGAGGTACGGAGAAGTGTACGTTATAAACGTCAACAACACCTCGTATAAATGTAGCGTGGCTTGAAACATTGATCATTTTAAAAGTACTATTACATTACAAAAGTACATTACTTAATTTCATTGATGAAAAACAATAATAGTCTTCCCTTTTAATATGTTTAACAAATGTGTTCTAATTTAACACGTTCGTTGTCAATGACGCACGAGTAGCGTCACGAAGGTTTTATCAAAGATACCTATGACACATAAGTGGCGTCGCGCGTCAGTAGTACTGTTACTAAATGAACTATTTAAGTAAGTGGTACCAATCAAGTGGCGCTTGTTCAAGATGGGCACCGAACGTGTTAAAGGGCACTACGTGATCACGAACTTTGAAAATAATAGAAGGTTCCTTTTAAGGTGCAACAGTTTGTTGTCGGCGACCTTCACGAAATTACATCTTCAGCTCACTATAAAAAAATTTTAGACGGACTAATTTTGCCATTTTTTTAGTTTCCATTCGCCATTTTTCGTTACTTTTCTACTTCTTCGTTTATTCTTTTCTATTGCATTTCTGTTTTAATTTCTGCGTAAATTAATTTGAATATTTGTCATTGTTATCTTTTCTACTTTGAAGTGTAATAATTGAAGATGAACATTGGCTACAAATTGTGAAACCAAGTTTTGAGTAGCTTCTGCTATGTGGATGATGCAATAATCATGGCATAAAATGAGGATGACCTCAAGCGCCTACTTTGCTGATTCAATATAACAGCACACAAGTTACGTATGTTAATACGTAACGAAAAGACCCAGTCAATAGTTATAGTCAAGAGCAGTTTACATCGGATGTAAACCAATGATTAACGAACGTAATACTAGTATGTATAATACTAGCTAGCCATGAATTTCAACTACATAGACAGACATATTGCAGAGGAAGTGAAAAAAAAACAAGTCAAAAGGGCAGCCAGGATATCGGGATATATGGAAGAAAAAATATAATGACCATAGAGAGCAAAATCCGGATATACAGGGTGAGTTTTTAGTGTGAGATCGGTTGATAATTCCATTATGGTATAGAATATCGAAAAAAGTTATTTAGAAAACATATGGTATTCTCCAGGCTTGAAAATATGACAAATTCTACAGGGTGATCTATAACTGTGTGGTATAGCAACATATAATTTTTTAAATGGGACACCCTATATATTTTTTCATATTTATATTTCTCTCATAATTCTTGTACATTTAATACAGGGTTTCGTATCACTATACAGAGTATTTAACAAGTTATGAGCATTTTTATTTCGAAATTTCTATGAGATTAACACCATGTATATAAAGAAGTAATTTATTAACAATTATTTGTTTTATATAATAATATACTGTAATATACTGTAGTTTTTAAATTACGGTTAAATGAAATCATTGACGAATATTTGTATACAGGGTGAACTACAAAACCAAACTACAATTTGCTCAATTTTTTTAAATGGATCACCCTATATTTTATTTTTAAAAAATAGTATATTTATGATACTCTTTCATTTTTATATAGCATTCTCTATATCTAATCTCATTACTTTCCGAGATATTTTTAGTTTTCTTCAAGTTTCGGGAATACATTCAATTTTTCTAGTAGAAATTCACATTTTCCAAGCCTGGAGAATATCATTGCCTACATTTTTTATAAATAACTTTTTCGATATTCTATACCACAATAGAATTATCAAACGATCTCACACTAAAAACTCACCCTGTATATCCAAGATCAGTACTACCATAGCTGTGGAAAAAAGAGCTGAAGCGTCGCTTACAAAAAGATTCATGTGAACTACAAAAATGCAAGCAATAAGAAACATAAGAGGAATTTTTCTCAGAGATAGAATAATGAACGAGGATATATTAAGCGAAACCAGAGCCTAGCTGTTGTAATTCATCCTTGCTCGAAAGACACGTGACGCTTTGTTGAGAGATAATGACCAACAGGACCAACCTCTCACGTGCATCAAAGCATCACGTGCCATTGGAGCAAAGATGAATATACATACATCCACATGTAGTACCTATCTAATGCTAAATCCATCGACTTCATATCGCTATATTTTTATGTTAAATTCTTTAAGTAACTAAAAGGTTTTCAGACCTTCCAACTAAGACCAACTAGCAACAGCTAGTTGCAACTACTGTACACTGGACGTTTCTCGCTGACGATGGTCAGTTTTGACCGAAAATATTTTGTGATAATCCATTTGGATGATATTTTAAACATTTTAATAAATTTATATGCCAATATACATTACAGCCAACTACGGGATTTTCCCTTTAAAATGTAACTCACAATCTCGTTGTACCATCAAGTAACTTTTTTTTCTCGAATTTATAAATGTTTTATTTTCTTATTTCGTCGGCTTAGGGACACACAAACCTAACTACATTTCAGGTAAGGGCGAACTTCCTATGATAATATCACAGCCGATTTCTATCACTAAGCAGACGATTTATTCTGATCGAATATATCAACACCCTGTATATGCAATCTCAAGTTTAAGAAATGTTCTCAAATTCTCATGTCTCAAACTCTCATGTCTCAAATTTGATGTCATTCCGAGACATCATCGATGTATTTTTTACCTCTTTGGTAAATAATGGTGGTAGATAATGGGTTTTTGAATAACAAAAGTTTTTACCATTACTTTTTTTGTTAGTTCCCAATACATTTACCAACATGTAATCATAATAAATGTATATTGTTATATTGATAGTACTTTTAAAATGCCAATTAGCACTAATGCTTTTGTATTATTATGTAATGTATTACTAGCAAACTCTTAAGATGTGATTATGGAAATAGCGCAGATTACGATAGTTCGTATTCAAAAATTGCTTTACTAAATTCTAAAATAGATTGATTTGTTTAATAAAGAAAATCCTGTTTATACAGTGACGACGTTTAAGTTGAAATAAATTCATTTTTTTCACGAATGGGCGATTTTTGGAAATAAATCCCGAAATAGGTCGATTTTTATGTGTTTAAATTATGTTATGAATTTTTGGCATATTATATCCTAGTATTAGTGACATCATCCATCTGGGCGTGATGACGTAAACTATGATTTTTTTAATGATAATAGAGGTCATGTGCTAGCTTATTTGAAAGATTATTAAGTTCATTTACAGTAATATAAACATTAACATAATAATTAATACAGGGTCCCCAAATTTATTTTATTTAAATTAATTGACACAAAAAGAAGAATGTATGTAATTTATTTAATTCAAAATACATTTTGTTGCTGTCAGAAAGCAGAAAAAAATTTCTATTTGACAAATAAATATTGCTTTTCGCTTAAATTAAATATTCAAACTGCCAAGAGGCAGGTGGGTGGCAGCTTTAACATTGAAGTTGTTCTGAAGCTATTTCCTTGTGGCATTTTTATAATCAAGTTAATAAAATCATTTTTTTTTGGTAAAATTGTGGCTTATTTCCCATTGAAAATAGTTGATTTTAACATTGAATTTAAGCGAAAAACAATATTTATTTATCAAATAAACATTTTTTTTTCTGTTTTCTGATAGCAACAAAATGTATTTTGAATTAAATAAATTACATACATTCTTCTTTTTGTCTCAATCAATTTAATTCAAAAGATTTCTTTGGGGCACCTTGCATAAATAATTATGTTAATGTTAATATTACTGAATAGAGAATTTAATAACCTTTCACATGAGCTAACATGCGACTCCTATTCTCATTTAAAAAAAAATCATCGATTACGTCATCACGCTCAGATGGATGACGTCACTAGTATGATATATATGCCAAAAGATCGTAATTTAAAAATAAAAATTGACCTCTTTCGGAATTTATTTCCAACATCGCCCATTCGTGAAAAACGAATTTATTCCAACCTAAACGTCCTCACTATATATCCGCATAAAAAGTGATTCGTGATCACTCTGGACCGTACCGTCTGGTGCGGTAAGGTGATAAAAATCTAGTTGGATGGTTTTGTCTATCTTTAAATCACTCTGCCTCTTTCTCATACACACACTCTTTTTCCTCTCGTGCACTTTTTTCTTTGCCTCTGTCTCGCACTCTCTGTATTTCTATCTATCTTCTTCTTTCTCTATCTGTCCCTCTTTCTCTCTATTTGACTCCCTATCTCTTTCTTTCTCTTACATATTCTATCTCTTATGTCATACGGTTCACACTATATTATTCTCTGTCTCTCACGCGATCTCTTTTTCTCTACTTGTTTCGCTTTTTTTCTCTAACAAGTACTCTTTCTCCCTATATTAATACCAAATAATAGTTAGATGTATATTGTTCGTCCGCTATAACTTTTCCCATGCGTCATGATTCATTTTCAAACAAATTAAGTCAAAACATAAAGTGAAACGTACGTCGATGTGTATAGCATATAGTATACAGTATACACAATGTGATATACACATCGACGTACGTTTCACTTTTTATGTTTTGACTTAATTTGTTTAAAGTGTATATCCTTTATATCACAAGACTTTTTCAATTCTACCCCCAAAAATTTACTTGCAAAATTTAATTTGCCGAATCTGCATTTAATTGTCAAATTTTACTAGGTACATATATACATACTTTTCGTAAGATTTGTTGTTATTTTGTTTTTATAATTCAAGTGATTTTTTTGAAAGGAGCAGTTATGGATATGACAGATGAAGGTAAGTCCTCAATATAGAACCAATTTACCCTTCTAGAACTTCAATCAAAAATTAAATTTTTTGTATAATTTTCAATGTAAACGAATGTTTTTAGTTATTACCCTCTACTCACAGATACTGCATAAGGGTTATTTCGTAACAAAGATTAGAGTATCTACTTTCATAAATAGTTTCCTCATAAACTTTCTCAAAGTTTTCACAAAATTAAATAAAAATGAAAATACTTTGAGTAGTACAAGCTAATTTATGAATTTGTTATTTAATATTAAATTTTAAATTAAAAAAAATGGTTCAATATTGAGTACTCCCTTCCTGTGGTATATCAATGACTGTCCTTTCACAAAAATTACTTGAAAATATAAAAATAAAAAAACATCACACTGTAGCAAAATCTTACTACTAATCGCAGCCAAACAGTATAAACGAAGGGAGTGCTGTAAAATTTGTTTGGTTCTAGTGAAAGCTATTGTGGGTGGGGTGGTTCCACATAACGTCACATACAGCTAGCTGTTTTTATCGGCCCAAAATGCTAGTTTTCGAAATTTCCAGCTTTGGCCAGCTTTTGCTGTTTGGTGATTTGTGGCGTCGCACAGTGGTTCCAAATGCTGAAAACGTGGTCATGAGGCGAAGGAAAAAGTCCCTATCTAGGGATTTTCATGTTTACAGTTGTTTTCTCATACTATCGTAAAGTCGTAATACGCAGGTATGAGGATCAGACTGGATGTATTGTGGTTCACAGCTCAGGAACAAGTGAGCCATGTCCGAGGTTATTTTGGCCGGCAGAGAAAGTGTAAAAGAACGCGTATATTGAAAACGCTGTAAAACGTTTTGTGGTTTATCAATTTTATCGCTATAAAGCAGATTCTTCTTTTTTAAGTATGTAGTAATGTAAGATGTAAGTTAACTTAAGTTTTAGTAACAATAAATGCCTTAAATTTGTTACTACATAAATAGTGAAAATATACTTGAAATAATCAAAATTTTGTAAAGATACATTCAAAAAGTACAAAATTCTACATAATTCTGCGACTAATGTTTATTAGTCTTAAAATATATTGTAAGAAGATACAGAATCACTTTGGTCTAGCTGCCTATAATTGCCTATGCATTGCTGGCAGTTATTTGAATGCAAAAGTGGAAAATGACGCATATTACACTATTCTGGCGATTGTGGAGTATTTATGGGTGGTTGTACAAAAGTAATAGGTTCTGAATATTGTACTTCATAATCAAAATGTATTGGTGATCAGCAATTTTAAAAACCCCTTATAATATAAATTTTTAAACACATATGCATTTAAAATAAAATTTTCGAAATTCTTTCGGCTATATTGGATCCGCCATTTTATTTTAATAAAAAGTAATGTTAGATTTGTAATCAACGACCTTAAATTACCAAATTTGACAAAAAAATTTGCGTTTTGATTGATACTTTCAATTTCTTTCCGCCATGTTGGATCTGCCATTTTGTTTTTCAGAAAAAAATAATGTCAGATTCGTAATCAGCGATGCAAAAAACCCCTAAGAACGAAAGTAATTCCGAAATGTATAAACAATATACGCTTTTAAAGGTTCATGACTACGTTTTCAGCATTTGGAACCACTGTGCGTCGCTCGAATTAGACTCGTCAAAAAATCATTTCCATTTAAAGTTTTAATAATTTTGGTACATTTTAAAGCTAATAATCATAAAATAACAAAAAATAATAAGCTTAATTCATTTCTAAAAAAATTGTAGAAAACTTCGTAAAAAACTAATTTCACTAATATTGAAGGAGAGGGACATCGTTTAAAAGAATAAAAAGAATTAGTTATGCATGATTTCGAATAATAGAATAAAAATTAATATTCTAAAAAGATCACGACGATACGATCTGTTCCTTAACATTAACAAGTAAAATCCCTCCTTGCTCCAATGATTATGTAACACCAGTGTGGCTTTTGGTTTCTTTCTATGTGTCTCATCTTCCAACTACCGACATACCTTGACATATTTTTTTCTTTATAGTTGCAATCAAAACTTGTAAATTTAGAAAACCTCTTATCGAAGGAAGTCGAAGAGAAAAAGAAGCTTTTAGAAGAGTGCCAACTGCTTAAAAGTCAAAAGACACAATGTAGCACGCAAGCCGACTCGACAGCTACAATAGAAAAACTGTCAGAGGTGAGTTTATTACTCTTTTTTATTATGATCTCTTTATTTTGTACCGGGTGTCCCAATAAGAATGGCTCTCGGCCATATCTCAGGAACCGTTTATAGTATAGCTTTGAGAAAAAAATATTTATAACAGAAGTTGCCTCGGGAAAGCCTGTAAATTATTTTCATAATTGTAGGTCCACCGCTAGAGGGCGTAATTGAATACCAAAAATAAAAAAATCAAAATTTTACAAAATTTACCTAATGAAAGAGCACTGGAAATCCAATCATCGTATTCTTCATAAAATTCTGCTCATATTTGATTTCACAAGTTTAAGTCTACTTTTGCAAATAAGAGCTGGGGGTGAGTGGGAACCTTCTTATGGAAAAATGGCTGTAAGTCCGGTTCTGCTAAATCGAATTTTGCATACTTGGTCTTTTTGAAAAGTGTTTTATTTTCGAAATAGCCTAATAACTAATATGCAAGCTAGGAGGCGTTATTTAATTATTTTCAGAAATCTAGTTTTCCTTGGAAAATATTAAACACAAGTATGCATTTTTAATCCTGTATTACAAAATTAGACCAAATTAGCAACATAATACCGAAAACCGCATGTCGATACCTATTTTCTATCTCGAGATATCTTAAGAAATGTGTACATTTTAAATATAACTGTTACTGTCACCGGTAAACGAGGTTATGGAAAAGTAATGTGCTATGGAAAAACAAATAAACATTTTCCAGATGTAAACGTATATAATTAATTAAAACAACAATAAGACAAACAACACCATAAAATATAACAAAGAAATAAAAGCAACTACTTACTTAGTCTTAGTGACTGCCTAAATGTTCAAATTGTTGCCCATCATTTACTCTTTCAAGATTAGATTGAATAACAACAGATTTAACTGTTTTAGACTTTTATTTATGGGGACGGATTAAAGACCTTGTTTTTGCCGCTAGGCCCACAAAAATCTAGAGAATACGAAACGCCATTCAAAGCATTGCGAAAGCAGAAATTGAGACTGCTGTTCAATATACTCTTGAAAGAGTAAATGCTTGTATTGAGATGATGGGCAACAATTTGAACATTTAGGTCGTCACTAAGTTGCTTTTATTTATTTGTTATATTTTACAGTGTTGTTTGTTTTATTGATGTTTTAATTAATTATATACGTTTACATCTGGAAAATGTTTCTTTGTTTTTTCCATAGCACATTAATTTTCCTTAACTTCGTTTACCGGTGACATTAACAGTTGTTTAAAATTTACACGTTTCTTAAGATACCTCGAGATAAAAAAAGGTATCGACATGCGGTTTTCGGTATTATGTTGGTAATTCTGACTAATTTTGTAATACAGGATTAAAAATGCATACTTGTATTTAATATTCTCCAAAGAAAACTAGATTTTCGAAAATAATTAAATAACGTCTACTAGCTGGCATATTACTTATTAGGCTATTTCGAAAATAAGATTCTTACCATTAACCAAAGAGCTGTTTTCAACAAGACCAAGTATGCAAAATTCGATTTAGCAGAACCGGACTTACAGCCATTTTTTCATAAGATGGTTCCCACTCACCCCCACCTCTTATTTGCAAAGGTAGACTTAAACTTGTGAAATCAAATATGCGCAGAATTTTATGGAGACTATGATGATTAGATTTCCAGTGCCCTTTCATTAGGTAAATTTTGTAAAATTTTGATTTTTTTAATTTTTGATATTCAATTACGCCCTCTAGCGGTGGACCTACAATTATGAAAATAATTTCCAGGCTTTTCTCGAGGCAACTTTTGTTTTAAATATTTTTTTCTCAAAGCTGTACTATAAACGGTTCCTGAGATATGGCCGAGAGCCATTTTTATTGGGACACCCGGTACAAAAATTATTTCTATAAATTTCTCAGCTGATTATAAAGTCTGTATTCGAAATTCGATATGATTGTAAGGTTATCGTTTTAAAAACATATACTGCAGAGCAGTTTTCGATGATGAATGAGTGCAGTTCTATGGTGGCGTGTATTCATTATATTATGTATGTAGTTGAACAAATCGTTGTCAAGGACTCCTAAAAGTTAAGGTAAGGTCTGGACTTCTAGGAGGCCACTTGGGCGTCGAGCCAAGTGGACGTCAGCCGTTTCGACTTTGGCCATTTTGGCGTCGGAATTAATTAATTGGTAACGTTATAGGTTACTTCTGTCAGTTCAATAATTAAAAAGTTGACTTTAGACTTTACGTTTCTAAGATTACTGATGTTGCTACGGTCACTTTAAAACACGCGATTTTTTGCTGAGTTATCAGAAGATGAGAGGATTTCAGACTCGGAATCGTACATTTCCAAATGAAATTATAAAAGAGTAAGTAAGTCGAAAGACTAACTACTAAATACGATAAAGACATTTTATTTGATTTTTATGAACAGTTACTTGATTTAGTTTATTACTTTATACTTTATTTTAATTTATATTTGTTGAATATTTTTTGTAGATTGGATGTAAACACATAATATTATGTAATACGTGTAATACTGTATTTACAAATAATAATAGTATATTATTCAACGAGCATGTAATGATGCCTATTATGAAGTTTGCGACACGAGCCGTAGGCGAGTTATTCGCCTACGGCTCGTATTCTTTAATCTTTTATTTTAATTCTTTAATCTTAATTCTTTTAATTTTTTATTTTGTAATCAACTACTCGAGATTTAAATTATAATAATTTACAAAAATACCTAAATGCTGTTTACCCCTAGTGCGTGGCTGAATAATTGGTTGCCTACTATTACCAAATTCTTATTTATTGTAAAAATACAACAAGAACTAGTCAATCCAAGTTCTATTCATTTCCGAAAATTTATAAGCATAAATTTGTACCTACTGTCAGTGAATCTAATAAATAGGAAGTGGCTATTGTCGGTGGACGTATTTTATATAGTTATAATGTATATTTACATTTAACTATATATAATATAATAATATAACTATATATAATATGTTATAACAAAGTTAACACAATATAACTTGAAAAATAAACACAATATTAGTTATACATTCCAATTAACACAAACAAAATGCGCTAATGTCACTGTCACTAAAATAAATAATAAACAAGCTATAAAGTTTTATAGGTCTGGATCCTGCGTATGAAAAAAAAGTTAATTAATAGCAAGCTGAAAATTTGTTAATAGCTTAAGGGTGTCTAGTCGGACAAACTTTGATATATGGGAACACTGGAACAGGGGAAGTTTTAATTGTGGAACAGGTTAAAAATTTGGAACGGTCAGACCACGAAAACGGCACATGTATTTTGTCCGACAGAACAGACTTAAACTCTTCGAACAGAGATTAAACTCTCATGCAAAAATCAGATTGCTATTTATCACCAAATGGGCGTTTTAACGAGTGGAACATGTAGAATATGTGAAATGACAGGAATTATGACAGGTGATAAATAGCAGTCTGATTTTTGCATGAGAGTTTAATCTCTGTTCGGAGAGTTTAAGCCTGTTCTGTCGGACAAAATAAATGTGCCGTTTTCGTGGTGTGACCGTTCCAAATTTTTAACCTGTTCCACAATTAAAACTGCCCCTGTTCCAGTGTTCCCATATATCAAAGTTTATCCGACTAGACACCCTTAAGATATTAACAAATTTTCAGCTTGTTATTAATCAACTTTTTTTTCATACGCGGGATCCAGACCTATTAGTAAACCAGCTATAAACGTAAAAAATATACTGACATTGTTACAGTTAAAATTCCTTTAAAATTTTTTCGAAGTTAATCATTGGTATAAGTTGCAATAATTATTGTATTAAATAAACAAGTTTAAGTAATTTTATTTGCAATTGATATGCGCCACTTGAATCTAACTGCAGCCCGTGAGTAATGACCCGTGAGTAATGAACTATTACTCACGGGTACAGTAATGGGTGCTATTATCTGTGAAAAAATAGCGAATAATGAGCATGTTATTAAACAATCGTAGAAAAAATATTTTTTATAGCGGTACTATTTTTTGTTTATTTAAACAACGCTGTAGAGTCCGTAAATCAAGTTTTCTAAAACGCGCGTGTTTTAAAATGACCATGGCATCATCAGTAACCTTAGACTTAAAAAAGTAACCTATAACGTCACCAATTAATTCCGACACCGAAACGACTAACGTCCACTTGTCCCGTCGCCCAAATGGCCCCGCCGAAACGGCGACGCCCAGATATCCCATTCCGAACTATGGTACCATGAACATCTAGAAGTCTCCTAGAAGTCAAAGCTGAAGGAGCAAATGTCCGCCTCTCGAAGCACTTCGTTCACCCTGGTATTTCCTGTACATGTCTTCTTAAGTAAAACATTAGTTTCCCAAATCTTTGTAAAGCATCGCATATAGTACTTTGCGGAACGCCAAGTATATTTTCAATATTATATCGAATGAAACGCCAATCATTTTGAAAAACAACAGCTTCTGTTTTGTTTTACTTGATTTAGAGCTGGCATGTGTCCGAGCTCTTACTTGTTGGCGGCGTCGAGTATCAATTTCACCAGCAAAATAGATACGGCTATTTCGTTTAGTTCTTGAATATTCTTGGACAATCGTTACTTGCATAACTGCTTAAATTATTCATTAATGTAATTAATAGATATGGTTATTTTTCACTAACTATGTATTCAGTGATAATTTATAAACTGTGCAATAAAAACTAATAATCGGAAAACAGAAAAATTAATAAAGTAATTTTAATAACATACTGTTCCTATCATAACGACTAGATAAATTTTGAACATCTTTAACTAATAAAATATATAAAATTATTATAGTATACAGCAATGGTGCCGATTTTAGCACTTCGTTCAGTGTATTATATCTAATCAAAAATTAAACATTCTGTATATTTTACTTTTATTATATTTTTTAGGAGGTGAATCATTTACGAGAACAACTTAGATTAGAACAAACTAAAAACGGAGACGTAGGAGTTTGTATTAAAGTAAGATTGACTTAAGCTAACAATTAATAGACGTATTTTTATTCGATTTTTTAACAGCTTCCGATCTGGAAATCAAAGTATTAATATAAAAAATTGATTCAAGAGGTTATTGAAAAAAAAACTATTTAAAGGGTTAAATGTTATGTTTATATAGGAGTAGCCACAGTTTGGTTGTAATGGCAATTACATTTTTACCAAAAAAATATTTGACGTTTCTATTTCCACTCCGGAAATCGTTTTCAAAAGATTATTGAGAAAATATGTTAAAAACATTTGTGTATAACCGTCAGTAGTTGTTGAGATTGTCATATCAAAATCAACAAATTGAAGTTTGAGTACTTGTCTATGTTGGTTATAGGTAACAGACAGTTTTGTCTAAAGGAATATGAGGATGGATGTTTTATGCCCTATGGCTGTTTTATGTGGTTCTGTGCGGTGTTCGTAAATATTAAGTGCTTTGAGTATAAGTTGTAAATTGTATTTTTGTGTATTATGTGTTGTCCGTCCTAAAATAAAACGAGGTATGTGCAGCTAACTTAAAACCGAGAAATGGGCTCTCAAAGTTTTTTCTCAGTACTCTATATGTTTGGACAACTTTTTGACGCAAAACATGTTCTAATGATAGTTGAACATTATTTAAAAATATATTTTTAAAAAAATCATGTTTTTATGACAGCTGTAAATAACAAGTCATATACCGCGTTTTAATTGAGCAGTGGACATATTAGTGGATCAGAAATAGTGCCGTATCTGCATTTTATTTACAAATAGGATTTTTCACAAGGCAGAATAGTTGCCAAAAAAGAAAAATAAATAGCTTATAATTGTTTATTATAAATATACGCAAAATACCTACAGGTCATACATGTTCAAAATACAAATAATCGGAATGTTTAAAAAGTTTAAACAGTTTAAAAAATGAAAAAATTAATCAAGTTAAAACGCGGTAAATACGCTGTGCTCAATTAAAACGCGGCAAGTACATGATACTCGCTAGCACATACCGCTTTTTAGTTGAGTACTCTGTAGATACCGCATTTTAATTAAGCAACTATTAAAATTTAGCACATACGTCATATTCCAATTTGTTTATTTTGGTAGTAAATAAAATGATACGGCTTTCAGACATTGCAGAAGCATAAAAAATAAGGTCACAAGGAAACAACATATAACAAAAACTCGATTTCAAGTTTTTTGCAGATTTCGCGTTTTAATTGAGGACGGCTGCCTATTAGTTTTGAATATTTCGATCATTCTGACCATAATAATTATTTTATTAACTGCTTCTTTAAATAGTTTAGTTGTTGTGGAGAACCATTTCCTCAGGTTCTTTAACCATGATATTCTTTTTCTCCCTATATCCCACTTACCGAATACTTTGCCTTGAAGGATTATTTTCAGTAGTCTATATTTAGTGCCGTCTCTCATTATGTGTCCGAGATATTCTAACTTTCTCTTTTTAATTGTAAACATCACTTCTCTTTCTTTCCCCATTCTTCGCAGTACGGTCTCGTTGGTTATCTTGTCCGTCCATGATATCCTTAGGATTTGCCTGTATAGCCACATCTCGAAGGTTTCAAGTTTTTTCTCCATCGCTTCAGTGAGTGTCCAGGATTCAAATCCGTAGTACAATATTGAGAAGATATAACATCGTAGGAGCCTTATTTTTATCTCGAGATTAAGGTTGTGGCTTTTTAAGAGTTTGGCCATGTTGTTGAATGCACTCCTAGCCTTCTCTAATCTACACGTTACTTCTTGTGAGTGATTTCACTGTTATTTTACTATTGTTCCAAGATAGGTCCACTGGTGTGTTATTGATAAGCAGTTGGACGTCTCTAATTTTATTTTTGCTGATGACCATACATGTAGATTTTGATATGTTTACTTGTAGTCAGTTTACTTTGTTTATGACTTGTTGTCAAACTGTCTGCAAAAATAACGGTATCGTCTGCATAGCAGATGTTTTTCAGGTGTTCTCTATTTAAGAGTATTCCATGTTCGCAATTTTCCAAGGCTTCACTAAATATATCCTCTGAATACAGATTAAATAGTATAGGACATATAGTTGAAAGTCTTTGCATCCTTGCGTGTGTAGAGTGTATGATTGAGACTTGTATTTCGCATTTTCCTAACTCTTTTGTTATCCTCCTTCATGGTTATTGATGCATCTCTCCATTGTAGTATGTGTTCATTGTCCCAGGCATGTTTGTATATCTGTGATTTGTCAAAATCACTGTGTTTGATGTATGTTTCATGATCGTTTATCCTGATGCTTAGTGGTCTTGCAGTTTTTCCTATATAGAAACTGTTGCGTTAACAGGGAATGTTGTAAGTTCTTTGAGCTCTCCTATGTGTTGTTCAGTTTGGTTTTGGACATGATAAATCTGCATTGGTTGTTTAAGTGTCGTTGTGACGTACTTATTTCCTATCCTGTTTAACTTTTCTGATAAGGTCTATACATAGATAAAGGGTGTACTTTTTTGGGTGTAGCAGGATTATTTGTGTTGTTTTGTTTTCTCCCATAATTTACGAACACTCCCAAACACAGAACCACATAACATAGACTTATTGCACAAACACACAGAATAATCAGAATTTGGATGTATCAGAGGGCATAAAACATCCACCTACATATCCTTTCAGCCAATATTGGCTGTTACCTTTAATCTTCATAGACAAGTAGTCAAACCTCAATCAACACATTTTCTCATTAATGTTTTGAAAACGATTTCCGGAGTGGAAGTGGAATCGTCAAGTATTTTTAGGTATAAATGTAATAGGGAACTTGCATAAAATTTTAAATTCGAAAAAAAATGTTATAAATCACAACAGAACATAATTTAAAACATGTATCAAAGATTAAAAAGTTTTGTTTGGCTTTCGTTTGGCCCCTAAAGATGATTAAAAATTCAAATTAAAACAGGTGGCCCAAAACGCGTCGTGACGTCATTCGTTTAAATTATATTTACATTCTTCCAAAAAAGTAAACAGAATTTAAAATTAGACATTATAAACGTCAGTAGAAAATACAGTTATGTAACCTCACAAGTGTTTTTGATCGTTTGAACTATTTTAAATTAACTAAAGGTTCTCTAAACCAAGGCCAGAAAACAAAATATATATATATATATATATATATATATATATATATATATATATATATATATATATATATATATATATATATAGATTTTAAATTTGTACTTGTTATTATGAGGTTTTAAGGCATGAAATTTTGGAAATCTTATTTTTAAAGGAAACTGAATATTATTATGCAATAAAAAAATGTGCAAGTTCCCTATTAGGTTTGGCATTCGTTTTGACACTGACACTATTAAATGACATTTAAAATAGTTCAAACGATCAAAAACACTTGTGAGGTTTCTCTACTGATTTTCTACTGACGTTTATAATGTCTAATTTTAAATTCTGTTTACTTTTTTGGAAGAATGTAAACATAATTTAAACGAATGACGTCACAACGCGTTTTGGGCCACCTGTTTTAATTTGAATTTTTAATCATCTTTAGGGGCCAAACGAAAGTCAAACAAAACTTTTTAATATTTGATACATGTTTTAAATTATGTTCTGTTGTGATTTATAACATTTTTTTCGAATTTAAAATTTTATACAAGTTCCCTATTGTGGCATATACAGGGTGTCCAGAAACTCTCCCGACAAACGAAGACCAGAGATTCTTCAGATAATTTTAAGACAATTTAACCCAATTCACCTAGTCCGAAAATGCTTCCTACAGGAGCTAGAGCTCTTCGAAGATGGCGTCTTGGAATTAGTTTTTCTTAAATATCTCCAGAACGCTTCTATTTAGAAAAACGAACACTTGTATGCTTACTTACCTTCCAGAGGTAAATCGATTCCATCAATTGCGAATTTCTAGTACCAGTCATAGGCGTTCGTTGTGGGTAGGGCAACGGTTATTTTATTGTGAGGTATTCTAGTACAAAAAGGTACTCCTGCTTTAAGTCGGTAGGATGAACTGTTTTCTAGAAAAATCGATTTGAAAATTTTTCGTCTTATGAATTTGAAAAAATTTTCACACAAAACAGGTGTATTTTATCGACTAAAAGCAAGAGTAACTTTTAGTACTAAAATACCTCATAATTTAATCAAGTGTCAAAAATGCTTAAAAATTAAAGACAAAAAATTATGCGATAAAATAACCGTTGATCTATCCAAAACGGACGCATATGACCGGTACTAGAATTTCGCATTTGGGAAAATCGATTTATCTCTGGAAGATAAATAAACGTACCAGTTTTCGTTTTTCTAAACAGTTTTTTTTTTAATTTTTTTTTTCATATTCAACAAACGACAAATTTTCAAATCGATTTTTCTAGAAAACGGTGTATCCTACCGACTTAAAGCAACAGTATCTTTTAGTACTAGAATACCTCACAATTTAATAATCCAGTGTCAAAAATGCTTAGAAGTTAAAGACAAAAAGTTAATAACCGTTGTCCTACCCAAAGCCGGCGCCTATGACCGGTACTAGAAATTCGTATTTGATGGAATCTATTTTTGTCTGAAAAATAAATAAGTGTACCAGTTTTTGTTTTTCTAAATAAAAGCGTTCTGGAGATATTTAATAAAAACTAATTCCAAGACGCCATCTTCAAAGAGCTCTAGCTCCCTTAGGAAGCATTTTCGGATTAGGAGAATTGGGTTATATTGACTTAAAATTGTCTGAATAATCTCCGGTCTTCGTTTGTCGGGAGAGTTTCTGGACACCCTGTATATTCGGTGGCATCTGTGAAAATGGTGTTTGGAGGATGAGGTACAACTACGAGATATACCACATACATAAACATATATTTGGTGGTAAAGACATAGTATCTCTTAAAAATAGGAAGACTAAGATGGGCAGGACATCTAGCAAGATCACAGCAGGACATCCCTCCTTTACCGTATTTCAGACATGCGATTCAGTGTACGGAGAATAGGACCACTGCAAGTTAAATGAGAATTTTGTTGACAACGTTGCCGCTCTCAACGGCAGCGGCCGTGAAAGGTAGTATTAGGCAGGTACTTGTAGAGGATTATCGCTGTTAACTGTTAACTGCTGTGAAATACTAAAAGAGGATTTACTTATGATAATTCACAGAATATTGCAAGATATCACAAAAATTCCCGCTTGCAATATACAACCATACTAATTCTAACGTTTGAAACGTAGAATAGAAGAATCCTTATGTCATAACCTGTGGGAAGTAGAAATAGGGGTAGGCCAAAACTCTAGATGGAAGGATGGTGTAGACGAGGATGGTAGAAAAATAGGCACAGCAAACTGGCAACAGTTGGCAATGGGTAGAACTGACTGGTGTAATATACTTGGGAAGATCGAGGTTCTTTTATAGGGCTGTAGCACCATTGATGATTATGAAATGTAATTGTCATTACAACCAAACTGTTGGTAATCCCATATAAAGAACATTTAACTTTGAGATGCCACAAGTTACAGTTTCAGGACCTTATTGTAATAATTATATCTTTACTTCCAGGCACAAAATTGTAATAATTCTTCAAATGGACCTTCTTTTCTTGACGTAAGTATTATCTAATGTATACAACTTTCAAGTGACTTTTATTAACACAGTTTAAACATTTCGAGCTTACTAACTCTGTACTAACCTTCTTTTACTAGCATTGTTTGTCGTCGTCGTCTAGTGTAGCTTCGTCTCTTATCGAAGATTATAAAAAACCAAAGAATAAAAAAAGAAAGAAGAAGGTATTTAGTGTAGTGCATGTCGTTTTAACAGTATTGATATTTTTAACCGACTTTGTATTTTAAAAGCATGAAAAATGGTGTAGATTTTTATTTTCAAGCAATATGTAGATATTATTTAGCCTATTTTATGTTTTTCATCGACACTTCATATTTTTAAACACCGACGTTTATGGAAACATCAAAGTATGCATTCACATTGAATTTACAAAGATTTCGTAATATTTTATATTTTGCACTTTCTTCTCTAGTTCGTGTATTTCTTCATTTGAAGGAAATAATCATATTAAAATAAAATTTCTATTCCATAGATTGTTTGTTTGCTCATCCGTCCGCCCATCTGCTCAGTCTTAGATTGAAAATCTGTTCACAAGGTATCCATCTCAGAATTTGTTTTTCAGTGACATCCAAGTACTGGTCATGTAGTGAGAATGGAAGCTGAAAAGGGCCCTATTTAGATGTACGTATTTTTTATATCTGGCCACCAGCGATTAGTGACTACTTACGACTTACAGACATCGAAAGATTATTCCAAGGAAAGAATTTGTATAAAATGAGGAAATTATGGAGGAAATCGATGACACCAAAGAGGAGTCGTTTTAGAAAAAATACGTTTTATTGTTAGAAAAACGTCTGAATGAGTATATCAATAATATAGCTGGGTTTTATGATAACGAAAAAGTTTTCATTTTAGACAAAAGAATACTTTTTGAATTAGATCAGAGGATTGTTGAATACAGTCGTTTGACAAACTGTGACAATAAATTCTAGAGTTCTCGCAAAAAATTGCCACACGTACAGTTGAGTCCGCGAGTCTTTACCCGTGCGTCATTAATACCTGGCGAGATAAAACACATACTTTTTATCTAGCATAATTCTCTTCCACGCATGAAACTAATGACAAACCAGCTGCCGCCTGTTACTAAGTAAAAACACATGTTATTTTTATGAACGATCTAGACTCAGTGCATTGAAAAGAGATAGGTACAAAGAAAGACGATAGGGGAGGTTTTCACATATTTTAAGTACAATTTCTGACGTTTTGGTTTGTTGAATTTTTTGCTGTTATTTTGTCGAATTTTTGCATTTTGAAGTTTTTTATAGTATACAAACAGTTGTTTACACAACTAATTTTATATTGGAGTTAGAAATTTTATGAAACGATTATGTTATTTTACAATAAATTTTGACAACGTACAAATAACCTCATTGTGGACACATTTAAGGAATGCTTGTGTTTATAATGTTCCGCCAAAGTGAATAAAATAACAAAAAGAAAATATGTTATCGAATTTTTTTATAAATTGTTTATTTATTTATTAATCAATGATAATAAAAGAATTTTTTCTACGGTCGTGCTTAAACAGCCACTTTTTAGTACGCATTACAGCCACTTTCTAGCACGCATTTCGTTTCCGAAAGTTGCACTTTCCCGCACAGCGTGCGTGAAAGTAAATTTTCCCGCACGGCGTGCGGGAAAGTAGAATACCTTCTGATATGGCATTACAATATACTATAATACATGCAATAAACTAATATTTAGATATTATTTACTAATTTATTTCAAATGTATCTTATTGTGTTCATGTTTTAATGAAATTAACGCAATAATTTGATGAAATAAAATTATTTTGACATAATATTTAAAAGTCAAATCAGTAGAAAATTACAATGGTTTTAAATCGTCGTCATGGAAACCAATATCGTCATCGTGGTAACCCATTATATTGAAAGTTTGGTTTTGACAACCTTATCAAAGAATTAATTTGTGTATTTTCACTCCTAAAATAAAAATTGATATGACTCTATTTTTTGTGGTTTTTTTCCAAATCTACGTCCCTAGAAAAAATATTGTTTCTAACTCATGCGGAAAGTGTCTTCCCCGTACTCGACTGCTTGCCCGAACTCCGCTATCGCGTAGTTCGGGTCAACGGCAGTCTCGTGCGTGAAAATATCACTTTCCGCACTAGTTGGGAAAATAACTATATTGAGCTACTTCAATTGTAGCTGTAATTATGCACCAAAATTTTAAAGCAAAACTTAAATTTGACATTCTGTTTATTTGATAACGTCAAATTTTTTACTATAACCCGTGATCGGAATAATACCCACTTTCTGTCACTTACTGTTGCGTTTAGTAAATTTCAGACTTATTTCGAATGCTTTAAATGATGACGCACGGTTAAAGACTCGGGGACTCAACTGTAATTAGATTCCCTGTAATAATTATAATTGTCTCGATGACTGCCACAAATGCTAAAGGCAGAGAGCTTGGTCGCCTTATATTGACCATAAATTACTTTGTATGTAGTTTGGCTGGCTATCACTTTAAAACTTTCACGTAAAAAGTAACGTTTTAGGTCAAAAAGTCGCTTTCTACGTGCCGAAGCCAAATTCCATTACAAAAGTCCTAGATAACCAATTGTAACAGAAACTCCTGCACAGCTTCTGAACGACTCCCATAATAGTGACGTAGAACGCAATTTTGGCGTGAATAGTGACGTTCAACACCAGATTTTACGTCAACTGTGAGCTTTCACGTCAAAATCATTTTATTTCATTTACGGTGATTCGGTGAGCTGCTGTGATAAATACCACTATGTTAAATCTTAAAAGAAAACGTCCAGGTTCAAAATAGCAAAGTTGGCAGAAAACTCCCTTCATAGCTCTCAATCGTCACGTAGAACGCGACGACTCGACGTGAAAAGTGAAGTTTTGACGAGAAACGTGACGTTGAATGTCACATTGAAAATCAACTGCCACGAATTCCGTCAAAATGTTACTTTCTACGGTGCGGCAAAATAACAGTACTGAAATGCATATGCCTCAAACTTATATGTGTCATGCGCCGAAACGTACTGAGTGCTTTCCGAACGTCGGTATAATGTACCTATGTGAATGTCGTGTTAATGTTAGCTGCTTCAGAATGGTTCTTAGTTTTGCAGACAATTTTTTTATTATGGAGTACTATTTTCGGTCATACGGAAAAGGTCACGAAAACGGTCCACACTTAAAATCAACAATGGTTTCAGCAGGACGTGGTAACCTTAAAATCGCCTTATTTTACGTGGCAGTGATTTTTCATACACATCGCACTCATTAGGAATAACGTCACCTGATGTATACATATGGGGAATGCTGAAGGAGGCAGACCGATCCACCGTCTAACATTCCGATATTGCGGACTAGAATTAAACATTTTTTTCGTACCAGGGGGCATCTTTATCATCTGTTTTATTGGGAACTTCACGTCGCCGAGAATAATGTTTGCAAGGTTATATCATACATAGATATATACTACGTAAATATATAAATAATCATAAACTTTTTAATATTCATTTCAGTACTGTTTATTTTGCCGCATACTGTACTTGACGGAGCCAAATCCCACTAGCAATCTCATTACAAAACTCCTAGATAAGTTTAACAGAAACCTCCACGCAGTTCCTGAACGACTCCCAGAATAGTGGAGTAGAACACATTTTGACTGAATGTTACGTTACATGTCAAAAGGTTGCGTTCTACGTTACTATCCGGTGAGCCTCTAGAAAGCTGTGGATGAGTATAACTTTTCAAGATCCTTTCAGCAAACATAGGTGCTTCGTATGATAGATAAGCCCTGTTACGTTTCCTCTTTTAAGTTGTTCCAAGTTATCAGCAAAAAAATTCATCGATTTTTAAAGTAGTGATGTCATTTATAAGGATCAATAACAGTAGAGGATCCAATACTGAACCTTGTGGTACTCCACACGCAATGTTTTTGAGACTAGAGTCAGTATCATTATTTGCTCTAACTAGTTGTTTCCTATTTTCCAAGTAAGATTGTAACCAATTCAAAGAAATACCTCGAATTCCGTAGAAATTTAGTTTTTTTTATCAAAATTTCGCTAGAGAGCTGTGGAGGAGCATAACTCTTCAAGATCCTTTCAGCAAACATAATTTTTTCGTATGATAGATCTCTTATGTTTAATCATCTATCGTTAAAATTTTTCCAAAACGAAATTGAAAGTATTGTCTTTTCCATTTCATTAGGTACTTTCACGTTATTTTCTGTAGTTTGGAGGCCAATTTTACAACTTCCATAATGTTCCTTTTTATTCTGTAAAAGACTGCTGGAAACCAGCAAATAGAACCATCGCATCATTGGTTTTCCGTATGACTAATGCACAGACTGTATTCTTAAGAAATGAATATGTAATTATAATATCCAATAAACATGTAAATAAAAGTCTTTGCAATATTACGAAATTTTTGTAGCTGCTAGCATATCATTTGTTGTGTTCGTAGATGCTTGCCTTCAATGTGCACCGCAAATAGTAACCGTTCTGTATTTTTCAAGGTATCCAATGTAAGAAACGCCAACATTTGTTCAAATATGGGGTGTCAGTTTTTGTACTGTGATGGTAACAGCTGCGGCAACAATTTATAAGCCAACGAAGTATTTAAAAAGGTACTTTTAGGCCGTCCGCACATGAAGTTACTCAAAAAAAAACTAAACTAGTTGGTAACTACAATCAACAACTGGTTACTAACTATGATTCGCACACTACGCTACTGAAATTAATAAAAACGAGTCACTTCTCGATTATTGCTTTGTTATTAAATACGGTTTAAATTTTAAACCTTTATTAAAAAATATTATCGATTGATATTATCCCGTTAAAAATGACTAGTGATTCAAGTGATAAAGATATTATCCTTTATTATTATAACAAAAGATGCAAACAGCAGAAGGAGGTATTGGATTCATCCCTACATTGCAAACAATATTAAGAGCGTTTGTCGCTGCAAAAGAATTAAAAGGAACTAATGCTAAGCTTCTGCATTTTGTAGGATGTCAAAAGAATCATAAATATATTCATTTAGTACAATTGCTTATTCTTCTCTCCTTTTCGGGAACATCCATAAACTACGTCGTTGAAAAGGGGGAGGGGGGACTTTGCTTATTGCTGTGGTCTTTCCGACGTCGTTTGATTTATTTATTTAAATATGTCGCTATTGTCTCTACAACTATAATTTTTGACTAGCTTCTACCAGAAGGCAGCATTATTAAAAGTATCAGATAGGTAATCATATAAAAACGTAGAACTTCAATACTAGCTATACAGTGCTAGTCAAAAGTCCGTACCCCCCTCTTATCTTTTGAACGGTTATACCTATAATAGTAAAATTTGGAGAGAGGAAATAAACGGACGTAAGCTTCTTAACTAGTCATGACAGGTGACGTAATAGTGACAGATGACGTTACAGAGCCACTGTGACCGATAATTTTAAATGGGACCTTATGGCAAGTGATACTTCGTTTGAAAGGTATTCAAAATACCTATTCAGTCATACTAATTTTTTTAAGTTTAAGTTGATTTTGATTTTCGTGAATAAATTAAATAAATATAATATTGTAGTTTCGCATTTAATTAATAAAAATTCAAATGTGCGCCTATGGTTTTTTTGTCAAAAAAGTTGATGTTTTTCAATTCTCTAGTAGTTTTTACGTCAATGTCAACCTTTTTGACAAGTAATCATAGGCGGAATTTTGAATTTTTATTAATTAAATGCGAAACTACATTTTACGTTTATTTCATTTATTCATCAAAATTAGCTTAACCTCTAAATAAAATTAGTATGACTGAATAGGTATTTTCAATACCTTTCAAACGAGGTATCACTTGCCATAAGGTCCCATTTAAAATTATCTGTCACAGTGGCGCTGTAAAGTCATATGTCACTATTACGTCACCTGTCATGACTCGTTAAGAAGCTTAGGTCCGTTTATTTCGTCCCTCCAAATTTTACTATTATAGGTATAACCGATCAAAAGATACGAGGGGGGGTACGGACTTTTGACTAGCACTGTATAATATTAATTAAACTAAATAATATGCTAATATAAATTGAAAATAAATGAAAACAAAAGGTTCACGAATATAAAAGATATACCCTATTTTAGAATTAATAAGAAATATATTACTTTTATCGCATACTTTTCATTTCGTTTCATATTTCGTTTTTCCAGTCACAGCCTTAAATAATATTACTAGCACTTTTGTACAGAATAACAAACAATAAAACATTGTTCTTTGTGTTTAAAATTTAAATTGTTGTGGTGTAATAGAAGGGTTTATTTAATAAACTCTTCTATTACAGAACAACGTCTGGAAGCAATAAATATTAAACTGTTCATTTATTTACTGAATACTCTGCGTGAAACAATTCTAAAAGAACGAATAGAAATAAAATATTCTATTCTATTTAGTTAGTACATTGCATTTTAATAAAAGAAATGGCATTGAAATAAAAAAAGTATCAATATTTATACATAATATGATGCAGTTAGGAAAGCACAGCAACTCAGATAAAACTGTTATCTTTTGTCCAAATAAAGCTAATTAGTTGTGCAGTGAATTGAGAGAAAGAAATACCCGGATATTAATGAGCTACATAATAATACTGATTTGGATACATTTGTAAATACAGTGTGAGAGTTACCTTTAAAAAATCCAAAAATAACATGGAATTTAAAAAAAACATCATTAAAAGAGGGCGTCATGAGACGTCGACATGGGGGGCAACTGCTTTAGCACGGGGGGGGGGGGGGATTTTGACGACGTAGTTTATGGATGTTCCCTTCTCCTCCAATAGCATTCCAAGCCTTTTCGGTGATATCTGCGCGAATATTCATTATTCAATATTCATTTATAGTCAGTCTATGCATGCACGGATGTTTTTCACTTCTTGTATTAATTTTATATTCAACGACTGTTCTGTCAGTTCGCGTGGTAATTTTAGTTAATAAAATAATATCAAAACAAACTATGTAGAATCTAGTCGCTACGCGACCTACACGCCCAGTCACTGTTGAATGATCACTCACGGTTACTAACTAGTAGCGCTGTGTGCGGATACTCATTAAAATACATGGATAATAGTAACTAATAAGCAACTGATTGGTAACTAAAGTTACCAACTTGTTTCTTTTTAATAGCTTCATATGCGGAAGGCCTTACCTTGTAGATTTTAGTTCTTATGATTTGCTGAGTGTATTGGGTCGAGTCATTATTTAAAACTTCAAGGGCAAAAATATAGATTTGGAACTTCTGATATTCAATATTCAATTTTAATTTGTCAAATTATTTTCTTTAGTATTATACACATTGACATTAGAAGTGTTACACCCAGAGGGAATAATATCTTGAACTTAATTTTTTGGCAACAGAATGACTGACAGCCTGCTATGATAACAATATCAATGTTTTATCGTTTATACTTTTTGTACAAATTAAATTTTATCTTTAAATATTGTTGTTAAGAGACAGATTTAGGCCTGGATACCGCGTACCAAAAAAATTTATTAATAGCAAGCTGAACATTTGTTAATAGCTTCAGTGTCTATTATAGTCGGACAAACTTTGATGTATGGGAACACTGGAACAGGGAAAGTTTTAATTGTGGAATAGGTTACAGGTTTGAAACATCAGACTACCAAAACATCCCATGTATTATGTCGGACAGAACTTCGAATTGATTTGTTACCCTTTCAATAAACTCTCATGCCAAATTCAGACTTCTTTTTACCACCAACATAATTCCTGTTATTTGACATGTTATACGTGTCGGACTTATTAAAATGCCCAATGTATCTGTCGGACAAACATTTTTTCCTATAATATATAAAGTTTGCTATTGAATAAACTTAAAAACAAATCTGCTGGTTTTCACAATCATAAACTTGTCAGGATGACATGTTCCACAATTATTAAAATCACGTTCCACAATTAAAACTTTCCCTGTTCCAGTGTTCCCATACATCAAAGTTTATACGACTAGACACAGTTACGCTATTAACAAATTTTCAGCTTGCTATTAATAATTTTTTTTTTGTACGCGGGATCTATGCGTAATTTATGAAGACCTGCTGGTAGAGAAATTTTTAATTATTCCTCAGTCTCACTGTATTCAGTGTAAGAAAATGCCTCGAGTTTAGAGAAACCAAAATTACCACCATGGTGGAGATTTTGACAAGGGTACAACTGTTGTCTATGTATACAGATATGCATTTGTCGTATAGCAAAATTGGTCGTCGTGTTAATTGTACGTCAATGACGGTTACGTGTGTGTGGGCAAACGAAGGTAGAGGAACACGAAGAAGACCAATTGGCCAACCGAAGCGTACCACAGAGCATTGACGTCAAGATATGCACTTTAAACTATTAGCTCTGAGACCGTTTAGCTACTACCCTTCAAATGGCTTATCAATTGTTTGGAGTAGAAGATAGACCTGTTACTATACGTATATAATAGCGTCGCATTTGAGCCTTTGGACCGGTTTCATTCCGCCCGCGACTATAGTCCGTCTCACCTTGACTTTACAATATAAGGAACATAGACAATACAGTCTTTATGAGAGTTTTTAGCGCGGTGATGCCGATTTTATCAAAAAGAATTTGTGATCGAACATTAGAGCGATTAAATTAAAACTTTTTTAGAAAGGCAATATACAATTTTAGGATTTATATGAGGAATAATTATAGCTATTCAAATAAACCTAAACGCATATGAATTCTAAATTTATTGTAGATTGCCTTCCTAAAACAATTTTAATTTAATCTCTAATGTTGGCTTGGAGAGCGAATCTTGGAGGTGAACCAACGGAAGCGATCCAGATTCTACGAGGCGTTAGACAAGGTTGTATACTCTCACCTATATTATTTAACCTATATTCAGAGGAAATATTTAGTGAAGCCTTGGAAAATTGCGAACATGGAATACTTCTAAATGGAGAACGCCTAAACAACATCCGCTATGCAGACGACACCGTTATTTTTGCAGACAGTTTGAACAGTTTACAGCAACTAATAAACAAAGTAAATGAAGTAACTGAAAGATTTGGACTTCAAGTAAATATATCAAAAACTAAATTTATGATCATCAGCAAAAATAAAATTAGAGAAGCCCAACCACTTATCAATAACACACCAGTGGAGGACCGGCCCTGGCAAGGTATGGTGAAGTTGTACTGATATTGTACTCCTAGTTTTTACTAAAAACAAGTGGTATTATTAAATAGTTTTTTAAAATTAAAGTGTTTATCTACTAGATACTACTACGTAAGTCATCTATACGTAATTATTACTTTATTATTGTGAAAAGAAAACGTCAAATAATAAATATACACCACCGTTCAATCATTTTGTGAGGTTAGCTAGCATGAGGTTGGTTTGTCGCTTACCAGAGCCGGACTGAAGCTTTCGCCACCGCAGCTAAAATGACTTCACACAATGTAAACACACCTTCCGATCTAACCAGTCCAGTAAATCAACGTTCGAATATCACAAACAGTTATGCATCAGCCGCTTCAAACTCTTTTCCGAGTAAGACCCAAGCAATTGTATTTAGTTGTATCGATAATGCTAAATTGCAGGATTATTTAATTCCGTTGGGCACAATAATCAACCCAAAAAATATTATTTTTTCATCTAGATTATCTCATAATAGAATCTGCATGTATTTGGCAAACAAAACCGTAGTAGATAATTTCATGCAACAACATGGCTCTATAGAAGTACTCGGCGAAGTTGTAACAGCACGGAGACTTGTCTCTCCAGCAGAAAGACTAGTCTTGTCTGGTGTCTGCCCGTCAATTCCTCATCAAGTATTAGTTGAAGAATTACAGAATATTGGTTTAAAGCTTATTTCCCCAATAACATTTCTGAAAATTAGCTCAACTCTTCCCGAATATAGTCACATATTGAGCTTTCGGAGGCAAGTTTATGTAAGCCCTATAACATCACCAATTCCAGATTCTATTCTAATAAATTTCGACCAAACACCTTACCGCATATTTTTGTCACAAGGTACACTCACCTGCTTTATTTGCAAAAATACAGGACACATATCATCCCAATGCAATAACAGTTTAGTAACGGAATCAACTCATATTGATTCAAACAATGAAGTACCAAATCAAACAGATCCAACAAGTATATTACACAAGTTACCAAACACTCAGCAGTCATCAAGTTATGCATTATCAAATCCGAGCATATCACCTACACCTACAAATCTCCATGACCAAGAAATTACTAATACTCCTACTCATAGCAACACTTTCAGTCATCCACATTCAGCGGCAATACCGTTTTCACAAACTCCTAAAGCAATATCCTCCAATCTATCAGCACCTCTTCCATTAGATACAACTGCAGAAAACTCCAATAAAACTGATACATCACCACAATTTTCCGAAACAACCATTTCAACCAATCTTACAATCAAAACTTCAAGCTCGACTTCTGTCATTACCAATGAGTCTGCTCCAGTACTTCCAAAGGTAATAAAGCCACAACATCTAAGTGAAAACTCTAATAGCACTTGCGAAAACGCAAGTTCTTCCATAAAACGCAGTATTGGTGAGATCGATACTCCTCCTTCAGACTCGGCAATTTCATCACAAAATCTGTTTGCAAAACCCAAATCTTCTAAACCAAAAAAACCGCGCTCATCTAAAGTCCCATCTACACGGGAAACTCTTGAAAATTTTATTGATAATCATACCCCACCATTCGTTTTAAATTACCACCAATTGTCCTTACTGATTGATAATGTCCAAGGCTCCCCCGACACTATTAGCGTCGTTAAAGAATTTACAACTGATATGCCTGGTTTACTCTATCTTTTACAAAGCAGCTATCAATATGCAAATGATAGATCTACAAAAACTAAGTTTACAAAACTTAAAAAGAAACTTCTTAACCATTTAGGGAAAGAGATTTCTGACTTAGACAGTGACTCTTCTGTAGATAATTGCTCAGTATCATCTAACTCCGAATCTGTTAACAACATTCAACTCGATACTTCAATGGAACATTGATGGATTTTTCCATCGTCTTCCTATGCTACAGCTTCTTTTATCCGAATATTCTCCAGATATTATTTGTCTACAGGAGACAAACTTAAAGACCAATCAGTTGTACAATTCAAAACATTTCAATTGTTTCCGCAAAGACCGTACAGATGCAGGTCGTGCAAGCGGTGGTGTAGCGATACTAGTAAACAATCTTCTTTTCCGTTTACCCCCAGCATGTAGCACATTTTCAGCTGAACTCTACGCCATATACCGTGCTGTGAAACTTCTTAACGAGCTTACACTCACCAAAGCCCTGATCATAACAGATTCCCTTAGCTCTCTAAACTCATTAAAACACATTTTTCCGAAACATCCTTTTGAAAAGTTGCTAAAATACCAGCTTTCCCAAGCTCATGAAAATGGAAGAAGCGTTCAATTTGTATGGGTTCCCTCACACGTCGGAATAACAGGAAATAAAGAAGCTGACAGGTCTGCACGAGAGGCAATTTTAAGTGATTTTTCGGAGCCGATAGACAAGTGTGTCTCCAGTGACTTAAAAGCTTATTTTAAAAATAAAGTGCTGTGTTTGTGGCGAAATGAGTGGTCTCAATCTAATTCTAAGTTAAATAAAATAAAAAATAATGTGTCTCAGTGGTTTCCATCGTCGCGCAATAGACGAGAACAAATTGCGGTTGCTCGTTTACGTCTAGGACATACCAGGTTAACGCACTCTTATCTTTTCACAAAGAGTAATCCACCTATATGCGATCAGTGTAACGTCCGATTAACAGTCGAACACTTTTTAATAGTTTGTAGTAAATATGACCAAGAAAGACAGCGCTACAAGATCCCAAACGCTCTACCACAGGCTCTAGGTCAAAACTATTCCTGCGACAATATAGTTAATTATCTAAAATCCATAAACATTCTGTACAACCTGTAGTTGTTTACTTTTGTTATTTATATTTTGTTCCGTCGCTAATAACCTTTTGGTGGATGCGACTTCTTTTTCTAATAAAAAAAAAAAATAACACACCAGTGGACCGAGTAAAACAGTATAACTATCTTGGAACAATAGTAAACGAACAATGGGATCACTCACAAGAAATAAAATGTAGAATAGAGAAGGCTAGGTGTGCATTCAATAACATGGCGAAACTCTTTAAAAGCCACAACCTTAATATGGAGATAAAAATAAGGCTCCTACGATGTTATATCTTCTCAGTATTGTATTACGGAGTTGAATCCTGGACACTCACTGAAGCAATGGAGAAAAAAGTTGAAGCCTTCGAGATGTGGCTATACATGCGAATCCTAAGGATATCATGGACGGAAAAGATAACCAACGAGACCGTATTACGAAGAGGGCAAAGAGAGGTGATGTATACTATTAAAAGGAGAAAGTTAGAATACAGATACAGATTGCTGAGGTTAATCCTTCAAGGTAAAGTATTCGGAAAGCGAGGAATTGGGAGAAGAAGAATATCACGGTTAAAGAACCTGAGGAAATGGTTCTCCACAACAACAACTAATATATTTAAAGCATCAGTTAATAAAATAATTATAGCCAGAATGATCGCCAATATTCGAAACGAATGGCCACTAAAAGAAGAATGTTCGATTACAAATTATTTTTAATGAAATCGGCATCACCGCGCTAAAAACTCTCATAAGGACTGCATTGTCTATGTTCCCTATACTGTAAAGTCAAGGTGAGACTGAGTGCTTCTTTTGACTGCCGGTCACTGTCATCAACGTTTGAATTGGTGCACAGAACGGCAGCTTAGGTGGCAGAATGGCATAACATAGTATTCAGCGATAAATCGAGATTTTGTTTAGGAATGCATGATGGTCGTAGGATGGTAAGACGCTGCTGTGGAGAGCGACGAGATATCGGATTTGCTGTTGACCGGCATGTACACAGGAGAATTGGAGTAATGGGTTATTGCCTGTGGTAGCCGATTACCACTTATGTTTATTCGAGGCAAGTATGATAGCTGCGCGTTATGTTGATGACAATTCATACACCGCTTTACTGCCTTATCTAGACGGCCTTCGACACGTCCTTTTTCAGCAAGACAACGTGCATCTTTATATTTCTTGTTGAACTATGGCTTTCTCCAAGAAGCTGGCGTTAATGTTTTACCATGGCGATCCCGTTCACCGCATTTAAATCCTATCGAACTTGTGTGGGATATGATGAAAAGGAGACTCTTCAATTTGCAATATCCTCCACAGACTCTGGCATAGTTAATCCATGAAGTTCAAGTTGCTTGGAACAAGATGTCACAAGCAGACATCGATCATCTCATTTTGTCAATACCTAGACGCGTACAGGAGTGTATTCAGGTACAGGGTCCCCAAACACATACCTATTATTTTTTTATGATTACATATTAGTACAAATTCTTGCCCATGTTATCGTTTCATTCTTGATGTAAATCTACCATGTTGCCAAAAAAATTAAGTTCAAAGGAATTTTTTTTCTCAGTGTAACACTTCTAATGTCATCGAGTATACTTTTTACTAGCGGTGTTGGCTAAAATCGGAAAGCTAATGTGGTAGTCTTATGCGCCACTTGTTTTTCAATTCTTACACCGTTCACAAATGTTTCTAACCTGAAAAACCGTCAGTGATGTGGCGCCACCAGAACTAGCTAGTACTACTTCCATGACAAAACTAAACAATCAGTTTTGACTTTTCTCAAGAGACAATACTATTTTTTCATAAGATTGTTGAATCTTAGCGGAATTGATATAAAGTCACTTGTCGTATCTGTTGCTATTTGACTTCCGTCGCGGCTTTGCCGATATAAAAGGTACTCTTTACTACTGCATTTGTAAGCATAACATAAAAAGTCGTTTTTGAATGTTCACTTCAACTTCCCAGTCAAAGTTGCATTACTGATAAAAGTCATGAATTATATGTATTTATTTTATATTATGACGATGAATTAAAGTTTTATACTAATACGTTATTTTTTTGTTGCAGGCGGAGAGAAATCAAGAATAAGTTGTTAAAGATTATAAACGTTGAAAAATAACACTAGATTTACACTATTTACTTAACACATAATTTTAACGAAATAATTTACATAATAGTATGCGTTATCATTCCTTTTATGTTTTTGTTGCGTGTGCAATAACTTTTTCTATGTTTATTTGTATTTTTAAGTTTACTTTACTAGTATTTCGCGGCAATAGTTTCTTAGAAATGGGTTCTACAAGGTGGTTGGTTTCCACTCGGGTAAAATCAGTTTTATTTTTCAATCCGGTGCTCAAATTTATGTTTTGACAAGTGTATTTTGCTTAATCCTCAAAATGAAAAAACAATCTATAAATTTGTAAAATGGTGGAAACTGGGGATTAGGTCAATAACTATAAGACAGTTGAAGAACCATTTGGATATCTTATCCAATAACTCCAGAACAGTTGACAAACCATTTGACTACATTTGGTATGTCCCTTCAACCTGGTACCGTATCAGGTATCTTCAGTACGTTTGAAGAGCTGTAGTTTTTGGGTACTTCTTGTTCGTCCTCTTTTAACATTAACAATTTGGTATAAATTATCTCCAAAAATGCTTCCCTACTAGGCTACAGCTATTTGAAGATGATAATACATTATTCAATAACTCAAAGACAGTTGACAAACCATTTGACTACATTTGGTATGTCCATTCAACATGGTACCGTATCAGATATCTTCAGTCCATTTGAAGATATGTAGTTTTTGGGTACTTCCCCTTCATCTTCTTTCAACATTAACAATTTGGCATAAGTCTGCTCCAAAAAGGTTTCCATATTGGGCTACACTAACAATGGCTACAATGGGCTACAATAACTCCAGAACAGCTGACAAACCATTTGACTACATTTGGTATGCCCCTTCAACATGGTACCGTATTAGATATCTTCAGTACGTTTGAAGAGCTGTAGTTTTTGGGTACTTCTCGTTTATCTTATTTCAACATTAACAATCTGGCATAAATCATCTCCAAAGATACTTTCCTACTAGGCTACAGCTATTTGAAGATGATAATATATTATTCAATAACTCAAAAACAGTTGACAAACCATTTGACTACATTTGGTATGTCCCTTCAACATGGTACCGTATCAAATATTTTGAGTACGTTTGAAGAGCTGTAGTTTTTGGGTACTTCCTTCACATTCATCTTCTTTTAACATTAACAATTTGGCATAAATCATCTCCAAAAATGCTTCCATGTTGGGCTACACCTTTTGAAGATGATGATTTTTATCCAATAACTCCATAACAGTTGACAAACCATTTGACTACATTTGGTATGTCGCTTCAACATGGTGGTACCGTATAAGATATCTTCAGTACGTCTGAAGAGCTGTAGTTTTTGGGCACTTCTTTTAATATTAACAATTTGGCAATCACCTCAAAAAATGTTTCCTATAGAGACAAAAGCTATTCAAAAGTGTCGCCACAGAATTGTACCACAGATATTTTTTAATACTTGTAGAACCCATTTCCACATCATGCTTTTATTAAGACTTATTAAATTATCTGTGAGATTGTAAATTTTAAGTAGACATGTGAAACAATTGAGAAAAAGAACTCGTTAAATTAATAAATGAAAGTACTAAATAGGCATCTGCTTTTTGTTAGGACGTATTGAAGCTTATTCATAAGGTATCGTTTTAGTTAAAACTACATAGTATATATTCTTGTAAGAGAAAAGGGATGCGTATGAAAGAATCAAATTAATATATGTTATTTTAAAAATATTAGCTTCCTTTTGTATACTTTTCAATAATTTCAATAAATATTTATACTATTGTGTTCTTTTACTGTATAAAATTTATAAAAAAATTAGTTTTTTTAGATAAATGAGGAATCCCAAATCTAAACAATACACCTGAAATTCTCTTGGAACTACTTTCTGGTAGGCCTTGGAACCTTAATCTCTGCCTTTTACAACTTATAAGGCAAGGAGACGACGAATACAGGAAACGAAAGGGACTCTACAATATGCACTCACATTCCGTCTGTTTGTCTAGGAAAAATTCCAACGAAAGTTGTTTCCGTGTACTCAAAATATGAGTAAAATGAAAAACAGCTGATGTTTCATTTCAGTTCAGAGATGATCCACCATTCCTATACGTCCGTTTCGGTATCTCCAGACCTCTTCAGTAGGGCTACATGAACACTTCTGAACCGAAACGAAACCAAGCTGCCTATTTAAGCATCGGACACTGTAGCGGTAGCAACATCTATTAAGGAGAAATGAGAAATCCCAGATCTAAACAATAAATCTGAAAATTCTCTTGGAACCACTTTCTGGTAGTGATGTTGAAAAAGTAACTATTCGTTACAAAGTACTCGTTACTTACGAATACCGAAAGTAACGATTACTATACAGAGATGTAAATCGTTACTTTGATTACTTTGATTACTCTGATTACTTCGTACCAATCGTATCAGAGCGAGTACCTATTTTGATTTTGAGTATTGTATCTACTGGGTTGATATTGGAGTCGGACCGGTATTCCACGAGTGTTCGGTATCAGTACAGTTAACTAAAATTTTATCTATGAAGGGTGAAGGCTATGAAAAGTTTTACAGGATTACAGGCCGCTGATAAGTAGCTGAAACAGAGGGAGGTATATCATTTAACAATGCATGCATCCAGAAACAGATGTCTACGATTTGTCGAGGTAGATAATTCACAGAAATTCACAAATAGTCCTGTCGCCAGTGTGGGTACAACGGCCTCCTTAATTCAGATGGACTTACCCAAGTTTTTTATGTATTTTGACCCGTAGAACACGAATTTTTTGGGTAACAGTCGATCCGGATGTCGATAAGGTTGTTATAAACAAAGAACTTGAGGAATCACATAACAGCGATTTTTCGCAAAACAAAACATTTTTTTTTGTATTTTTTTGGGTCATTCTGAGCAAAAAATGTTTTTACAATTTTTTTCGTAGGATGCATAGTTTTCGACATAAACGCGGTTCAACTTTCGAAAAATTGCAATTTTTGGACCCGAATAACTTTTGATTGAAAAATGAAATAGCAATTCTGCTTACCGCATTTAAAATTTCAAATCAAATTCTATCGGATTTGATTATTTTCATTGCTAAAAATTATTTTTTATTGTTAAACAAAGCTATAAACACATAGTGATTGAATGATGTTTTAAATGCATTTCTCATTTGAAATCGAACGAGTAGGCGCGCATACATACAATTTCTACGTAGATTATATTACGTACATTAAAACGCATGCATTGGGCACGGGAAACACTATGTGTTTATAGCTTTGTTTAACAAATAAAAACTTAATTTTTAACAATGCAAATAATCAAAACCGATAGAATTTGACTTGAACTTTCAAATGCAGTAAGAAGAATTGCTATTTTATTTTTTAATCAAAAGTTATTCTAGTTCAAAAATTGCACTTTTTCGATTTTTTCAAAGTTCAACCGCGTTTATCTCTAAAACTGTGCATCCTACGAAAAAACTTGTAAGATCATTTTTTGCTTATAATCACCCAAACAATACAAAAAAATGTTTCGTTTTGCGAAAAATCGCTGTTATGTAATTCCTCAAGTTCTTTGTTTATAACAATCTTATCGACATCCGGATCAACTGTTACCAAAAAAATTCGTGTTCTACAGGTCAAAATAGATAAAAAAAAACTTGGGTCAGTCCATCTGAATTCAGGAGGCAGTTGTACCCCCCCCCCTGGCGACAGGACTAAAATGATAGTTCTTTTGAAAACAAAATGCAACACATTAGATTTTAATAATAAATACACACTATTCTGATCAGGCCTAGAAAAAAATAGTTTAGATTGTCGGGTAAATATGTAGAAATGATAATATTTCTAGACTATGATCATCAACTTTAATTTTACATATAGGTATGGCATCGTTTTTATTATACCAGGGCACTAAAAACAGGAATAAATCTATTTTTAAATATAGTAGGTATTCTTTTTCTCATGATCATCTTTCAGTGCGTCACAGTTTTTCGATTTCTTTCTAACGCATTAAATTGTATGTGACAGAAAAAAGGCACGTCCGTGATTACAGACATTTACAACATTTATTCTAGTTATTCTAGTTGTCGATAGATGGCGCCATAACAAAAAAAAATAATTTTTTTTTAATTAGATAATAATATTACAAAAATATAATCTATAATTTATAAGACTATGCAAATCAAAGAAAATACCATTTTATAAATGCAAGAAACACATTTGATTTGTTTTTATTCCAAATTGAAAATAAAATGTGACAACTGTCAGATTTAACTAAAATGTCATGTTAGAATAAATGTCATAAATGTGTATTATCACGGACTTACCCTTTTTGCTATCATTTGTTACGCACTGAAAAATGCTCATGAAAAGGACAATACATAGAGACTTACAACTTTTTGCATTGTATTTAGGATTAGGATGACGTCTGGAAAAAAGTCTACAATACAACAAGGTGGAAATGCATAATCGAAAAATGCATAAACATGTTAAAATCAGTATATTAAGGGCCAGATTTTCTTATTTCGGGGTATTTGGGGTCACTGAACACGAATTTGCAATCAGAACCGACCTCCGAAGCACCTGGGTGCCCAGGGTTACTGCTAAGGTACGTCATCTAGAGTTTCGAGGGTTTGTTTTTGGCACTTAATTGATGCAAACAGATTACTCGAGATTACTGATATTGTGGAGCAGCAATGACAGAACAATTACATATCATTTAATTTCTATCCATTAAATAGATCGGTGAAGGTCGTTATATCGGATCTTATATTTATAAATACTGAGAAATGCGATTCTCGATATGATTACCGGTACTCAAATACAAGAGTACCTAATCATAGTAATCAAAGTATCCTACTAATACTAATACAAAATATGTACTGAGAAATGCGATTCTCGATATGATTACCGGTACTCAAATACAAAAGTAATCAAAGTAAAGAATACTTTAAATGATTACTTTATACAAAAGTAACGATTTGTAACGAATACTCGAAAGTAACTATAATCAACATCACTACTTTCTGGTAACATCTTTTAGGTTGGTGCAGTACGGCTGTCTAACCTTGTCGATATTAGTGCAGCTTAAAATGCCAGTAGTGTTTATACTATTTCTCTACAAAAATTAATAGGTAAGAAGTAATATATTCGCTCAGTGCATGGCCGTGGCGCCATCTATCCACTTACATTTTAAGAACATAACATTTAATAATCATAAAGGAATAAAATGAACAACAATATAAAGATATCCAATGAATAATCCGCACCAAAAAGGTAGGGAAATTGATGAGTTGCAAGCAAAACAGGACAGCTTTCGTACAAACAAAGTCAAAGAACTGGTTGGCAGTAGTAGACAAAAAAGTTTGATGCATTATATGATAACAATGGAAAAATAGTCACAGATCAGAAGCTAGAAATATTGAAGAAATACATTACGTAACTCTTCGAAGATGAGAGAAGACACACTAACCTTGAAAACCTAAAAGGAGAATTGGGCCGAGACATAATGAAAGATTAAGTGAAGAGTACAGGGGAAAAACAAGGAATGTCACTTTTTCAATAATCTTGGATTTTCTCGCCATGTGGTAGCAAAACTGAGTACTATCGACTAAGCTATCCATTTAGGACAATAAACAGAAAGATCAGTCTATATAAATTTTTTAAGAATTTGTATCCAGGCGAAGGACCAGGATTGTCCGCACGCCACTGAACAAAATAAGAAATGTTAGCAGTTTTTTGATGCATTATTAAATTAACAAGTTAATATAGATTCATATTATATCAAAATTATAGAATAATAATTGCTAGAATTCTGCTAAGAATCTCCTAATTAGTTTTTAGATATCATAAGAATTAAACCTTTATTGGTGTTTATCTCAATATGTATAAAATGTGACATTCCTTGTTTTTCCCTGTACTCTTCAAGTGATATATTCACTAAACACGCTTAAGAACAGAAAAGCTGCAGGTTCAGATCAACTGCCAATGGAAATTCTCAAACTAATAGAGGACAAGATTCATGTTTTGGTAGAGTTAATCGACGTCATGCATACAAGTGGAATAATACCGATATAAATGGCTGGTATCCACTTTTGTAACCCTTCGTGATTCACAATTTGGATTCCGTAATGGCCTAGGAACAAGGGTGACACTATTCGCATTTAACGTCCTGTCGCAAAGATGTCTAGGTGTGAATCAAGAACTGTACGTGTGTTTTATGGACTATAATAAGGCTTTTGTTAAGGTTAGACATGACCAACTGATGAAAGCATTAGAAAAAAAATAGACGTTAGAGATATAAGAATATGTAACTTCAAACTTTATGGCCAAATAATGGGAATAGAAGACACAACATCAGAAGAAACAGAAAGAGGTGTTCGCCAAAGTGTACCAATATTATTTAATATATAGGTACTCGGAAGACATGGTAAAACAATATAAGTAAGGCAAAGCAAAATTACATGAAGACTTACATATTACAGGGTGTCCAGAAACTCTACCGACAAACGAAGACAGGAGATTCCTCAGATAATTTTAAGACAATTTAACCAAATTCACCTAGTCCGAAAATGCTTCCTAAGGGAGCTAGAGCTCTTTGGAGATGACGTATTGTAATTAGTTTTTCTTAAATACCTCCAGACCGGTTCTAGTTAGAAAAACGAAAATTGGTACACATATTTATCTTCCAGAGATAAATCGATTCCATCCATTGTGAATTTCTAGTACCAGTTATAGGCGTCCGTTTTGGGTGGGGCAACGGTTATTTTATCACATAACTTTTTGTATTTAACTTTTAAGCATTGTTGATACTTTATTATTAAATTGTGAGGTATTCTAGTACTAAAAGCTACCCTTGCTTTAAGTCTGTAGGATACACCGTTTTCTAGAAAAATCGATTTGAAAATTTTTCGTTTCCTGAATTTGAAAAAAAAAAATTGAAAAATTTTTTCAAAAAAAAAAACGGTTTATTTTACCAACTTAAAGCAAGAGTAACTTTTAGTACTAGAATACCTCATAATTTAATAATCTAGTGTCAAAAATTCTAAAAAATTAAAGACAAAAAAGTTATGCGGTAAAATAATCGTTGACCTACCGAAAACGGACGCATATGACCGGTACTATAGTTTGTTTTTTAATCAAGAGGAGTGATTCAAATTTACCGCGCCGTAATGCTTGTTTCTATTTGGTCCAACCGCAGGCAAGTTTACTCCGCTGTTATTAAATTTTGACGCTAATGACATTTATGAAATTTTGGCACTTCTGTGTATAGTCTACTTTTATATAAAAACAGTTTTTTTAGAACTCTTTAGTGATCTGTTAATATAATATACTATGTATGGATTATCATCGAAAGCTGATATGATCAACGAAAAAAGAAGATGAATTTGTTGAGTTTTCTAGTAACTTCCTTGGGTGTGAATCTGCCTTTTTAGTTTACTCCTCTTGTTTAAAAAATCAACTATAGAAATTCGCAATTAATGCAATCGATTGATCTCTGGAATATAAATAAACTTATCAGTTTTTGTTTTTCTAAATAATTTTTTTTTTGAATTTTTTTTTGATATTCAACATACGAAAAATTTTAAAATCGATTTTTCTAGAAAACGATGTATCCTATCGACTTACTTTTAGTACTATAATACCTTACATTTTAATAATCCAGACTCAAAAAATGCTTAAAAATAAAAAACAAAATAGTTATGCGATAACATAACTATTGCCCTACCCAAAACGGACGCCTATGACCAGTACTAGAAATTTCCAATAGATGGAATCGATTTATCTCTGGAAGATAAATATGTGTACACATTTTCGTTTTTCTAAATAGAAGCGTTCTGGAAATATTTAAGAAAAACTAATTACCAGACGCCATCTTCAAATAGCTCTAATGTTTATTTTTTAACCAGGAGGAGTATACTAAAAGACAGATTCACACCCAAGAAAGTCACTAGAATAATAACCAAATACATCTTCTTTTTTGGTTGATCTAGTCGGCCCTCGACGGTAATCCAGAAATATTATATTAAATTAATACGTCGCTAAGGAGTTCCAAAAACAACTATCTAAAAATCAAAGGAATGACACAGAAAACACAAAAATCGCCGATATAACTTAATTACCCTATGACATGTCACTAGTGTCAAAATTTGATAAATGTCATTAGTGTCAAAATTTTATAACAGTGTAGTAAACTTGCCTGCGGTTGGACCAATTACAAACAAGCAATACAGCGCGGTAAATTTGAATCACTCCTCTTGGTTAAAAAACAAACAATAGCTCCTTTAGGAAGGAAGCATTTTCGGACTAGATGCATTGGGTTAAATAGTCTTAAAATTATCTGAGGAATCTTCTGTCTTCGTTTGTCGGTAGAGTTTCAGGACACCCTGTATACTGCTTAAATAAAGTGACCGCAGTAAGTGAAGAATATGGACTATCGCTGAACATAAACAAGACAAAATATATGATATTAATACAGAATCAACTTATTGAAAGAATAAGAGAATTTAAATACCTAGGTACAACCATTAATGAAAACTCAAGAAATAAGAATCAGAATCGAACAGGCCAGAAGCACATTATTTACAAGAATGAAGAAGCTTTTCTGCTGTCGAGACTTGAACCTTGAGTTAAAAATACGACTGCTGTGGTGCTATGTGCTATCCGTATTATACTACTGGATGGAAGCGTGGACACTGAAGAAAATTGAGGATACTGGAGGTATTCGAGATGTTGATGTACTGAAGAGTGCTGAAGATATCATGGAAAGATATCATAACCAACGTTAGAGATAATGAAACGTATGCATAAAGACGGAGAAGTACTTCTAACAATTAAAAAGAGGAAAACTAAGATGTATAGGACATGTGATTAGAGGAGATAAATATATCATGCTCCAGGTACTTTTATTGCTGCGTCATCACTAATAATTTGTCCTTCACTCTTTCTAAAACGATTAATGCATGGTTAATATCCCTCTCAGAGTTGTTTCAGGAATTTATATGCTCATTTATAAGTGTAGGTACTTAATGGTTCATTTCTTTTATCTAGAGCTTGTTTAAATTCTTCATCAAACCGAATCTCTTTTAAGTAATTGATGGATTCGACCGTCACTTGATGGACATTCATTTTATCTCACAATAAAACATTGAAAACTTTTGTTTCTAATATTTCCACAAAATTTATTAAAAATTAATATCACTACGGCTGTTTCGGCAGAGTGCGTTTCTCAAGTGATGGGTTTTTACATCATCATCATCAATGTGGATTTGCGTGAAAGATTTGATATGCTTTATTGAAATGCTTACATTGAGATGTCCCCGTTTAGGATTTTGTCCTCTTCAGGGTTTGTGGTGAATGTGTGTGTGTCAAACATCGAAAAAATGGTAGCAAAAGCAAACAGTCCGAAAAACACACTGGGGCAAGTGTGGTGATCCTGGTGTTCCTGGGTTATGCCGGACGGTGGTGTCCAGGAGGCTATTAGACAACAGAGACGAAAGAATGATGGAGTTGATGTTGGTTCCATTGACATATGTATGTACTGTCCGTGCTTTGCCCTCGACCAAGCTCCCTAGAAACCATTGTACGCCAGCGGCCCTCGTGGGCGGTCAGGAGGTGGTTTTGGGCGCAGCGTGGACAGTGTGCGTTCAAGTGTTGAAAATAGTTGCGGCTATTTTCTTGGGACGAACAGGTATAATTGTGCAATGAAGTTGGGAAACCGCAAAAACCAACTTCTCCCTGTTCGGGGTAGGGAAGAGGATTTGTTAAAGGTGGGTACGGTAGGCTAACGGGGTAGCCTCAAGGATTTCTTCGTATTCTACTGGAAGTTCGTCAATGCATGTTTGCATTAGAGCGGACGGTGGGTGAATCTTTTTCCGTTTGGGCTGTCGGTAGCAGAATACGTGGCCTGAAGATGAACAGGAACATTTGAGAGATTCTTGTGTGTCGGAGAGAGGACCGTTGATTACTTTGGATGTGAAGTTCCTGTTCAGAGAGTTGATTCTCTCGATAATTGTGGGGATATTAGAAAGGTTATGGATTTCATTAGAGGGATATCTCCAGTGCTCGTAGTTACATCTACGCAAGATTCTTCGTTCCACTCGCAACAACCTCTCTTTCTGAGCTCTACCGAAAAGAGAGTAGAGGCATGCTTTATACTCAATGACGGGTCGAATATTGGTCTTGTAAGTGTGTAAGAGAGTTTTCTTATGTGTCTTACCGATTCTTCCTGAGAGAGGGTTGAGAAGTCTGGCTCTGTTCCTTACCCTATCTAAAGTTGCCTTTAGATCTGCGTCCCAGTTGAGAGTCCTGGTAAACAGTACTCCCAAGTAGGTCGCAGTCGAGCTGAGTACGAGCCTTTCTCCCATCAATCTCAGTGGGAATTGGTCGTCTTCATTTCTAATGATTCTTTATGACACAGTAGGGGCGCGAAACACAACTGTTGTTGTTTTGTTCGCGTTCAGCGTAACTCTCCACTTACAACACCATTCTTCAACCGCGTCTAACAGAGCTTGAGCTCTTCTGTGGATGAGTACTGGGTTGTATCGAGCAGTTGTCGTGAGTAGAGCCGTGTCATCTGCGTAGAGAAACAGTCGAGTACCTGGGATATTTTGGTTTGAGATATCACTGTTGTAGAGAATGTACAACAGTGGAGCGAGAACTGAACCTTGGGGAACTCCAGTTTGTGGAGTGAATGGTGTTGATTTCTGATCGCATATTCTCACTCTAACAGTACGGTTGTGGAGGAAGGAGTGTACAATTTTGGTGAATTGTAAAGGTAGCCTGATGTCCATTAGCTTTCGAACAAGTCCGTCGTGCCAGACCTGATCAAATGCCTTCTGAACATCGAGGAATGTTAGGTTTCGAGAAAGTCATTGAGCCTCTCCTTAAGGATTAGCTTAAGGACTTTTCCCAGAGAGTTTTTACAATGCGTCTACCCTTTTTAAAGTCTCTGACTGAATAGGTCGAAATAATACTGAGTACTGCAAGACACTAAAGATATGATCCAGAAAACAACACAGCCCAACAGTGCCTGAATACATTAAAATAAAAACTCTTCTTTATTCAGGACGACTAAGAAGGTACAAAGTGAGTAACAACCGAAAATCCGACAATGCCCTCTTTGAGACTGCTGAGAAGGCCTTCTATCGAAAACTCAATTCCACCGTAGAAAATCTCGATAAGTCTTACCCAAGCCAAGAAGAAATTCATGAGTTTTGGGAAAATCAACTTTCCACACCAGCTGCTCTTAACAACAATGCTGGATGGATAGAAGATACGACACAGAACTGCCAACACTACACTATTACTCTCTACGAACCCTGCACTACTGAAGAAGTCTCAAATATCATCAAAGAGCTTTATAACTGGTAATCTCCTGCACCAGACAGAGTTCAAAACTTCTGGCTTAAAAAGTTTTGGAGTGTTCATGATTGCTTATCAACACTAATTAATAATGTTATTTCTAATCCGCAGGAAGCACCATATTATTTTTAACTCAGGGAACCACTTATTTAATACAGAAGGATGAAAATAACACCCAAGGTCCAGCCAAATACCGCCCAATTACTTGTCTTCCAACTTTGTATAAATTGGTCACATCCTGTGTAGCCCGGCTTATCTACCAACACTGTGCACTAAACAATATCATAGAGCCTCAACAGAAAGGATGCGCAAAGGGTTCCATGGGTTACAAAGAACAACTTATTATCGACTTAGTCATTTCTAATCAAGCATATTATAAAAAGAGGAACCTATTTACTGCCTTCATTGATTACAAGAAGGCCTTTGATTCAGTGCCGCATGAATTGCTTAGAGATATATTGAGGATATATAAAGTCGACGATAATATAGTGACCTTTTTACAGCCTACAATGACAGAGTGGAAGACTAGAATTCACCTTCAAATACCTGGTGAAAATAACATAGAAACTGAAAATATCGCGATCAGCTGGGGCCTGTTCCAAGACGATTCGTTAAGTCCCCTGTGGTTCTGTTTAGCTATGAACCCACTATCTCAGCTATTGAACTCCACTGATGCAGGTTTTAGCATCAAAAATAACAACAATGTGGTGGCGAAGCTTAATCATCTGTTATATATGGATGATTTAAAATTAATGGCTTCCAGTCGAAACCAACTAGATGAGATGTTAAGAACTGTAGAATCCTTTTCAAATAGTATTAGACTACTATTACACTTCGGACTAGACAAGTGCCGTGTTTTAAATGTAGTCAGAGAAAAAGTACAGCCCGTAGGATTCGATATGCAAAATGGCCAGAACATCGAGGCCATGGGTGAAAACGATATATATAAATAATATCTTGGAGTAAAGCAAGCACGGAAAATTGACCATAAGCAAATGAAAACTGAGATAACTACTGAGTTTATACGAATGGTAAAACAGCTGCTTCGTTCACACCTTAACAGTAGAAATTTGTTTAAGGCACTAAATACCTATGCATGTTCCGCGCTTAGCTATTCGTTTGGCATTGTTAAGTGGACAAAAACGGACATAGAGAATCTTCAGCGAAAAGTAAGAACACACCTCACAGAGGCACAGAAACGCCATCCTAAAAGTGCAGTAGAAAGAACAATATTACCGCGGAATCTGGGAGGAAGAGTACTTATGGATATAGGTGAGCAATTGGATAAACAAATTGCTAATTTAAGAACTTATTTTCAGATCCAAGCTGAGACATCTACTCTACATCGCGTTATTTGCGCAGTAGATGACACAACACCGATCAACCTGAGGGAACCAGAAATGTGCATAAACCACCTCACCAAAGACGAAAAATGCGCACCTGGATGGGTAAACCTCTGCATGGGCGACATCCCAATGAGGTCAGCCAAGACTATGTCGACAATACAGCGTCGAACTATTGGTTGACATCATGAAAAAAGATGTTCCCTGAAACAGAGGGTTCATTACTGGCCATTCAGGATCAGATTATACTAACCAGAAATTACCTGATAGAACTTGACCTTGATTTGAACTAGGAAGAAAGAGAGAGGATACAGAAATAACAGCATTAACATAATAAATCGAGTATATTTTCATCCAAAAATAAACATTGTATTTAGACGAAACCGCTATAGGCGCGGCAATGAAGCAATACAACTACCAAATTTTTGTAGTTAGATGTATCTCAATGAAACTTTTTGCATTAAGCCGGACTCAAACGACTCGTGTACTTGGCGAATAATCGTCACTTGCGTATACTGGCAATGCTGTATGCTGTGTGAGTGGGTTACTAGTACAATTATTGTACTATTTGTCAAACACTAATAATAATAATGTTAATACTACTATTAATTGACAAAGAATTGTTCTAGTAACCCTCCCAAAAGACATAGTAGCTAACGCAAGTAACGAATATTCGCCAAGTACACGAGTCGTAGACTCATAAGAGGCTAAGTGTAGAAAAATAGTGAAGCCTCGCATCTCGCCACGTACCGTAAATATTCCACCAACAGTTAAAGCTTGACAGTTATATTTGGATGCTTCAGAAGTTAAACGGTGTAAGTCAAGTTCTCCCTAAAAATGACTTATGAGATGTAACACCAAATAATACCAACGACAAATAGCTTGTCCTTGTTTGTATTTATGAATAGAATACTTATATTATGATCAATAAAGACGGTTTTTTTCTTTTAATGGCTACCCATATTTCTGGAACTATTGTTGTTACAATAGTATATTGTACAACAAGAGAGAAAAAAGATATTTCTCACGAGGGCAGACGAGGCGAATGCCGCAAATCAAGCGAGGGAGAAATATATCGTTTTCTCACGTGTTGTACACTGTACTTTTTCTATGGATGCGTTTTTGTCAAGAATTCAAACGTCATAATTAAATAACTTAATAGTTTAAAATCCATTTTTAGCCTAATAAAATAAAAAAAATCAAAATGTAGGGGAAGGGCGGGCAAAATGGGGTACTTAAGGTTTAAATTGGGATTTAAAAAAATCTGTAACTTTTAAGGTCTTAAAATAAGACAAATATCATTGTTATAGTAATAACTATTTATTAATAAAATTTTAATTTAAAAAAAGTCAAAGTTTTTTTTATTATATGAAAAAACAGAAACTAATGTAAATTGTCCCATTATGCCCGTCGTATAGGGTAAAATGGGGTACCAAATTGAAACCAAGAAAAGCCTATTGACAAAATTCGCATACAAGTACTACTTCATCATCCTCATCTTCTACACCTTCACATGAATTTTTAGCCCATTTAAGGCAACTGGATCAGCTTATCCATCCTTCTGTGGAACTTAAATAAAAGTTTCCGTAGAACCAGTCAGTGTCACTATCTTCGCCTTCTGAATCTGACTCTACTTTTTTAGTTTTATTCAATTGCGATTTCTTACTCGTCTGTGATTTGGTTTGATCATCGGCTATCTTACTTGGTATGGTAAAAGGGTAAAGACTACCAATAGGTATGGTAAAAAGGGTACCCCATTTTACCCTACCTGTTGGTACCTCATTTTGCCCAAAGAGCAGATTTTGAGATTATTACCTGTTTAAATTATTACAACTTTTTATTTTTTAACATAATGACAAACGAATACTCTAGATCACATTCACTTTTTAGCTGGAAGTAATGATATTAAATAATAAATTGTTTTAATAATACTAACGATGGATTATTTTTCGGCCGATATTATAACTTGGTTAACTAAAAACGCACATGTACTCTTCACAACAATCGACTAACAGTTAATTATATCTGCTTTATGACAGACGGCATAAACAGGCGTCTATAATATAATTTCATTAACGTCGTATATATGAAGCGATTGATATCGAAAAAAAAGGGGTACCCCGTTTTAGGCAGCTACCCCGTTTTGCCCGCCTTTCCCCTAATTCCGTACAGGTTGGCATAAATTTTATATCAAAGTTTAGGTGAATACAAAAGATATTTTCAAAAAAGTATCCAAATCATATGAGGGGATCATTGTTCAAATAATTAAAAAGGGGTCATTTTTGCACTATACTTACTTTTTTAATTGCTGAGGTAATTTAAATTCTAACGAAGGTCTTTAGGGTTTTTTTCTACAAAGCTGAAGGACAAATCTTTCACCTGAGACTTAATAAATTAAATTTGACCCTCTATTTATTTAAATAATTATATATAAAATTTAAAAATCAAGTTTGCAAAAAAATATTTTTTGCATTTTAAATAAGCAGTATAAATTTATTTTATTTAATATAAGAAGTTTCGCTATGTTACCAGTACCTATTAAACAAAAAAAAATTGGTTAAAAAATATTTAATAATTTATGAGATATTTAATTTGTTTATCAATTGTTACTATATTTTCAATTGCAAAAACGTGGTTGATACCAAAAGAATATAAACCTGCTTAAAATCTCATTACTTTTATTTTAATGTATGATTTCGATAAATGTATTGATAAATTCAAATTTCAATTTAACTCCCCTCTAAAATGACATTTGAAAATTATTCCAATTTGTTTTTAATTTGTTTTTTTAATAAAGTCACCAGGGAAGCACTAGTTGCAACCAAAGTGCTAGCTCAGAACTGCTACGATCAAAGGAAAGATGTAATGATGTGCTTTATAGATTATGAAAAAGCCTTCGATCGAGTACAACATCATAAACTCGTACATATACTGAAACAACTCGACATAGATTAAAAAGACATTCGTTGCATAGAGGCTCTTTACTGGAATCAAACAGCTGTCGTCAAGGTGGACAATGAAACAACGCAAGCTCAAAAAATTCTCAGAGGTGTAAGACAGGGATGCATTCTCTCCCCACTACTGTTCAATCTATATTCAGAAAGTATCTTCCAGGAAGCTCTTGAGGAATGCGAAAGCGGCATCAAAGTGAATGGTACCTGGGTCAATAATATACGATATGCGGATGATTCGGTCTTAATAGCAGACAATATAGAAGACCTCCAAAACCTTCTTAATAAAATTGGAGAGCATAGCGAGAACATGGGACTTAGCATCAACATAAAAAAGACAAAGTTCCTTATAATCAGCCGTCAATTATGTCAACATCAAAATGCAAGACTAGCATATAACAACCAAGATGTAGAGCGCGTAAGAAAGTTTAAGTACCTGGGAACCTGGCTATGTGAAGACTGGATGTCGGATATGGAAATTAAATGTCGGATAGAAAGAGCCAGAAGTGCATTCATGAAATTCAGAAACGTCTTTACGAACTCTGACTTTGACCTAAACCTAAGATTAAGATTCACAAAATGCTATATATGGTCGGTGCTCCTATATGGCATGGAAGGATGGACTTTAAAAATAAACACAATGAATAAGCTAGAGGCATTTGAGATGTGGATCTATCGACGAATCCTTAAAGTTCCCTGGACCGCAAGAATAACAAATGAAGAAATCCTGAGAAGAATTGGTACAGAACGACAACTGATGTGCACAATTAAACAGAGAAAAACGGCATACCTGGGACACATAATTAGAAATGAAAGATATCAGTTTCTGCAAACCTTAATTGAAGGAAAGTTTGAAGGAAGAAGGGGAGTGGGCAGGAAGAAAATGTCATGGCTCCGTAATGTCAAACAATGGACAGGACTAAAAAACATAGGAGACCTAATACATACTGCAAGGGCTAGAGAAAAATGGTCAAACGTGAAACGTTCGTGGTCGCGAACATCCATTAGTGGATTGCATAAGAAGAAGAAGAAGAAGAAATAAAGTCGCGGGGATTAGTTCCGATAATCGGGTTCGTGGGAATTTTTCACTAACTGAAAATTTTCTTTATCGTTTTTGCTTCTTTTCTTCCTTATAGTAAAAGATATAGTTTTGCTTATAGAGGAGGTTTCATTAAGAATGGCCAATCTCTGAGTTGTCGATTTAAGACCTCAAAATATTAAGATTTAACCAAAATCACTTCAATAAAATATGGCTCCTTATTGAGTTACAGGGTGTTTTATTTAAAAATTTAAAAATTATTTTGCTTAGTATTTTAAAACTATTCGACATATCCTTTTCATACTCGGTAGAAAGTGTAGGTACTATAAACTCTACGAAATTATGTTAAATACAGGTTTCCGCCAATTACCAGAGGCGTACGACAGGCGGACAGGGGAAAGCAAATGGTTGACCCTTCCCAAATTCTACGTCACTGGTGAAATTGCCATTTTAGCACAATTTTTAAATTCTCCAATACTGTCTATGTAAATAACATCCTCTGTACTCGCAACGATAAAGTCATTAGTTTTCGAGATATTTGAAGTTAAACATGTAACGGCACAGTGATTTAGTTATTTTGATTAATATATTGTGCCGCTTAATTTTTAGTTACAAATATCTCAAAAACTAACGATTTTATCGTTAAGAATGAATAATATACTCTTCAGTCTTAACGATAAAATCATTAGCTTTCGAGATATTTGAAATTCAAAATTAAGCGGCACTAAACCTTAATCAAAATAAAATAACTGTGCCGTTACATGTTTAACTGCAAATATCTCGAAAACTAATGACTTTATCGTTACGAGTAAAAAGTAAGTTATTTACATTGAGAGTATGGAAGAATCTATAAATTGCGCTAAAATGACAATTTCGCCAGTGACATAGAATTTGGGAAGGGTCAACCATTTGCTTTCCCCTGTCCGCCTGTCGTACGCCGCTGGTAATAGCTGGAAACCTGTATTTAGCATAATTTCATAGGGTGTATAGTACCTACACTTTTTAACAAGTATGAAAAGGATATTATGTCGAATAGTTTTAAAATACTGAGCAAAAATAATTTTTAAATCTTTAAATAAAACACCTCAAATCTTAATCTTAATATTTTTAGGTCTAGAATCGACAACTCAGAGATTGGACATTCTTAATGAAACCCCCTCTATAAGCAAAACTACCTATATCTTTTACTATAAGGAAAAAAAGAAGAAGAAAAAACTACAAAAAAAATTTGTTAATTAGTGAAAAATTCCCAGGAACCGGATTATCGGAACAGCATTTCAAAATGTTTAATCCCCGGGCCGTTATTAAAAAATATTATAAACAAATTAGAACAATTTTCAAATGTCATTTTAGAGGGGAGTTAAATTGAAATTTGAATTTATCAGTACATTTATCGAAAATATAGGTTTAGGTACATTTATCGAAAATATAGGTTATTTTATATCGAAAATATTAGATTTTACACAGTTTCATATTCTTTTGGTAACAACCGCATTTTTGCAATTGAAAATATAGTAACAATTGACAAACAAATGAAATATCTCATAAATTATTAAATATTTTTCAAACCAATTTTTTTTTGCTTAATACTGGTAATATAGCGCAACTCCTCCTATTAAATAAAATAATTTATAGTGCTTATTTAAAATGCAAAAAATATATTTTTGCAAATTTGATTTTTAAATTTGATATACAATTATTTAAATAAATTGGGGATTAAATTTAATTTAGTAAGTCTTAGGTGAAAGATTTGTCCTTCAGCTTTGTAGAAAAAAACCCTAAAGACTTTCATTGAAATTTAAATTACCTCAGCAGTTAAAAAAGTAAATATTGTGCAAAAATGACCACTTTTTAATTATTTAAACAATGATCCCCTTATATGATTTGGATACTTTCTTAAAAATATCTTTTGTACTCACCTAAACTTTGATATAAAATTTATTCCAATCTGTACGCATTTACATTTTGATTTACATGTAGTGTAATCTTATTTTACTAGAATATTTTAGAACGCTCCTGTGACATCTATTAAATTCCACATAAATAGACAGTTTGGTTTCGTTTTTCTTCAGAGATGTGCACTAAGCTCCACTGAGGACGTCGTAGGACAGAAACAGCTGTCTGGAGATTGTATATCGCCTCTGAATCGAACGGAAACATAAACTGTCTCTCACTTTCATCTTTACTCATATATTTGAGTACTAGGAGCTAACTTCCGGATCTTGCATATTGTAGAGTCCTTTTCGTCTCCTTTATTCGTCGTCTCTTGTCTTGTAAATTGTAAAAGTCAGAGATTTATGATGTTACTAAGTAGTTCCACGAAAAGATCAGTCTTAAATTATTATTTATTATTTTTAATAAATTTTGTATCTGAACTTTTAAATCGCTTATAACTCATATTTAAAATCGCTTATAACTCGAAATCTGTCAACTTTTGAGAAAAAATACAAGAGACGTTTTTTGTTTAGAGTGACACAACAAATTTGAAAAAAATATGTTTTTCAACAAAAAAGGTAATTATTTTTTCTAACACGACCATCCTGACAACACTGACAAGGTATAGATTGACCTTGAATTAAATTAAATCTTATAATAGTCATAAGTTTGGTTTTGTAAATGCTAGAGACTTCTTCCATAGCTTAGATGGAAGGTATTTTTTTGAAGTTATACTTCTTTAGGCGCGATTGAGAGTAAAATTTTTCATAAATCTGCGCGCATGCGCACACAGACAGTATGACGTTTAGTTGCTAATCTTTCAAATTATGTATCAGCGCAAATAAGCCATTAAAATAATATATTAGTGTTTTTTAGTAAATGTATTATTTATTATAATTTTTGTGTCTTTGAATTTGTCTTCCTTGGGCGTAAAATAATAAAATATCTATTTTTATATTTCACTTGTCACCGTTATATGTAATTATGTATACCCGAAACGTCAATAACACGTGCCTTGATAGCCTGGTTGGTAGAGCATTGGACCAGAGATCGAGAGATCGTGAGATAGCGGGTTCAAATCCCGGACGATTCATATATTTTTTTAATTTTTGGCATTGTTAAGTTTTGGCATTGTTAATTATTGTTAATTTTTATTAATCTGCGCGCATGCGCACACCGACAGTATGGTAGTCGTTATGGTATGGTATAGTCGTTATACGGGCTCTGATTAGGTGTTGAAATGATCTGTCAATAATAATTGTTCAATATGGAGGTAAACAAATGTGTAATATATTAGTTTTATTGTTGTGAGGACAGAAACAAAAAAGTTTATAATTGTAGGGACTTTTTAAATAGTTTTTAAAAGCAACAGGTACGTAATAATAATTGTAAATGTTTCAGTATCGCAATAAAAAATTACATAACCTATTTGGAAAATGTAAAATAAACCTACCTAGTATGTATGTAAAATAAACCTACCTACCTAACCAACAAAATTTCTAAAAAGATTCATCTAATAATATTGTTTTCTTGCTCTGTTTTGTTGTGTTGTAATATTTGAATTCCGTACACATCAAACTAATGTGGTTAAATTCGGAAGTGTCAAGTTGTTCAGTTACTCTATCTTACAGAATAATGCATAAATATGTCCCTGCAGCCGATATCCAAAGGTGTTGGAACTTGAACACAATGCACGTGGGTTCAATCCCCAATACAAACTTTTATTTTTTTTTATACATTTTATGATTGTAAGTATATTATTATATAATTTTTTTTAAGGAAATACGTATTTAATTAAAATTTTTCCAACAATTATTGTTCAGAAATCATTTGTGGCATTTTTCAATGTGTTTGTGTGTGTTTTATTCTGTTATAAGTATAACTTCTTACGTGCGTACAAAGTACACACACATTCTTTTTTTCTATTTTCATAATTCATGATATATGAAAGGGCTAAATTGCCCTTGGTTTAGCAAAGAAAGTCAACAAGGTAAGTTATATTAGCTCACCAAGGTATCAAATAGACCAATACCTGCGACCGAAAAAGACAGAAAAGAAAAAAACATGGATGACCGACGGTATATTACAGATGATGGAAAGAAGAAAAGAATCCAAGCGGAAAGACTACGTTGCATATCAGTTTCTAGACAAAGAGATAAAAAAAGCTGTCAGAGAAGCTAAAAACAGAAATCTGGAAGAACAGTGTGAAGAAATCGAGATATTGGAACGTAAACACGATTCTTTCAACCTCCACAAAAAGATAAAAGAAGCAGCAGGCATCTATAAATCAAAAAGGCCGGGACACTTAACAGACGCTCAAGGAAATCCAATAGTTGATATTGAAGAAACAAAAACAACATGGATGAACTATGTGACAACAACATTTGAAGACGATAGAAATGTCACCATCACACAAAATAAAAATGACGATACCGGACCACCTATTCTCGAAGCGGGAGTAGAAACTGCTATAAACAACAGGGAGGTGACATAACTTTTTAAAGTTATGTCACCACTTATATAGAGATATATTATATTATTATAAAGATAGCTAAGAAACCTTAGATCTTTAATAATAATTTTACGTTCTGAAAGCCAAAAATGTAAAAGACATTGAAGTTACAATTGAAATAAAATCTCGAGATTTCTTCTTGAAATGAGTCTCACAATGGGTGCATTCAGCAGACGCAATCGCTAACTAATCGATTAGTAATCGATTTGTGATTTACATGCTGAATGCCACAATTTATGTGGCATTCAGCAGAAAATCACTAATCGATTAGTTAGCGATTGCGTCTGCTGAATGAACCCAATGTTTTCCGTTTGAGATCAATGGCAGTCTTGAGATCCGCATGGAAAACTCGCTGTCTCGCTTAGTCTCAAGACCAAGACAATTCCGTGTCGACTAGAGAGTCAACACACAGCCCACTGCGTGACTTCATCGCGCGTACCTATACATATTTTCATTCTCAAAATGGGTTTGCGTCAGGCACTAGCTTTTATAATTGTGTAAGTATAAGATTGTGCAAAAATGAAAAAAAGGTGAAAAAAAGAGAAATGGATGAGAAAATGAGTTGATTGTCGAATTGACATGGGAGCCTATTAAGCTCTCGTAAATCAGTTGGGGAGGCAGTCATCAGAAAAACCAGTGTAACCGGCCATACAAATATCAAAACATTACAAATTACTGCACATGCAGACGATGCCGCCATTATTAGTAGAAGCAAGACACGACTAATGGTACGTTCAAGGAAATTGATTCTGAAGCACAAAAAAGAGGGCATAAAATAAACGAAACAGAAACTAAGTACATGGCCATCAAAAGAACACCTGACAAAGAAAATAATATCGCAACTGACAACTATACTATTAAACGTGTGGATGCCTTCACATATCTGGGCACAGAAATCAATCAGAAGAATTCCGTAAGTAGCGAAATTTATGCACGTATTTCCAGTGAAAATCGTTTATAATATGCTAATAAATGATTGATGACATCGAAATTATTAGACAAAAGAACCAAAATGACTATCTACAGAACATTGATTAGACCCGTAATAACCTATGGTTGTGAAACCTGGGTAATGACTAAAAAAGATGAAGCCCAACTCAGGATATTCGAGAGAAAGATACTGAGAAAAGTATATGGTCAAGTGCAAGAAGAAGACGACACATGGAGAATCAGGATAAACAACGTGGTTAAAGAATCGAATGAAGGGTATGATATTTTAAGATTCGTAAAAGTCAAAAACTGTCATGGCTGGGACATGTTTGGCGACAATAAGATATAAACATTTTTTTTTTATTTTTTTATTGTTGTAATATTTACAATCTGTCCTTAACTAAGAACAATAGGTAAATTCTTTGACAAAAATTGAAAATTTGACCTGTAGAGGGAGATCCAGTGATCACTCTCTTTACATAAATTAAATTAAAACAAGTTAAAAGTTTAGTTATCACAGATTATTCGAATCTTCTTGCTAGGTCCACTACTTTGAATCTCTTCAGGCGTCGTACATCATTGTGGTCATCAGTGAGGTTGCTGGCTAACTCGTTTGGATGAGATTCTAGTCTCTTGGAATATTTTTTGTAATATTCTGTTATTACTGTTTTTATGGATGGCACACTGAGGTCTTGCTCTATCACATAGTTTGGCACGTACCAAGGGGCATTCAGCATTGTTCTAAGGACTTTGTTCTGGAATCTCTGCAGTATTTCTAGGTTAGTTTGACTGGCTGTCCCCCAAAGTTGGATACCATGGGTCCACACTGGTTTTAATATAGATTTATATATCAGAAGTTTGTTTTCAAGAGATAGTTGAGATTTACGACCGATGATCCAGTACATTTCTCGGAATTTTATTCCTAGTTGTTTTCTTTTTGTAAAAATGTGCTTTTGCCAAGTTAATCTCCTATCAAGATGGATTCCTAGGTACTTGACAGTATCGGTTTGTGTGAGTTGCGTTTCATTTAGTGTTACAGATGGACATGTTTGTCTTTTCATGGTGAAGGTTACATGGATGGATTTACTCTCATTTGCATTTATCTTCCATTTTTTAAGCCATCTTTGTATATTATTAAGGTCTTTCTGAAGGATTCCGGATGCTGTATTTGGATCATGGTGAGAGGCTAGTACAGCAGTGTCATCAGCAAAAGTTGCACACGTTGATCTGTTACTTGTGGGTAGGTCAGCAGTGTAGAGCAAGTACAATATCGGTCCCAAGATAAAAAAATGACTAAGAAAATATTACAATGGAAGCCAGTAGGAAGGCGAAAAAGGGAAGGCCCAGAACGAGATGATTGGATGACGTGGAACACGACCTAAAAACCATGAATTTAAGACAATGGAGGAGAAGGGCACAAGAGAGATCTGAATGGAAGGACATAGCCAGACAGGCAAAGACCCATCCAGAGTTCTGATGCCAAAAGAAGAAGAAGAAGAAGACGAAATGAGTTTCGGTTGGAGGATGCAAAGCAATTCAAATTTTTATTTGATGTCTGTTACGCAGCTATTAGATTTATAGTACGGGATCCGAATAGGAGGTCGAAATATACCCATCACCTTGTCGGATGAAACAGTTTTTTTTATTAAATTTCATACATAGACAAACACGAGCAGCATGGGTTGCCTAATAAAATCGTGTCATAGTTATCCTTAGGGGGGAGGGCGTAGGGGTTTAAATCAACATTTTAAGCACATTTTTGTGAATTTTTTTTTGAAAGTATGAAAGAATAATTTTATTTTTAAATTAAATAAGCATATTAAGTATAATTCAAAGAATATTCAAAAAAAATTCAAGAAAAAATATTGAAAAATAAGTCAACGGTGGCAAATTTTTAACCCGGCACCTGCCACGTGGGGTGCTACTAGCACCCCATAACAAATTTTTATCAAATATTTGGTATTTCAAGTTTGGTAACCCTGCTGTGCATCATAGTAGCTTTCCATAATATTATATAGCATAGATGTGTTAGCGTTTAAGGTAGTTATTTAGTGTCATTCTGAACTTGTAGCTCTAAAGTCGAATTGGGGTGTCATCATTTGGCACTTTAAGGTTTAATTTTTTTTTGTATTCTTGATAAACAGGTCAAATTTACATTATTTATTGAAATAACTGATTTAAATTATTAACATAGACTCTATACTCACTAAATCTTAATTTTTTTAGATATTTTACTTCACTTCATTTATTCCGGCTTGGTACTTGCTAATTTGCTTATAACACCTTTTTAATTTTATTTTTTAACTTTTATAACATATTAGTGGCTAATAAGTGAATAAAACATGTTTTTTTGTATTCTTGTGTTACTCAACACATTATTTTATTTTTTAAACAAGTAGATCACAGATAATTTTTAAGGGGTGCTGTGAGCACCCCACGTGGCAGTTGACGCCTTGCAAAGCCACGTGGAAGGTGCCGGGTTAAAGACACCTCAAAAAAACGATGAATTTTGCGGTGGACATTAGAATTTATCATTGGATCATGGTAGACAAAAAATTCAAAAAGATTTTATTATCTTATGAGTTTCTCGAGGTAACGATGTCAAGTTTATTTTAGTTTTAATGATCTTCGACTTTTTAGTATCACTCAGAAGTCAAAACAACGAAATTTTTTACAGAAAAAGGGTGAAAATCAACATATTTATTATTAGTATGGTATAGTTAGACCCAAACCCAGACATCCAAAGTGAAAGTTATACTCCAACACCAAATTGTTATGGTCCACATAATGTTCAGAAAAAAGTCACACCATTTTGAGCGTCGGGTTTGAGGGGGAGAGGGGGGAGAAATCTGCAAATTCGTAGTTTTTTAAGTTTTTCGTCAATATTTCTAAAACTAAGCGGTTTAGCATGAACAACCCTCTACACAAAATTGTTCTACATTAAATTTTAAATAAAAAAGGCCCTATGCATAACCCTTCTAAAATGAACGGTTCCAAAGTTACGGAGGTAGTATAATATAATTGGTCCAAAAAAAGGCCTAACCCAGACATCCAAAGTAAAAGTTTTCCTTCAACATAAAATTGTTCTATACGGTCCACATATTGTTCAATAAAAAGTTACACCATTTTGAGCGTCCGGTTTGGGGGGGAGATGGGGGAGAAGTAGGTAAATTAGTAGTTTTTTTTTAAAGTTTTTCGTCAATATTTCTAAAACTATGCTTTAGCGTAAGGAAGGTTCTATAGAAAAATGTTCTACATACAATTTAAAACAAAAAATATTCTATACATAATTGTTATAAAATCAACGGTTCCAGAGTTACGGAGGGTGAAAAGTGGAGGTTTTCGATACTTTTCATATTTACCGATTTCTCCCCCCTCTCCCCCCAAACCCGACGCTCAAAATGGTGTGACTTTTTTCTGAACATTATGTGGGCCATACAGAACAATTTGGTGTTGGAGGATAACTTTCACTTTGGATGTCTGGGTTTTTGGTATAGTTATATCATAAATATTGCCCAAAAAATATAAAAAGTATCGAAAACCTCGACTTTTCACCCTCCGTAACTCTGGAACCGTTGATTTTATAACAATTATGTATAGAATATTTTTTGTTTTAAATTTCATGTAGAACATTTTTGTATATAACATTGTTTACGCTAAAGCATAGTTTTAGAAATATTGATGAAAAACTTAAAAGAACTACTAATTTACCGGCTTCTCTCCCAGCTCCCTCCCAAACCGGACGCTCAAAATGGTGTAACTTTTTAGTCAACAATATGTGGACCATATAGAACATTTTGGTGTTGGAGGAAAACTTTTACTTTGGATGTTTAAGTTAGGCCTTTTTTTGGACCAGTTATACTATACTACCTCCGTAACTTTGGAACCATTCATTTTCGAAAGATTATGCATAGGGCCTTTTTTATTTCAAATTTAATGTAGAACAATTTTGTATAGAAGGTTGTTCATGCTAAACCGCATAGTTTTAGAAAGATTGGCGAAAAACTTAAAAAACTACGAATTTACCGATTTCTCCCCTCTCTCCCTTCCAAACCCGACGCTCAAAATGGTGTGACTTTTTTCTGGACATTGTGTGGACCATATAGAACAATTTGGTGTTGAAGGATAACTTTCACTTTGGATGTCTGGGCTATGCCATCTTTTGGATCAACTATACTATACTATATTGTTAAACAAAATATAAGCATAAAACAAAAAATATCTCGATAGTGTTACCGAAATGTCTAAAGAAAATATGTACAAAATTCCAGGTGAGTTGGTCAAGTAGTATGTCTACAGGCTTTTAAAAAAGCAGTTTTAAGAAAAACGCTTTTAAAGTATTGTCAATTTTTTTTACTGTTAAATCGTAAAGTGATGCACACCGGAATATGTTTTGAATCGCGGGGTAATTTACAAAGGAAAATGAGAACCGCTGTTGACCGTTTCTCACTACGCTCAAGCGCGCTGGCGCGAAGATGCTGCAAAGCGAGTCGAATGTAGGGAGGTAGGGAGATAGTGTGGAATATTCCTATCTTCGACTAGCTTTGCAGCAGGTTCGCGTTAGCACGATTGAACGTAATGAACAACGGTCAACAGCTGTTCTCATTTTCTTTTGTAAATTACTCCGCGATTCAAAAAGATATTCCGGTGTGCATTATTTTACGATTTGACAGACAAAAAAGGAATTGAAAATAAAAGTTGACAATACTTTCACGCTTTTTCCTTAAAATCTGCTATTTTCAAAGGATGTAGACATTGTAACTCAAAAACTACTTGACCTACCCACCTGGAATTTTGCATTTATTTTCTTTAGACATTTCTTGAGGTAACGCTGTCGATATATTTTTTGTTTTATGTTTATTTTTTATTTAACAATAATAAATATATTGATTTTCGCCCTTTTTTGCAAAAAAATTCGTTGTTTTTATTTCTGAGTGATACCAAAATGTCAAAAATCGTTATAACTAAAAAAATCGACAGAGTGGTCTCGATAAACATAATAAGCTAATAAAATCTTTTTGAATTTTTTGTTTACCATGATCCAATGATAAGTTCGGATGTCACCGCAAAATCCATTTGTTTTCGAGGTGTCTTTAAAAATTTGCCATCGTTGGCTTATTTAATAATATACACCCATACCTCGCTTTGCGGGCTAGATACATTTCATGAAATTGGCTGTAAAGCGAAAACCGTATAAGGAATCAAGTATTCTAATACAAACTCATTCAAATTCAATGGGATCGGTTCCAATTTTTTTAAATATGTAACATGGTTATCATTCAATAACAATTTTTTTGATGTTAGCTGTTTGGATACAACACGCTATGTCTATACATCAAATCCCGATTCTGCTTGAAACTGAATGAGTTCCTCATATGAAAGGAGTTCCCTATCAGCTTCAAATAGATCAAACACATCACGTTCGTTCAATCCTCAAAGCCAAGATCATATGCTAGATCCAAAATGTTTTGTCTAATTTCAGGAAGGAAATTAACTTCTGCATCACTGCAGATTTTTTGGTTTGTGAAATGTACCTACGTGCGATCAGACATTCGCTTTCAATAAAGCCCTGTTTCACCTACGTTAATCACTTTTTCAGTTTTATAACCACCTCTTTCAATATTCCCTTCCTTTCGGTATTTGCATTCCATTCCAAATTTTCGAAAATACTTAAAGGTTTTTCATGGATAGTCATTTGACTTATTGGCATTCTCTGTTTGTTATTGTCCTCAATCCATATAATCAATAGTTTTTCCATTTTTGCAAAATCCAGTTAATAAAATTTTCCATAATGTAGATGTATCGACATCGAAAAAATTTTCTGGTCGTTATAACAAAACATTTTAGGCCGTAAATCGAAAACGTGCCTTAATTGAAGAGCGCCGTTATAGCGAAATGCCGTATAAAGAGCGGCCGTATAGCGAGGTATGGGTGTATTTCCTTGAATTTTTTTTTGAATTATACTGAATACGCTTATTTAATTTAAAAATAAAATAATTTTATCATACTTTCAAAAAAAATTCTCAAAAATGTGCTTGAAATGTTGATTTCAACCTCTACGGCCCCCGGTTGTCAGTCTGGTGGAATGTAGAGTATAACATTATGTTGTTTTATATGCCACTATATTGAAAACTTAGTCTTTTGCTAGCAGTTGCCGCTAGGGCATCTATGCCATTTCGTTCGTGGCAATCCGTGACTGCACGCCGGGGTTTGTTTTGGTTGGATCAGAGAGAGCAGCCAATGTGCCTCCTGATGAGAGACAAATAAGTTTAGAAACCGGTAGAGGTGCTTGCTGCACTCTCTGATTGGACTAAAATATGATGCGGCTGTATTCTCGTTTTGCAACGAAAGTGAACATGGTTATTCATTTTTGATTTACGTGTTTACTCTGATTGGAGTATGAAGGGAACCATTCTCGTTGGAACTTTACCGTGCTGATCAGATGGAACGTGAATTTTAATTTGTAAAATTCCCCCATCTTTCTTAGTCTCAGCATCCGTTATGGCTTGCAAATTGTAGAAGCCTCGGAGGTGTAACCAGAGAAGGTTCCCATTGTTTTCAGTCTGGTGTGATGTAGAGTAACATTATGTTGTTTTATATGCCATTAGATTGAAAACTTAGTCTTTTGCTAGCATTTGCCGCTAGGGCATCTATGCCATTTCGTTTGTTGCAGTCCGTGACTGCACGCCGCGGTTTGTTTTGGTTGGATCAGAGAGAGCAGCATATGTTCCTCCTGATGAGAGACTAATAAGTTTCGAAACCGGTAGAGGTGCTTGCTGCACTCTTTGATTGGACTAGAACATGATGCGGCTGTATTTTCGTTTTGCAACGAAATTGAAAATGGTTATTCATTTTTGATTTACATGTTTACTCTGATTGGAGTATGAAGGGAACCATTCTCGTTGGAACTTTACCGTGCTGATCAGATGGGACGTGAATTATAAATTGAAAAATCCCTCATGTTCCTTAGTCTCAGCATCCGTTATGGCTTGAAAATTGTAGAAGTCTCGGAGGTGCAACCAGAGAAGGTTCCCATTGTTTTCAGTCTGGTGGGATGTAGAGTAACATTATGTTGTTTTATATGCTATTGGATGGAAAACTTAGTCTTTTGCTAGCAGTTGCCGCTAGGGCATCTATGCCATTTCGTTCGTTGCAGTCCGTGACTGCACGCCGCGGTTTGTTTTGGTTGGATCAGAGAGAGAGCAGCATATGTTCCTCCTGATGAGAGACTAATAAGTTTCGAAACCGGTAGAGGTGCTTGCTGCACTCTCTGATTGGACTAGAATATGATGCAGCTGTATTTTCGTTTTGCAACGAAAGTGAAAATGGTTATTCATTTTTGATATTATGTTAGAGTTGCTAGAACTGCAAGTGGATCTGAAAGAAGTACATAGCATAGGGAAAAACAAATGCATCATAGAATTAGAATCAATTGGAGACAAACTGAGAGTAATGGAAGCCAAAAAGAAACTGAAGAACCATTCACGTAAGGGTGGTTCGCCAAAATAAGCGGCATATTGTGTAACTCGCTTTTTTCTTAAGTCCTTTACATACTGTGTTTCAAATTATGTTGCCAAAGTTAAGTTATACAATACATGAATGTACGCCACTTAATATTAATTAAAAAAAAAAGTATTTTTACAAGCATTTTATCAAATTTTAATGTCAAAATAATGTCAAAATATGAACTCCGAGGCTGTAACCCACTTTGTTTTTTGATCTGTTTTATAGTATTCTCACTGAAACGTTACAAAAGTGCAGATTATTTTATCAATAATTAATTAACAACCCAATGTAATTTAAAACTGTCAAATTAATAACTTTCATTTTTAAAACTAAACCATCATAAAAATCTACTACTAAAAACTGTAACCAACTTTGTGCATCAACACCGAGGCTTCATGAAAATATATGAAAATTTAGGCCAAACTGCACTATACTGTATGGCAGGCAGCTTGACAAGAGAGGAACGCTTCAGTCTAACCCAAATTGTGGAAGAAAGTGGACGAATATGATATCGTTAAGCGATAGAAAATTTTTCAAGGTGTCTTAAGCTAAGCGTATGTTTTTATACAGTCAACACCGAAGCCTTCGTAAAAACTTAATTTTGCTAATTTTTTTAATATGTCTTTCCTTTAAGTATGCGCTATAAGGTTTTTTTGACACCCCGTGAATAAAGCAGAATTATTTTTAATATTTGTAAAAAGTAGAATTAAAAATGTATGAAATCATCAACACCGAAGTCATCAACTCCGAAGCCCAGTCGTGCCTCGGAGTTGACGAACGTGCCTTGGAGTTGTTGAAAGTGCGTGAGTGGTCATTCTTAAACTAAAAAAATACAATTTAAATTTAGTCTAACATAGGAAAAGGGTTACTGGGTAAGCTCTCAAAATGTTTCGGTCGGTTTGGTAATATTATCTTCTTTTTATAGAAAATGGCTCGTATATAGGGTGAGGCAGATAACTGGCCTATTAGAAATATCTCGAGAACTAAAGGCAACAGAATCATGAAAATTGGAATAAAGGGGTTTTAAAGGATGATCTATTAAATGAAAATATTTTGATCACTTTACAACTTCCGGTTATACCGGAAGTTGCTTATAACTTCGTTTTTTTAAATGGGATACCCTGTATATTTTTACATTTTTGGATTCTCTTCGATGTCTTCTTTCTTAAAATATGAGGTTTTGTAATATTATACAGGGTATTTTAAAAGATAATTACGTTTTTTTATTAATTTTGTAGCAACATTCACACCCTGTAGAATTGTAGTAGTTTGACATCTAAAGCTCTACTTACGTTCAAATGATTTTTAATATACTCTACTATTGTTAAGAAGCATTAGTATGGCTAAATTTTTAATTTTAGTATACAGGGTTGGTCGAAACTCGAAATGAGTATTTTCTGAGTGTTCTTGAATGGAACACCCTGTATTTTTGTATTGCAGTGAAATGATATTTTATGGTAATTTTTTATTTCTTAAGCATTCCCTATACCTAACTGCTTTAATTTGTGAGTTATTGGTGATTCAACCTAAACATTAATTGCAACAAAAAATGAGTAAAATTTTATTAGGTTGGCCGTGAAAATACTCAATCCCAAATAATTTGTCAGAAATAAACACATATTAATCCAGACTGGTCCTTAAAATTACCAATAATGGTTTGGCTATCAAAATACCTACGTAGTTAAGATTGTTGGTGCGATTAACAATTAAGCACAAATTAAAGCAGTTAGGTATAGGGAATGCTTAAGAAATAAAAAAGTACCATAAAATATCATTTCATTACAATACTAAAATACAGGGTGTTCCATTTAAGAAAACTCAAAAAATACTCATTCCGAGTTTCGACCAACCCTGTATACTAAAATTAAAAATTTAGCTATACTAATGATTCTTAACAATAGTAGAGTATATTAAAAATCACTTAAACGTAAGTAGAGTTTTAGATGCCAAGCTACTACAATTTTACAGGGTGTTAATTTTGATACGAAATTAATAAAAAAACGTAATTATCTTTTAAAATACCCTGCATAATATTACAAAACCTCATATTTTAAGAAAGAAGACATCGAAGAGAATCCAAAAATGTAAAAATATACAGGGTGTCCCATTAAAAAAACGAAGTTATAAGCAACTTCCGGTATAACCGGAAGTTGCAAAGAGATGAAAATATTTTCATTTAATAGATCATCCTTCAAAACCCCTTTATTCCAATTTTCATGATTCTGTTGCCTTTAGTTCTCGAGATATTTCTAATAGGCCCTTTATTTGCCTCACCCTGTACACTGGAGTACGATGGAAAAATGAAGGCGAAAACCCCCAAAATCGTTAAATAAATATTTTATTAGTAATATTTTATGCAGCTATGCTTATTTCTGTAAGAATATACCATTTTGGGTAGTCTTCTCTAATGTTGATAAAATAGACATCTGTCTATGTAGGCACATTATGTGAAAACATGTTTGGAAGCGGATAACAAATCATTATGTTGCGCAGAAAAGACAGAAGAATGTATAGAAAGGAAATGCCGAGATTGTGTTCAAAATCAGATTAGATTTTTGAAGTTTAACTGAGAAGACACGGCTACATATTGGAAAGTTTTGTCAACACGAAGGCCGGTCTAAATCAACTCCGACGCAATTGATATTTTACCTATTTTTCATGTTTTTCTGTAGTAGTTTATATCAAAATGGAAGTGTTTTGTATAGTTTTATTACATACCAATTTTTATTTAATTGTTACGATCATAAATTTCAATTAACAGAGAATTACGTCAACACCGTAGACACTTAGTCAACTCCGATGTCACAACATTTCCGTTTTTCGGAAAATATTTAAAAATGATCTCTGCTGGTATCATGGGTAAGTTGAATAGCTCATTTTATAAAAAATATTTAAAAATGAACTAATTCTAAACCATGTTTTAAATTAAATTTCTCTACCTCGAAATTGCCGTCTATTTTGGCGAATCACCCATAAGAGAATATACATTGACCACGACCTCACTAAAAAAGAACTAGAAACGCAATCTATAATAAAAAGGAGGGAATCAGAGGAAAGAGGAAAAAGAGTAAGAATTGGATATAAAAAACTATGGGTTGATAACATACAATTCGATTGGAATGAAAATGAAAACAGATTAGAAAAACATTCGTCTACAGACAAAAAATTTGGGTTAAAAAACTGATGATAATAGATGACGAAATGGACCGAAAAAATGGCAACGAAAGAGGAAACGAATAATGATATGATATTAACAGACACAACAAAGAGCAACACAAAAATGAAAACACTGAAAATATCAACGTGGAACATCAGAAGTATCAACGACAAAGAACGAGAACTCATACAGGAATTTAAAAGTTACAAATTAGACGTCCTAGAAGTAACAGAATTAAAAAAATGCCAGGGGACAATAGAACAAGAAGGTGGGCATTTACTGATATACAATGGAGTAAAACCAGAGCTACAAGCACCGGCAGGGGTTGGTTGCATTATAGCAAAAGAACATATAAAGCACATGAAAAGATGGGAATTTATATCTGAGAAAATATTAAAAATTGAAATGAATCTAGATCAAACTAGTAACACAACAATAATAATTGTATATGGATCAGGTTAAGATGAAGTTGCAAGTAAAAAAGATGACTTCTGGGAGGAGCTGACAAATGTAGTGGAAAACGTAAATGACAGACTAATCATCATGGGAGATTTTAACGGTAGAGTAGGAAAAGGAAACGACACAATAGATATAATCGGAATGCATGGAGAAGAGACCAGAAACAATAATGGAAATAATGATCAATTTTTGCATGGAGAACAACTTGATAGTAACGAGTACGTTTTACATGCACAAAGATATACACAAATATACCAGAGAAGTTAGAAGCAGAAACGAAAGATCAATAATAGATTATATACTAATCAATAGAGAAAATAGAAAAGAAATAACTGACGTGAAAGTTTATAGAGGCGCATAAATCTACAGTGATCACTACTTATTAGTAGCAAAGTGGAAAATTGAGGATGATAACTATCAGGAAAAAACAAAAATGACAAACCAGAACAAGAATAGGAACGAAGCAATCAGATCTTATAAGTTACAAGTCAAAAAGATTGCTGAAGAATATAAAAAGAATACAGAAACACAAATCAAAAAGACAAGACAAAAATGACAAAGTCTGAATCTAGAAGAACTATGGCTATAATTTAAGAAGATCATCCTAAAGGCAGCAAAACAAGTATGTGGTACAATAGCAGTGAATAAAAACATAATACAGACAAGGTGGTGGAGGTGGAACCAAGAAATTAAAGATCAAGTGAATAAAAAGAAAAGTCTATGGAAACAATACCTCGGAGACAGAACAAACAATAATTACACGCTTTATAAAGAACAACGTACTAATGTCAAAGAACTAGTAACCCGAGCTAAACAGAGATCCTGGGAAGAATTTGGAACAAAATTAGAAGAAAGTAGCCAAGGTAGTCAGGAGTTATTCTACAGAGTATTGAAGAACCTACGAAAAGACAAACAACCAAACATAAGACGGATTAAATGAAAAGATAATGTACTACTGACAGACGAAGACGAAATTATGAAAAGATGGAAAGAGCATTTTCAACAGCTACTAAATGGAAAAACCACCAGTAATGAGTCACACAAACAAACGACCTCCCCAACGTAGAGCACGATGATGAAGACGAAAATATCGAAAATAATGAAGTATTGGAAGCCATTTCGCATCTAAAAGTAGGAAAATCAGCAGGTCATCGTAAGATCACACCAGAAATGCTGAAAAATCTAGGGGTTGCACGGGTAGAGATGTTAACAGAAATTCTCGACAAACCTGGCACTTGGCTACCGTACCAGAAGATTGGGCCACTGCAATTATATTGCTCATTTTTAAGAAAGGGTACACAAACAATTGCGGCAACAACAGAGGTATTACGTTGTTAAGTGTGGTGTCAAAATCATACGAATACATATTAAACAAGAGACTTAGTTCAATACTTGAACACAACCTAGCAGAACCACAAAGTGGGTACAGAAAAGGCCGAAGTACCCAAGACCACATATTTATGATCAAGCAAGTTACAGAAAAAACGAGAACTACGAAAACTGAAATATATGCAGCATTTATAGACATAGAAAAACCATTCGATAATGTTTCACAATATAAAGTATGGGAAAGTCTTGAACGAAGAAATATTGAAACCATACTGAGGCAGGCTACACAAAGCTTATATAAACACAACACATGCTACATCAGGAAAGATAATACCCATTCCTAAACGTTTGAGATAAGTGATGGACTGAAGCAGGGAGGAGTACTGAGCGCCACACTATTTATCGTACTCATGGATGACATAATACAATAAATGGAAGCAAAAACACGCAAATTACACATTGGTTACCACAATCTAGAACCCATAGGAATTTCAGTATGTCCATTTGCAGACGACCTGATGTTATTAGCACACAACGAAGATGACCTCAAAAGGAACCTAATAATGTGGAAAGAGGAGCTGGAAGAAAGAAATATGAAAATAAACATGGAAAAAATAAAGATAATGGTTATGGGGAATGACAATAAACAAATAAATATAGAGATAAATAACAAGAAACTAGAACAAGTTACAACATATAAATACCTGGATGTGAAAATAGAGAATGAAGGAAGATCAGAAGAATAAGTCGACGAAAGGATCACCATGGCGTCCAGAATGTACCATAGTTTAAACAGAGCATTTATTGGAAAGAAAGAAGTAAGCAGCAGGACAAAGATGATGGTATCTAAAACGATCTTCAGGCCAATCCTTACCTATGGTAGTGAGAGCTGGGTGCTAACACAATCATCGGAAAGTAGAATAAAATCAATGGACATGAAGTACCTAAGAAAAGTAAAAGGAATTACAAGATGCGATAGAATAAGAAACAGCATTGTAAGAGAAGAACTACAAGTCGAACCAATAACACAAATGCTAGAGAAGAACAAGCTTAAATTGTTTGGACATATGTGTAGAATGAACGATGATAGACAAGTAAAACGTATATGGATATGGAAGGCAAAAGTACACAACAAGAGAGGAAAAGGGAGACAAAAAAAAACCTGGAACGATAAAGTGGTAGAAATACTGAAGAAGAAAAATAAAACCTGGACTGAAGCGAAACGAAGGGCCAAGAATAAGCAAGAATGGAGAAGATTTGTATATGATATAGATGTATGAAATGTATTTTTTAAACATCTTACACAGTTAGGTAGAAAGTTTTAGATTATATATACAGGATGAGTGGGGAGGAACACGCCAAACTTTAAGACTGTATAATATACGTAAAAATAATCAAAAATACCTCATATTATGTTGCCATTAGATTTTCATTTGTTTCCGAGATACACACACAATTGTTTTGACACACAATTAAGAATTTTATATTCACTATTGGCGCGCGTACAGGTAATAGTCTGAAATTTTTTAAAGATAAAAATGGTATGCCACTGAAATATTTCAAATTAAAAATCTTTCTTGAATTCCTCGTTCAATTTGTGACAAAAAATCTATCTTTCCTTTTTTTCATTCGATGCTTAGTTTTCATGCAAAAAATAAAATATCTTAACGCTTACAAAGTTTTCAATGAAGTTTCTATAATATGAATGTATAGAATATTTCGAATACTTTGTAAGCGTTAAGATATTTTATTTTTTGCATGAAAACTAAGCATCGCATGAAAAAAAGGAAAGATAGATTTTTTGTCACAAATTGAACGAGGAATTCAAGAAAGATTTTTAATTTGAAATATTTCAGTGGCGTACTATTACCTGTACGCGCGCTAATAGTGAATATAAAATTCTTAATTGTGTGTCAAAACATGCGCAATAACTATGTCTTAAATCCCACCAAATCTCATTCGGACACCTCAACCGGTTTTAGAGCAATACATAAATCGTCAGTTTGTAATAAAAATTTTAACACCCCGTATCTCGGAAACAAATGAAAATCGAATGGCAACATAATATGAGTTATTTTTGATTATTTTTACGTATATTATACAGCCGGAAAGTTCGGCGCGTTCCTCCCCAATCACCCTGTATGTATACTAAAAACACCAATACATTTTTTTCACAATTTATTTGCACTAATACATACGTAACTTGTATGTGTGCGCCTAGTTTATAATGTAGTTTGTATAAAAATTCACTCTCAAAATTTTTCTCAATGATCGCGCCTAAAGAAGTATAACTTCATACATGTTTATTTTTAGAAACTGGATGAAACTAAAACATGCCTGGAGGTCAAATTAAGCAATTTCAGTAAACATCCACTATAAGTAGAATTTGCCTTTGCTGCAGCAACTGAAGACTTCAGTCCGTTTTTTAAGAAATACTCTCAGGCTTGGCCTGTCGCTCAAGACTGCCTTAAGCCATTTGTGAGTTCTACTGAAAAATGTTTTGATAGCGATGAAAAGCGCTTCGTTAATCAAACACTTTCCTTCTACGATGACTCCATTACTTTCTTCTGCGAAAACAATGCCGATCGTAGTACGAGTAAGTATTTTAACTGATGACTAACTGACTTTATTTAAGATGGTGTCTTACATTATCTTTTAATAAATTGATAAAATTATGTAAAATATTTGCTATGTCAATATATACAGAGAGGATCTAAATTATGGAATAAATTCATTTTCTCTAAAATGGACGACTCTGGAGAAAAATCCTGAAACAGGTCGATTTTTATTTTTAAATTACAATTGTTTGGCATATATTTCATACTAGTGACGTCATCCATCTGAGCGTGATGACGTAATCAATGATTTTTTTTAAATAGGAAGAGGGGTCGTGTGGCACCTCATTTTAAAGGGAGTTCAATTCTCTATTCAGTAATATAAACTATAATATCATTATTTATACAGAGTGACCAAAAAAATAATTTTTGAATTAAATTAATTGACGCAAAAAGAAGAATTAATGTAATTTATTTAACTCCAAATACATTGTACGGCTGTCAGTAAACAAGAAATATGTTTATTTCACAAATAAACATTTCTTTTAGCTTAAATTAAATCACAAACAGCCTCCCACCTACCTATTGGCAGTTTGAACATTTAATTTAAGCGAAAAGCAATGTTTATTTGCCAAATAAACATTTTTTTCTATTTTCTGACGGCGATAGAATGTATTTTGAATTAAATAAATTTACATTTTTTTTCCGTCAATTAATTAAATTCAAAAATTATTATTTTGGCCACCCTGTATAAATAATGATACCTATTAATGTTTATATTACTGTATAGAGAATTGAACACCCTTACAAATGAGGTACCACACGACCCCTATTCCTATTTAAAAAAATCATCATCGATTACGTCACCACGCTCAGATGGATGACGTCACTAGTATGAAATATATGCCAAAAGATTGTAATTTGAAAATAAAAATCGACCTGTTTCAAGATTTTTCTGTAAAGTCGTCCATTTTAGAGAAAATAAATTTATTCCATAGTTAAGATCCTCTCTGTATATTTGTATCTCCCATGTATTATTACCAACGAACTATCAATATAGATGGAATGGGCAAGAAGTGAATTTAATGCGGCCAGGATGAGAGAGTATAGTCAGGGAAGGATAGAAGATAATCGCCATCTTTCGTAAACAAAAAATTGATAGTGGCAGTCAGGGTTGCCAGCTTGGGGTATTTTCCCATAATTTTGGAGTAATTTGAAAGCGTCCAGAGGAATTTTTCTAAGCAGAAATGGTTGGAGGGAGGGGGGGCAATTACGAGAGATTTTAAGGGGTCATGGTAAATTAAATTTGCGTATATACATAGAACTGTATACTATACTCTCATATAATCGAAGACGATAGGACCTATGAATTATTTCCAGGGCCTTCTGTTGATAAGTAGTATAATTTTGGTTTACTGTTCTGTACATTTGACTACTAATTTATTAAATTGCGGCAAAAATTTAAATTTAAGGGGTTTGAGCTTCAATTTGAGGGAATCTCAGTTTCTAAGTGGGGAATTTATAAAATCACATCTGGCAACTCTGGTGGTAGTTGTAGCAAATTTTCCCTGGCATGCTCTGTCTCTCTCTAGGACCTCTCACTTGTATGTTGGCCGCAATCTCGCTTCATTGTTTGAATGGGGTGGTGCCATTCCATCCGTATTGAGAGTTCGTTGATTATTACGCCAGTCAATGAAAGCAAACACAGGATATTACTTCCGAATTCTATCCAACTGCATGAATTTTAATGAAATTTTATCCAATTCATCTAGTCCGAAAATGCTTCCTAAGGAAACTAGAGCTCTCTAAGATGGCGTCTTGTAATTCGTTTTTTTAAAATAGCTCCAGAACGCTTCTATTTAAAAAAACGAAAACTGGTACGCCTATAGTATTCGAGGGATAAATCGACTCTATCAATTGCGAATTTCTAGTACCGGTCATAGGCGTCCGCTTTGGGTAGGGCAACAGTTATTTTATTCCATAACTTTTTTGCCTTTACCTTTTGAGTATTTTTGACATTGGATTATTAAATTCTGAGGTATTCTAGTACTAAAAGCTACTCTTGTTTTAAGTCGGTAGGATGCACCGTTTTCTATAAAAATAAATTTAAAAATTTTTGATTTTTTCGAATTAAAAAAAAATTTAAACACATTTTCAAAATAAAGCGGTGTATTTTATCGACTTAAAACAAGAGTAACTTTTAGTACTAGAATACCTCATGATGAAATAATTTAGCGTCAAAATGCCTAAAAATTAAAGACAAAAAGTTTTGCGATAAAACAACCGTTGATCTACCCAAAACGATGACAAGACGCCTATGACCGATAGTAGAAATTCGCAATTAATAAAATCGAATTATCTGAAATTCGGTCTGAATCGAATGATATGGTAAATCTAATGGTTTTAGTACTATACTACTTCAGAGTTTAATAATCCAATATTAAAAATACCTAAAAGTTAGAGACAAAAAAGGTACGGAATAAAATATCCGTTGCCCTACCCAAAACGGACGCTTATGACTGGTACTAGAAATTCGTAATTGATGGAATCGATTAACTTCTGGAAGATAAATAGGCTTACCAGTTTCTGTTTTTCTAAATAGAAGCGTTCTGGAGCTATTTAAAAAAAATTAATTACAAGACGCAATCTTTAAAAATCTCTGGCTCCATTAGGAAGCATTTTCGGAAGAGATGAATTGGGTTACTTCAAAATATCTGACGAATCTCCGGTCTTCGTTTGTCGGTAGAGTTTCTGGACACCCTGTATATATACACCGGCACAATTAACCACCCACCTTTCATTTTTTTCAATTTGCAGACATTGTCAATCTTGGACCACATTTTATGAAAGATGCGGTGAAAACTACCTTTTGAGAAATTAAAACAAAAAATTATTGAAAAAAAGTCGTTTTTCAAGGGATGCTTAGCAATAATCTTCAAAGAAGTGTTTAAAAATCTTCGAAGAAAGTTCAAACAAACATAAATTTGAAAATCATTGTTTAATTAAAAAAATTATGAGTTATTAATACTGGTTGCTGCCACCTCTGGCCTTTAAGACTTCTTGTAGCTGGTTTGGCAATAAATTCATGATATGCTCGGTATCCGATTGGGAGATATTGTGCCACTCCTCCCCGCAGCCGCCTTGAGCTCTCCAAATGATGAAGGGGTTGGCACTTTTGCTCTTACCCGTTTTTTGAGGTTGACCCAAATGTGTTTAATTGGGTCAAAATTGAGACTGCGTGACGGCCATAAAAAAACTTGAATCCCGACATCATTATAGGGTGAATCTTGAGTTATGCAACGTGCATTGTCATGCATTAATCTAAAGTTTTCACCAATGAACATTGCGAAAGAAATTAGATGGTCTTGTAGATCTTTTGCCACCTACCTTTAAGCATTCACACTGCGTCTGTCGAACACAACAAGATCAGTACGAACTTCGTAAGAGATACCTCACCAGATCAATATTGACCCTCCTCAGTAAGTCACTGTTTCGGTTATAGAGCAAACCTTTTATTTCACGCCTATAGACACCACAGGCGTAGCCAGGTTTTAGTTTCGGAGGGGGTTCAAAAAAATAAAACGACTAAAACTACATGAAATAACCTTTATATTCATAATAAAAATTTGAAAGATGTTAATATCTTAACTTTTCGGAGGGGGTTTGAACCCCCAAAACCCCCCCTGGCTACGCCCGTGATAGACACGCTGACGTTTATCTGGGACCCTTATGGGCTGGCTACTGGCTACACTCAACGTCTTGCCTGTGTAGTCCAAAATTGTGCAAGATATGACGGAACAAAAAGACTGTACACCGTACGTTGTCCACACGTGCAGACTACGTAAAAACTGGACTGCGCAAACTTCAGTCTGTCGAGAACTCAACACGATGAGCAGCACCGAAGAGGTTTTTTTAATGGAAGCGTTATTGACAGTGGCGGCTCGTGATTTTTACAATAGGGGAGGCTATACCTAACTGTAAAATATCTAGACAAATTTGCACTAGCAAAAAAATGCGCCAAAAAATGTAATTTAAGGCCCCATCTTTTGACCATTTTTTATTTACATTTCATAATATCATCCTAATTCATAATTTCATGATATCATCATTTTAAAAATAGTTAGTCTAATAGTAAAAGTTTAATACCAAAGTTTGTGTCGTTTATTTGTTAACAACTCGATCTATTTGTAAATAGATACCTATGCATATCAAAATAAATACAGATTTGAAGTTTTGCAGTCCATACATAATGAAGCTTCAAATTTTTTAAGATACTCAACTGAATTTTTTTAATTCTAAACGCAGCCTACTGCGAATTCAAAAACACGATAAATTACCGATATTTTGCTTTGAGTTAGAGATATCGGAAAAAGTTATTTGAGCAAGTTGTTCCAAATATTATTATAACCCCACATACCAAATTTCATAACAAAATTCGCACTTTTAGATTTTTCATTATTTTTAGTCAGGACCCTAAAATTCGTTGTTCCGAGACGCACCCAACCACCCAACGGAGCTGAGAAGCTACACTGCCTCCCTTGGTATATCTCCGGGCAGCGTGTGATGGCGCCGTAGATGCCACTGTTAGGAGACCGGGTCTCCTTAAACGCCTGCTGCGCTGCACGGAGCATTAGCAACGGAGAAAGCAGGGCTTCTCGGCTCCGTTCGTGCATCTCGGGATAACCCAGGGTCCTGCCTACAATAATATGTAATAAAACTGAGACGCGATCATGCGTTCTAATGCTAATGCTCCGTACGTATGGATAATTAGTGATAATATGGAATTTACACGTTGTATAATAGTGAGAGTAATTGTTGTTTTCGCGATTCATGATAAACAAAACAGTATAGAGTGTGTAAAAAATTTATGGGGAGGCTGAGCCTCCCTTGCCTCCTCTGACGAGCCGCCACTGGTTATTGAATTGTTTATTGATAAAAAAGCAACAAAGAAAAAACAAGCAACGACGCTGTAGAAGTAAGTGGAGTATAAAATGGCTCCTGCGGAGAATTTGTTAATTAACTACTGTTTGATGTGTCGATTTTCACTCTGGAAATCGCCCGCAGAAAAAATTAAAAGAAAATTAAGTTTGAAAATTCTAGGAAAATTTCTCATATTTAATTTTCTTTTCATTTTTTCTGAGGACGATTTCCAGAGTGGAAATCGAAACGTCAAACAGTAGGTAATTGAGAAATGTAATTTTCATTACACCTACAATTATTATGGCCCAATCCCATACAAACATAATACCATTGTATAACTACACAGTTAAACAATGATAATACTACATTAAACATGCCACAAGAAAACAGTTTCAGTATACATATTATATAAGTATATAAACTTTTTTCAATGGTAGTATACCAATATTGGAAAAAATAATAGTTAAGGTAATAATAATTAAATAAAAGCGTATGCTTAATTTTTCTTATTCTTGTCGGAATATTCTCTACTCTTCACCTTCCATAATGCCGGCAAAGATTTGTATAAGTCGATAAATTCAGTTAAGGCCAATCCTTGAATATTATAACTGTAAAAATCATTTCTATTTCAAAAATTTCTTTCAATACAAAACAAAATCTATTCATGAAGTAATACTCTTTACGTCAATCTGATGTTTCCTCAACCCCAGTTCAAAAATTCTATTATACAATACACCCCCTGAAGTGAAAGGTTCGGACATACACAATGAGAGAATTAACGTGATTAAGATTGTAAATTTTTAAATAAAACAAATTTAACTAAATAATGTATAGCAACGCTCCTAACATAGCTCGTTCGATCGCCCTCTGTGTCGTTCTAAATCTATTGGCTGATACCTCTGTAATTGTCATGGTGTCCATTCCATTCATTAGACTATCATTTTCAAAATTATTAGGTCTGGATCCCGCGTATGAAAAAAAAGTTGATTAATAGCAAGCTGAAAATTTGTTAATAGCTTAAGGGTGTCGAGTCGGACAAACTTTGATATATGGGGACAGTGGAACAGGAGTAGTTTTAATTGTGGAACAGGTTAAAAATTTGGAACGGTCAGACCACGAAAACGGCACATTTATTTTGTCCGACAGAATAGACTTAAACTCTCCGAACAGAGATTAAACTCTTATGCAAAAATCAGACTGCTATTTATCACCTGTCATAATTCCTGTCATTTGACATATTCTACATGTTCCACTCATTAAAACGCCCATTTGGTGATAAATAGCAGTCTGATTTTTGCATGAGAGTTTAATTTCTGTTCGGAGAGTTTAAGTCTGTTCTGTCGGACAAAATACATGTGTCGTTTTCGTGGTCTGACCGTTCCAAATTTTTAACCTGTTCCACAATTAAAACTGCCCCTGTTCCAGTGTTCCCATATATCAAAGCTTTTCCGACTAGACACCCTTAAGCTATTAACAAATTTTCAGCTTGCTATTAATCAACTTTTTTTTTATACGCGGGATCCATACCTATATATTTGTTTGATTTTTCTTCGAAGATTTTTAATCATTGAATTTTGGCTAAGCTTCCCTTGAAGCTTTGATAAACCAAATTTTTTAAATTTTACTGTTTTCTTTTCCTCACAGATTTTCCTCACAATTTCTAAAAATTGAAGGAAATAAAATAGACCTGGATCCCGCGTACCAAAAAAAAATAATAGCCAGCTGAAAAGTTAGTAGCTTATCGGTGTCTAGTCGGACAAACTTTGATGTATGGGAACACTGGAACAGGGGAAGTTTTATTTGTGGAACAGTTTAAAAATTTGCAACGTCAGATTACGAAAACGTTCCATGTATTTTGTTGGACAGAACATCCAATACAGGGACACTGTCCCTGTAAGGACTATAAATAACTTACAGGATTTTGCGTTCCTATAATTAAAGTTTATCGATTTCTTTCTTTCTCAACGTCCATCGTCCATGTTTCACTTCCGTATGTCACTGCTGGTCGTACTAAAGTTTTGTACATTTGGATTTGGCACGTCTTGACAGAAGTTCTGACCTTATAAAATGTTGAACGGTAAAGAAAGATTTATTCCCCGCTAGTATTTGTACTTCACCCTCCCGTTCTTCTATGTTGTCACTGGTAATTGTTGTTCCTAGGTATTTGAATTCTTTTACCACCTCAGTTATAATCGTTTATGGTAATGTTTTGTCTTAGTCGCTGTCGTTCCTTTCTCGATACGACCATGTATTTAGTTTTCTGTTCGTTTATTTTCAGGCCTGTGTTTAGAGTTGCCTTTTCAAAGTTCGAAACTATATCCTTAACTTCCAGTGTTGTCTGAGCTACTGCACCTACGTTATCTGCAAATGCGAGAACAATCTTTGCTAATCTGACAGTTATGTCTGATTTGACTCTGGTATAGATCTTTCGCATGGCATATTCCAACGCTAGATTAAACAGTAATGGAGACAGCGGGTCCCCTTGTCTGAGTCCGGTGTTCACGCCGAACGCCTTTAAAGTTTTGCCTTCTATTCTAATTTGTACAAAGGAATTGTTTACACACATTCGCGCGACCATGGTCAGCTTTTTTTGTACGCCTAGCTCCACCATTGCACTCCAAGTTTTCTTTTGTAGACAACATTGGCATGTAAATTATTATATCTATTTTAAGCTCTCTCAGATTTTTGAAAATTTCTTCTACATTTCCTTTATTGAAGCTGGCCCTACGAAGGCTGGTTTGTTCTGGGATGCTTAATGATAATCTGTGTCTTTCCATAAAATTAAACATCTAATCCCTTTCTGCTATTCCATCCCGGATCCAACTCTCCTTTATAGTTTTTTAGTTAGCGAGAACAAATTCATATGCCAACCTTGGACCTAGCTAGGAAAAATCTTTATATAAGGTTTTTTTGTGTAAAATTTTCTGAATTTTTTGAATGGTAAAGTCGGTTTTTTTCTAAAATTTATATTTTTGTAGGTATTTGTAGGTAGAAGTGAAGTACCTACTTTTGGAGTAGAACTTTTAATATGTTGTTTATTAAACATTTAAATTACAAAAAGCTCTATCTCGCTTGATTTTTCCGTAAGCAAAAACTTCATTGTCTGGTCTTTAAGTGTATATTTTATTAATGTATTTATTTTGTTGTAGCGAGTTCCAGTTTTTAGGTAAATGCATCACGCCAAAATTATCTAAATGCAGATCAAAAGATGCTTCCAAAACTGTAGGTGATTATTTTGCAATGGTTCAAGACAAAATTTGCAGCTCAGCGTCAAGCTTGTCTTGGTTTTCGTTTGCTAATGTTTTATTATTGTTAGGAACCTACTTGTATTCTAGGATTTTCTAAGCTAGGGTTCGCGACCTTTTTTTGGACCATTTTCAAAATAAATTTTTTTATGCGGGCCGTACTTCCAAATGCAAATTAAATCGTGCTTTTATATTATATATGAGTATAAATATTATTAAAAAAAATATAGAAAAACATTTTTTTGATATGCTATTGCTATAATAACAATAATGTAAGAGAACGAAATTTTACAAGTCTTAAAAGGGAAAGAAGAGAATGGAATTCCAATGACATATGTATAAATATGTAAATACAAAATACCTATATCAAAATTAAGAAAAATAGTTTTTCTACGGCCGTGCTAAAAGAGCCACTTTCACGCACGCATTTCGTTTCCGAAAGTTGCACTTTCCCGCACGGCGTGCGTGAAAGTAAATTTTCCCACACGGCATGCGGGAAAGTAAAATACCTTGTAATATGGCATTATAATATATTATAAAACATGCAATAAACTAATATTTAGATATTATTTACTAATTTATTTCAAATTTGTCTTATTGTGTTCATGTTTTAATGATATTAGCGCGATTATTTCTTTCATAGGAGATTTTGACCAATAGAAAGCTACAGACATGCAAATTAAAGTGATAATTTTTGATAATCTCCCGTCGTTAAGCATATTACGTCAGATGCCCTTCGTTGCTACGAAAAAATACATTCAGTGACATTAATGACAAATGTTTTAAAAATTATAAAAGTGATGACTTTCAACCGTCAAATACGTATTTATAACAACTGTGTGTTTAATTTTACTAGTTGGTACTTACATATATAAATTACAATAAAATTTTGGTTTTGAACAGTTTTATTCATGAAATAATCGCAACAAATTGCACTCGAACTCTAAAATTAATATAGAATTTTTGCCCTCGTGACACTTTGACATAATTTCATATTAAAACGTTAAACGTTCATGTTAAAACATAATAACATTTGGCATAAAACTGCCAAAGTGACATTCGGGAAAAATTCAATAATTTTAGAGCTCTTGTGCAATTACTACTGATAATTTTTGATAATCTCCCGTCGTTAAGCATATTACGTCAGATGCCCTTCGTTGCTACGAAAAAATACATTCAGTGACATCAATGACAAATGTTTTAAAAATTATAAAAGTGATGACTTTCAACCGTCAAATAGATATTTATAACAACTGTGTGTTTAATTTCACTAATTGGTACTTACATATATAAATTACAATAAAATTTTGATTTTGAACAGTTTTATTCATCAAATAATCGCAACAAATTGCACTCGAACTCTAAAATTAATATAGAATATTTGCCCTCGTGACACTTTGACATAATTTCACTCGCCTTCGGCTCGTGAAATTAAAACTGCCAAAGTGACACTCGGGAAAAATTCAATAATTTTAGAGCTCTTGTGCAATTACTACTGATAATTGTATTAAATAAAAATATTTTGACATAATATTTAAAAGTCAGATCAGCAGGCAGTTACAAAAGTTTTGAATAGTCGTCATGGAATCCAATATGTATCGTCGTACCCATTATATTGAAAGTTTGGTTTTGAAATCCTTGCCAAAGAATTAATTTGTGTATTTTCACTTCTAAATAAAAATTGATATAACTCTATTTTTTGTGGCTTTTAACCAACGTACGGCCCTAGAAAAATTATTGTTCCTAACTCATGCGGAAAGTGTCTTCCCTGCACTCGACTGCTTGCCCGAACACCGCTGTCGCGTCGTTCGGGTCAACGACAGTCTCGTGCGTGAAAGTGTCACTTTCCGCACTAGTTAGGAAAATAGCTCTTTTTCTACGGCAGTGCTAAAACAGTCACTTTCCCGCACGTATTTCGTTTCCGAAAGTATATACAGGGTGAGTCATGAGGAACTGTACATACTCCTACCTCGTATAGAGGCTTCTATGGGGAATAACAAATGACCATTAAAAAGTGTCTGCTCCCATTGTTTAATAATATACAGGGCGAGTTTCGCATTTTGACAGAAATTTGTATTCGTCATAATTTTTGAACGGTCAGATCGATGTGTCTCTTATTTTGGCCAATCGTTACACTATTACCACCTAATTAACTAATTTATTCAAACTAGAAAAAAATCAGGTTCGGCTTTAAAAAAGTTAGTTCGTTTGTGTCTTAGAAAAAATTTCACCCTGTATACGCTTTTTGAAAACTCTAATATGAATTTTACAAATTAGACAAATAGGCAATTAAAATGGCATATTTATTTTTTTCCGCACACGATTACTTAATTTTTTATAAAAAAATCAAATTTCACTATGAATTAAAAGTTTGGTAAAGTGAACCATAGATTTAAAAAAAAATAACTTTTATTACAAAAATTAATTTTTTTTCACAAATAAGTAATTTATGTTACCATCCAATCAACTGATTTATTCAAACTAGAGAAAAATCAGGTCCGGATTTAAAAAATTAGTTCGTTTTGGTCTTAGAAAAAATTTCACCCTGTATACGCTTTTTGAAAACTCTAATATAAATTTTACAATTAAGACAAATAGGCAATTAAAATGGCATATTTATTTTTTTTCCCACACGATTACTTAATTTTTTATTAAAAAATCAAATTTGTCAAGATCGGAATTTTAACCTAAAAATGAAAAAAAAAAAAAATGAACTCACGGTTTAACTCGCTACAACTCTGTTCCATTTTAATATTTTTTTTCTGAAATTTTTACAGCACATACCTCTTACCATTGTGAAGACTATGAAAATTGTTGTAGACTTTCAATGTTCTTCTTTTAAAAGTTGCAAACTTGTAAATCGCAAAAATTAGGTGGAAAAATTTAAAATTTATCAATTTGATCACGTCTATGTTAAACTATACAGGGTGTAACGAAAATACAGGTCATAAATTAAATCTCATATTCTGAGACCAAAAATAGTTCGAATGAACTTAATTTACCTTAGTACAAATATGCACACAAAAAAAGTTACAGCCCTTTGAAATTACAAAATGAAAATCGATTTTTTCGAATATATCGAAAACTATTAGAGATTTTTTATTGAAAATGGACATGTGTCATTCTTTTGGCAGGAACATCTTAAAAAAGAATTATAGTGAAATTTGTGAACCCCATAAAATTTTTATGGGGGTTTTGTTCCCTTTAACCCCCCCAAACTTTTGTGTACGTTCCAATTAAATTATTATTGTGGTACCATTAGTTAAATTCAATATTTCTAAAACTATTTTGCCTCTTAGTATTTTTTCGATAAGGCAGTTTTTATCGAGTTGCGGCTTCTTTTTTAATATGTTTACATAAAAATTTTATGGGGGTTTTGTTCCTTTAAACCCCCCCACATGTTTGTGTATGTTCCAATTAAACTTTTACTGCGGTACCATTAGTTAAACACAGTGTTTTTAAAACTTTTTTGCCTCTTTGTATTTTTTCGAGAAGGCACTTTTTATCGAGATATTACTTATTTTTTTAATATGGTTCAAAATATACTTAAAAATGTAAATCATAAATAAATTTTCATATTACAGTGGAACCTCGATAACTCGGATTAATCGGGACCGCGGCCTATCCGGGTTATCGAAAATCCGGGTTAGCCGGAGAGCATTGTAAAAATTAATAAAATACGGTATACTTATAGATAAAATCCGTTATAATTAAAATAACATGAAATATATATATATGCACAGTACACATCTAACTTACTTATTATAGTTGTATATTGTATAGAGTATAGTATAGACAGTATAGATAGAGTATTGTTCATTTCTAGGTAAAAAAAACTCAGTCAGTTTCGGTTGTGTCAATTTCGTCTGCCATCGGAACGATGTTATGTTATTTAAGAACAGTGGCTCTTTCATTGTTTAAAGTTTAAAAGACCCTTGTTCTAAAAATAATTTTTTAAAAGACAATTGAAAATAAATAAAGGAATAAAAGGTGCCTGTTGTTTGCGATAGCCCGATAATGGATAATGAACGTCGCTCTGCCGCCGCTGCCGCCGTGTGCCATGAGTCATTTTTACCGTATAGTTCAAATTACACAAATACCCATTATCTCTCAAATATTATATTATGGTCGAAGCCAAGTTTTATCAATGAAACTCGATATTTTTAAGACATTCCAGAAGCGGCTACAGATAAAATGTTTTAACATAATACATACATTTTTATTGTTGAAATGTTTGTCTGATGAAAATCGGTCCGGGTTAGCCGGACTTCCGGGTTATCGGGGGCCGACTTATGGAGGTTCCACTGTATTACCAAGTCTCCACAATCGTACTTAGCCATATACAAATATGTGGTGGATTTGACAAATATTCAAAATATCTCGATAAAAACTGACTTTTCGAAAAAGTACTGAGAGGCAAAAAAGTTTTTAAAATATTGTGTTTAACTAATGGTACAACAATAATAATTAAATTGGAACGTACACAAAAGTTTGGGGGGGTTTAAAGGAACAAAACCCCCATAAAATTTTTATGGGGTGTTCAAATTTCACCATAATTTTTTCTTAAGATACTACTACTATAAGAATGCCACATGTCTATTTTCAATAAAATATCTTCAATAGTTTTCGATATATTGGAAAAAATGGATTTCCATTTTGTAATTTCAAAGGGCTGTAACTTTTTTTATGTGCACATTTGTACTAAGGTAAGTTAGGTTCAATCGAACTATTTTTGGTCCCAGAATATAACCTTAAATTTATGACCTGTATTTTTGTTACACCCTGTATAGTCCAAAAGAAGTGTTATGGGAAGTTTTAGATCTAGACGTGTTAAAAAAAATGCTTAAACTTTTAATTTTAAGAAAAACGTTGTTTTTGTAAATTAATTTTTGTAAAAAAAGTTAATTTTTTTAAATCTATGCAAAAATTTATACAAGGTGAAATTTTTTCTAAGACCCAAACAAACTAATTTTTTAAATCCGGGCCTGATTTTTTTCTAGTTTGAATAAATCAGTTGATTGGGTGATAACATAAATTAAATATTTGTTCAAAAAAATTCATTTTTGTAATAAAAGTTATTTTTTTTAAATCTATGGTTCACTTTACCAAACTTTTAATTATTCATAGTCAAATTTGATTTTTTTTTTATAAAAAATTAAGTAATCGTGTGGGGAAAAAAATAAATATGCCATTTTAATTGTCTATTTGTCTAATTTGTAAAAATCATATTAGAGTTTTCAAAAAGCGTATACATTGTGAAATTTTTTCTAAGACCAAAACAAACTTATTTTTTAAATCCGGGCCTGATTTTGAATCTTGTTTGAATAAATCAGTTGATTGGTGGTAGCGTAAATTAAATATTTGTTAAAAAAAATTAATTTTGGTAATAAAAGTTAATTTTGTTAAATCTATGGTTCACTTTACCAAACTTTTAATTCATAATCAAATTTGATTTTTTTATAAAAAATTAAGCAATCGTGTGCGAAAAAAAATAAATATGTTATTTTAATTGTCTATTTGTCTAATTTGTAAAATTCATATTAGAGTTTTCAAAAAGCTTATACAGGGTAAAATTTTTTCTAAGACCCAAACGAACTAATTTTTTTAAAGCCGGACCTGATTTTTTCTAGTTTGAATAAATCAGTTGATTAGGTGGCAATAGTGTAACGATTGACCAAAATAAGAGACACATCGATCTGACCGTTCAAAAATTATGACGAATACAAATTTCAGTCAAAATGCGAAACTCGCCCTGTATGTTATTAAACAATGGGAACAGACACTTTTTAATGGTCATTTGTTATTCCCCATAGGGGCCTCTATACGAGGTAGGAGTATGTACAGTTCCTCATGACTCACCCTGTATGTAGAATACCTTTTAATATGACATTATAATATATTATAATACATGCAATAATCTAATATTTGGATATTATTTACTAATGTATTTCAAATTTATTTTATAGTCCAGAAAGCCACTGCGCATCCGCTAGGAAAAATATTCTAATTCGGATTTTTTGCACAATCTTACTCAAAAAGGACCCCTTTTAACAAATTTGCATGTTGCCAAGACCAAAACTTGGTCAAAAATTTTTTAAACGTTTTTTTTTTGTTTTTTTCCTAAAATAATTTTTTTTGCATGGAAAAAATTTTTTTTAGGTTCTTTGGATCATTCCAAACAGAAAAGGTATTTAGTAACTTTTCTCTAAAAGTGATAGTTTTTGACATATAAGCGATTAAAAATTGAAAAATTGCGAAATCGGCCATTTTTAACCCTCAAAAACTATGTGAAAAACTGAAAATTTGAATGTTCTTCTTTAAACTTCTTTAAATTCTTTAAACATCGATTGATGAAATCCCGAATAGTTTTTTGCAATACAATATTCAAAACTCCTTTGTTTTTTAATTGCTAATCAAGCGTGCGCGACACTATTTTCCACCGTTGCGTTGCATGTGTATGGAGTATGGAGTATGGTGCAAATGAAAGGAATAAATTCGTTATTTCGTAAACCGGCGACTTTAAGGAAAAATCCCGAAACAGGTCGATTTCTATTTTTAAGTTATGATATTGTGACATATATGGTATACTAGTGACGTCATCCATCTGGGCGTGATGACGTAATCGATGATTTTTTTAAATGAGAATAGGGGTCGTGTGCTAGCTCATTTGAAAGATTCTTCAATTCTCTATTCAGTAATATAAACATTTACATAATCATTTATACAGCGTGTCCAATAATTAAATTTTTTTTTCACTTTGCCAAATGATTTAATTTAATAAACATTTTTTGGACACCCTTTATTTAATAATTATGTACATGTTTATATTACTGAATAGAGAATGGAAGAACCTTTCAAATGAGCCAGCACACGACCCGTATTTTCATTTAAAAAAATCATCGATTACGTCATCACGCCCAGATGGATGACGTCACTAGTATATTATATATGCCACAATATCATAACTTAAAAATAAAAACCGACCTGTTTTGGGATTTTTCCTTAAAGTCACCGGTTTACGAAATAACGAATTTATTCCTTTCATTTGCACCATATTGTATACACATGCAACGGTGAAAAATAGTGTCGCGCACGCTTGATTGGCAATTAAAAAACAAAGGGGTTTTTGATATTGTATTGCAAAAAACTCTTCGGGATTTCATCAATCGATGTTTAAAGAATATCTTTATACCTTGGCAACATTCAAATTTTCAGTTTTTCACATAGTTTTTGAGGGTTAAAAATGGCCGATTTCGCAATTTTTCAATTTTTAATCGCTTATATGTCAAAAACTATCACTTTTAGAGAAAAGTTACTAAATACCTTTTCTGTTTGGAATGATCCAAAGAACCTAAAAAAAATTTTTTCCATGCAAAAAAAATTATTTTAGGAAAAAAACAAAAAAAAAAACGTTTAAAAAATTTTTGACCAACTTTTGGTCCTGTCAACATGCAAATTTGTTAAAAGGGGTCCTTTTTGAGTAAGATTGTGCAAAAAATCCGAATTAGAATATTTTTCCTAGCGGATGTGCAGTGGCTTTCTGGACTATTATTGTGTTCATGTTTTAATGAAATTAAAGCGATAATTCTTTAAAATAGAATTATTTAGACATAATATTCAAACGTCAAATCAGTGGACAATATCAATGGTTTTGAATCGTCGTCATGGAAACCAATATCGTCGTCATGGTAACCAATTTTATTGAAAGTTTGGTTTCGACAACCTTGTCAAAGAACGTATTAATTTGTGTATTTTCACTCCTAAATAATAATTGATATAACTCTATTTGTTGTTTTTTTTAAACTTAGGGCACTAGAAAAATATTGTTCCTAAGTCATGCGGAAAGTGTCTTTCCCGCACTCGACTGCTTGCCCGAACTTCGCTATCGCGTCGTTCAAAAGTATCACTTTCGGCACTAGTTAGGAAAATACCTATCTCTTTCATTTTATTCACTCATTATCATTCAAAGCGGACTTGGGACTCCACATCCTTCCACCCTGATCCTCCACCCTTCTTCCTTATTCATCCATTCATTTTCGGGCGGTTTGGGGTTGAGTCTCTTGGGTTATCGGTCTTATCATTTGTTTTTAGTCTCATTCTCATTCGCACATAACAACAAAATTTCTTCAGCCAAACGAAATATACCATCACTTTCCAATTTTGTCAAGTTTATCTGTACTCAATAAATTAGATCAAATGATCAGTCATCAAAACACTCACACATTAATCAATAATAGATCTGGATCCCGTGTATACAAAAAAAAAGTTGATTAATAGCAAGCTGAAAATTTGTTAATAGTTTAAGGGTGTCTAGTCGGATAAACTTTGATATATTGGGACACTGTAACAGGGGAAGTTTTAATTGTGGAACAGGTTAAAAACTTGGAACGGTCAGACCACGAAAACGGCACATTTATTTTGTCCGACAGAACAGACTTAAACTCTCCGAATAGAGATTAAACTCTCATGCAAAAATCAGACTGCTATTTATCACCTGTCATAATTCCTGTCATTTGACATATTCTACATGTTCCACTCATTAAAACGCCCATTTGGTGATAAATAGCAGTCTGATTTTTGCATGAGAGTTTAATCTCTGTTCGAAGGAGTCTGTTCTGTCGGACAAAATACATGTGCCGTTTTCGTGGTCTGACCATTCCAAATTTTTAACCTGTTCCACAATTAAAACTTCCCCTTTTCCAGTGTTCCCATATATCAAGTTAATCCGACTAGACACCCTTAAGCTATTAACAAATTTTCAGCTTGCTATTAATCAACTTTTTTTTCATACGCGGGATCCAGACCTATAACTTAGAATTGTACATTTATGTACACATTAAACAAATTCTGATATACTAGACGAGTTTCGTAAAAGGCCTTTTTAATAATTTAAGTCTATTATCACATCTGTAAGATCCTAATGTGTTGCTGACTGCATAGCTCCTAGTACCTATTTATCATTTGTCATGTTCATACATTTAATCATCACATATTTCACAATTTTTACATTTAGGATCGAATATTTTTTCTAACATCAATATATGGATATTTGATAATGTTTTATTTTCAACATCAACACAAACTTTAAATTCGTTGGCTGAAGTAACAAGATAGTTCAAAACGTCGCATTGACAATCTGTCACTGACATACTTCTAAAGTTCTTTCACCTTTCAGTTCAGTTGACACTCAATTTTCAATATGCGAGGTTCATTCCTTTCATATCACATCCACGTGGGTTAGAGTCCTGTGTTGCCCTAGGTAATATCTAGGAATATTTGCAACATCCAACTATTTGAAACATAATATGTAGCATAATATAAGATCTTATACCTTTTAAAGGGTTTTTACCCATAACTTTTTGGTGGCTCACGCATGCATGCTATTGTAAGTATGGCCTCTGTCAATTCTTACCCTTAGTCAACTTTTACAATATTGTCTTTTATTAATTAGGTTATACTTACCATTTTAGAGCTTAACACTGATGATGGATTACCTGTTAATCCGAAAACGTTTTGTTTTGTGATTTAACCCTTATTGGGGTCTTTTAAATATACCTTGTACAAAGGATCCTGTATTTTTTTGTAGAGAAAAGTTTCAGGAAATTCTAAACATGATGACGGCCAACGTCTGAATACAGACACGGCACTTAAAAGAGAAGGTATTTAAAAAACGTCCCCCTCCTGAAAATTTTCCGTATTAGAAAAATTGTCCGACTCGACATGAATAACTGAATAAAAAAAGTCTCATGATAGTACATTCTTTGACGGTTTTTGCGGTAAATTTTAAAGAACCGCTTGGATTCACATGCAATTTGGCAAACACATAGCTAACATGTCAAATAAAAAAAGTGATATTCTGCCGATGTGTGCTTTTGCTCTGGGGGTGGGTACCACCTCTTCTCGGAGGTGGAAATATTTAACCTCAAAATAACCTCGGATATTGATAGATATTTCAATTCCGAGTAAAAAATCTTATATACGACTTTTTCGGTAAATTGATATTTAGCAAAGCTATTCACGATCGAAACTGATGATTTCCTACATGAAAAATGCATGTTTTTGAGTGGATTTTCAAAAATAACTCTAAAATTATGCATTTTTACGAAAAAGTCATTACAATCAAAAAGAAACCTTTTAAATTAATGAATGGAGTGGTGTAACTTAAATTAATATAGCAATAGCACAACCTAAGATACAGCCTAGTTAAAATCGGGGTTTTTTCGAATTATCCTTGAATCAAACATTTTATCATAAATAAGGCATAGTCCAGGGCCCATCTGTTTTGAGATGGACGTTGAGAGGTGACTCAAATTTTTTTGCAGAAATTGCTTGAAAATAACTCAAATAATAATATTTGAGTCATCCTCCCTCTCAAAAAGGTCCGGAACATTGTTCCGGAAAATGAAGGAAAAATTCGATTTTTTCTTCGTTTTTTGATTATAACTTTAAAAGTACTCCTTTTCGAGAAAAGATGTTCTAACATAAAAGTTGCGTAATTAAATTTCCTACAACATAGAATTTGTTAAAAATTTAAAAAGTAGTCACCCTTGTTGCAAAATAGCAATTATTGCGAAAAAAACATTCAAAAACAAGTATTCCTATTTTACGTTTTTCAACCATTCATGCTACCCTTAGGACCTTCATATTTCACCCAGAAAAACTTTAAAATACAGTAAAATAATACTGTAAATTTCATTAAGATCGGTTTTATAGATTTTGCAAAATAAATTTTGCAATCCAGCTTTCGCAAAAAAAATTCATTTTTTCAAAATGTTACAGGACTGAAAATAAAGTAGATAGCAAGTTGAAATTTTTTTTGCATATAGAAGTGTACTTTACCTTTCATTTGCAATTTGCAAAATTAAAATCGATGAACCACCACGGCGTCAGGAATTTTTTTAAATAAACATTAATTATTGGTGCTACGCGCAGGACAGCGGTGTTCGATTCACACAAGTTGATTTCCACTAAAATTTCTTCCAAGCTTTATCTAATATATTATTTTATTACTCTACATTTTGTTGTATTTTAATATTTTAATTCCACAAAAATCAAACTAATTTTATTATTGTTTGTGAAACATTGTTTAAACAATTGCATATGTTTAAAAATAATAAACTTTTATTCTCCAAGTTAAAATATATGCACAAAGAAAGTTTTTGCTAAAAGAAGTGTTATTTCAAAGGATAGAGTATGTGTTTTTATTTTGCAATAAACAAATTTATTTATATACAACGAAATGTAATAAAAATTAAAATGCATCAATCATTATCAAAGGTTGTTGGAATGCCCAATCAGAGCAAACTATCCGCTGTCCTGCGCGCAGCACCAATAATTAATGTTTATTTAAAAAAATTCATGACGCCGTGGTAGTTAATCTATTTTAATTTTGCAAATTGCAAATGAAAGGTACAGTACACTTCTATAAGCAAAAAAAAATTTCAACTTGGTATCTGCTTTATTTTCAGTGCTGTAACATTTTGAAAAAATGAATTTCTTTTGCGAAAGCTGGATTTCAAAATTTATTTTGCAAAATTTATTAAACCGATCTTAATGAACTTTACAGTATTGTTTTACTGTATCATAAAGATTTTTTGGGTGAAATATGATGGTCCTAAGTGTAGCATAAATGGTTGAGAAACGGAAAATGCGAATACTTGTTTTTGTATGATTTTTTCGCAATTATTGCTATTTTGCAACAAGGGTAACTATTTTTTAAAATTTTAACCAATTGTATATTGTAGAAAATTTAATTACACAACTTTTATGTCAATATAACTTTTCTTCAAAATGAATATTTTTAAAGTTATAATCAAAAAACGAAGAAAAAAATCGAATTTTTCCTTCATTTTTTGACATTTTGAATATTTAAACAATGTTCCGGACCTTTTTGAGAGGGAGGATAACTCAAGTATTATTATTTGAGTTATTTTCAAGCAATTTCTGTAAAAAAATTTGAGTCACCTCTCAACGTCCAAATGTACTAATATTTTTACAGATGCGCCCTGGTCTAGCAAGAAATAGAGATTTTTTGAAAAAAAAATATGGAGACATCTTTTAAAGATTTTACTGATACCTTTAAAAGGTGCTACGATAAAAGTGATTTGGATAAAAAATGGCCGAGTTGTTACAAAAACAAAACGATTATGTCGTTGAAAAAACAAAAGAATAATTAAGTACTTAAATTGGTAAATTTTCCACAAAAATAAAAACTTACATTATTCCCTACACAATTAGGTTTATTTATAAACTGTCTACGTGTTCTGAGATTTTAACCAGTTTAAAGTGCTTAGGTTTCAAAAAAATTTCAATTTAGTATTAAATTATTTTTTGATATTTTATAAAAGTTTTCCATTTTTTCAAAATTACTTGAAAATTTAAAGAAATTTGAAAAATATATGTCAATACTAAAATGTAGTATTTTTCACACTGAAACGTTTACAGTTTTTTCAATGTCTCTATAATAAAAACTGAGTGAGATATTTATATTTTAAGTTTGCACGTAAGGGTGAGAAGCAGTTTTCTAAGCCCTTTAAATCGCATGCTTTAAAAATCAAAGACCTCCAGAAAGTCAAACTTTTGAAAACTTTTAGCACTTACAATTCCCCACAAAATAAGCTTTGGAACAATGAAATATCTTGAAAATTACAGAAGTTATCATTAAAAAACCATATTGAAACTTATGTCGAATACTTTTTATGCGTTGATATAAGTATTTTATTTTTCATGAAAAAGGCGCATCGTATGAAAATAAGGGAAGATATATTTTCTGTCACAAATTAAACAAGTAACTCAAAAATGCTTTTTAATTTGAAATACCTCAGTGGCGTACCATTTCTTTTTAATTCAGACTAGTACCCGTACGCGCGCCAATGGTGAATATAAAATTCCTAATAGTAAGTCTGTCAACAAATGCGTAATAACTACTTCCTAAAACCCAACAAATTTCATTTGCATATCTCAACCGGTTTTAGAGCAATCAATAAATCTTACTTTGTAAGATAAATCTCAACACCCCGTATCTTAGAACTTCATTAGCTACGACTCTGGTTCTACTAGGTCTCCAAACTTCATAGATACACATATTTTTTCAGTTTTTCATAATCTATATTTCTGCTCGCAATATTTTTTCGATAAAATACTTACTTATTGAGTTATTTGCGAAGAACCGTCGAACAACGTGGTTCTTTTGTTAAAAAATGAACATATTCACTCGCAAATAACTAGAAAAGTATTGACTTGGTGAAAAAACTCTATAGAGCAAAAGTTGCTTAAAATTGGTCAGTTTATCCATTTCCGGACTTATTTTGGACCTATATTTTTTCACCACCAAGAAGGGGTGAAACTCACCCCCAGGGCAAAAGCACACATCAGTACTATATCACTTTTTTTCTTTGACTTATTAGCTATGTGAATGCCAAATTTCATGTCAACCCGAGCGGATGTTTAAAATTCACAGGTTTTGCAATATTTTACCGTGAGTGAATGATCTAATAAATGTCTTTGTAGGGGTAGTTTATAAGGGTTGAAAATATTAAATACCTAATAAACTAAATTGCAAACATAAAATAAAGTTTTTCTATTCTCATACTGTAATATATCAATTATGATGTCACTACCTGTATCATAATGAATTTCATTATGATACAGATTTTTATTAAGATACAGATTTTTAACCAATAGAATCGCGATATGACATTAGCGATAAAGGTGGTACACGCGCAGTGACCAATGGCGAGTCAAATACATACGCTTTGACAGTTCTCAATATGTAAACAAACTGTCAAACTGACAAACTACTTAATTTGTTTGCTTAACAAAATTAATAAATTTGAATATATTTTTTGTTGTCAATGATCATAGAAAAAATAGTGTATACAACTTGCATTTAATTATCATTATGAAGCTCGTACTCTATACGAAACTCACCGCATACGGCTCGTTTCGTATCCCTTACTCGCTTCATAATGACCAAATGACCATCATTAAATGCTCGTTGCATAATACACTCTTAAATCACTACAAAATACATCATTACCTGATTTAACCTTACAAAATATTTTTTATACAAATTCTTATTTAGAGGGTAGTTTTTAAGGGTTTAAAAATAGTTATAAACTATAAAATACATTTCAATATGAGAAACAATCAAATTCCTATATTTAACGTACTATTTAAAATACCTACACATAATTTAGATTTAAATAACGCTTATATCGGATGTTTTTAATTTTTGGTAAAAAGGGTAGTTTTCACACCTTAAAAATAAAAAGCACACATTGCAGTCATATCACTTTTGAAAAGGAGGACACGATGAGCTTGTTTGCAAAATTTCTTTTAAATCGGAGCGGTTCTTTAGAATTTAGAGGTCTTGCAATATATTACCGTTAAAGAACGTACTATGAGGGAGGTAATATATTTTTTTTAAAGTGTGAGCCCAAGGTTTATGACTCTAGTTGTAAATTGTACATATAGTTCTTTTAAAATATCAAATATTAAAGAATTTTCAAATATTAATATGTCCATTTATTTTTCATAAAAATCTTGAGAACTCCGAGTTTGTTGATTTTTCCTAAAATTATATTGGTGCTTTGGCGGGCCCGCAAAAAATTGCAAAGTGCCGCATGCGGCCCGCGGCCGCATTTTGCCGACCCTGTTCTAAGCCATTATACATAGTAGGTATAATAAAAGTAGTTAAACAACTGGCTACTCCACAAACATTCTTATGTATAGGAGTTTCTGGCCAAATATAATGTCTTTACGGATATTCATTGGTACTTTGTTTATATTTATAAATGATTTACTAGTTCCTACCCTTACCGGTCTTCTTAGATATTCTCAAAAATTTTCTTTTAACAACGTTTTATTTATTTTCTTTTTCGACAAAAATACATTTCAACCTTAAAATGTTATAGGTTTGTAGACACCTAAAGAAAACCACAGACGAGTATCTATTATAACATTCTGCTAAAAATTAAAAATTACCTTTTTTTCTGTTTTAATAGTACACATAGCTAACAAGTCAAAGAAAAAAAGTGATATTGTGCCGATATGTGCTTTTGACCTGGGGGTGGTTTTGGGGGTGAAAAAATATTCGTCCAAAGAAAGTCAGGAAATGGATAAACTGGCTAATTTTAAGTAACTTTTGTTCTATAGAGTTTTTTCACTAAGTCAATAGTTTCCGAGTTATTTGGCCGTGAATATGTTCATTCTTTCAACAAAATAACCACGCTTTTAGACGGTTTTTCGCAAATAACTCAAATAGTAAGTATTTTGTCGAAAAAACATTCGCAGCAAAAATATAGCTTGTAAAAAATTTAAAAAAATGGTGTATATATCACGTCTCTACACCTAGTGGAAGCAAAGTTGTAGCTAATGAAAAATAGGTTCGTATTCGTCAAATTCCAAATGGAATAATTTAACGTGAAATAAAAAAAAATTAAGCACATTTCGGGGAAAACCCATTACAACTTATTTAAAGTGTTTAAAAAAAGCTTCATTTTTGTTTTATAAAAAAAATTTCTAGCATCAAAATTAAACAAGTGACGCTCAAAATAAAGTTAGTCCCTTTTGGTTTTGTTAAAAAAATCGAGAAAATCACCCCCTAATTAGTATCTTAAATGAATTTAATCGTTACGACTTCACAAGTTTCTTGACTCGTGAATATATTGCTTATATGATCTGTAAGTTTCATCGGTTCAAAGTCCTTATTATTGAAAGGGCTTTAGTTAAAAGGGTTGAACGAGTCACTGATCACGAATGTATACAAATTTAGAAACACCAAATCTTAATCAATTTTTGTCTAACAAACAACATGTATAGGAGTTTCTGGCCAAATATAATGTCTTTACGGATATTCATTGGTACTTTGTTTATATTTATAAATGATTTACTAGTTCCTACCCTTACCGGTCTTCTTAGATATTCTCAAAAATTTTCTTTTAACAACGTTTTATTTATTTTCTTTTTCGACAAAAATACATTTCAACCTTAAAATGTTATAGGTTTGTAAACACCTAAAGAAAACCACAGACGAGTATCTATTATAACATTCTGCTAAAAATTAAAAATTACCTTTTTTTCTGTTTTAATAGTACACATAGCTAACAAGTCAAAGAAAAAAAGTGATATTGTGCCGATATGTGCTTTTGACCTGGGGGTGGTTTTGGGGGTGAAAAAATATTCGTCCAAAGAAAGTCAGGAAATGGATAAACTGGCTAATTTTAAGTAACTTTTGTTCTATAGAGTTTTTTCACTAAGTCAATAGTTTCCGAGTTATTTGGCCGTGAATATGTTCATTCTTTCAACAAAATAACCACGCTTTTAGACGGTTTTTCGCAAATAACTCAAATAGTAAGTATTTTGTCGAAAAAACATTCGCAGCAAAAATATAGCTTGTAAAAAATTTAAAAAAATGGTGTATATATCACGTCTCTACACCTAGTGGAAGCAAAGTTGTAGCTAATGAAAAATAGGTTCGTATTCGTCAAATTCCAAATGGAATAATTTAACGTGAAATAAAAAAAAAATTAAGCACATTTCGGGGAAAACCCATTACAACTTATTTAAAGTGTTTAAAAAAAGCTTCATTTTTGTTTTATAAAAAAAATTTCTAGCATCAAAATTAAACAAGTGACGCTCAAAATAAAGTTAGTCCCTTTTGGTTTTGTTAAAAAAATCGAGAAAATCACCCCCTAATTAGTATCTTAAATGAATTTAATCGTTACGACTTCACAAGTTTCTTGACTCGTGAATATATTGCTTATATGATCTGTAAGTTTCATCGGTTCAAAGTCCTTATTATTGAAAGGGCTTTAGTTAAAAGGGTTGAACGAGTCACTGATCACGAATGTATACAAATTTAGAAACACCAAATCTTAATCAATTTTTGTCTAACAGAAAAACAAAAAAATACATGATATTCAGAAAAGCAAATCTGACTTTTTTTTTGTTTTTCGAGATTTTTGGTATCTCTAACAATTTTTAAGTTATTTTGAAAAAAAAAACTTTTTTCAAAATTTAAATTCTTAAAAATTTTATTTTGAAACCAAATTTTTTCAAAAATAAGCAATTTGAATCGATGAAACTTACAAATCATATAAACACAACATAAGTAAAATAGTTTGTGGAGCGGTAACGATTAATTTCATTTAAGTTGCTAATTGGGGGGTGGTCTTCCCGATTTTTTTTTGCAAAAACAAAAGGGACCAACTTTATTTTGAGCGTAACTTGCTTAAATTGAATGCTAGAAACTTTTTGTAAAAACAAAAATAAAGATTTTTTTAAACACTTTAAAAAAGTTATAATGGGATTTCCCAAAAAATTGCTTAATTTTTTCAATATTTCACGTTGAAATATTTTATTTGAAATTAGGTGAATATTAATCTATTTTTCATTGGCTATAACTCTGGTTCTACGAGATCCAGAGACCTAACGCGTACACCATTTTCTTTTAACTTTTTTATAGGCTATATTTTTGCTACGAACGTTTTTCGACAAACTACTTACTTTTTGAGTTATTTGCGAAAAACCCTCTAAAAATGTGGTTAGTTGAAAAATTAACATATTCACTCGCAAATAACTCGAAAAGTGTTGACTTGGCGAAAAAGCTCTATAGAACAAAAGTTACTTAAAATTAGTCAGTTTATCCATTTCCGGACTTATTTTGGACATATACTTTTTCACCCCCAAGAGGGGGTGAAAGTCACCCCCAGGACAAAAGCACACATCGGCACAATATCACTTTTTTTCTTTGACATGTAAGCTATACGTATGCCAAATTTCATGTCAATCCAAGCGGTTCTTTAAAATTTAGAGCAAAAACCGTGAAAGAATGGACTATAAATAGTAGTACGTTCTTTAAAGGTAAAATATTGCAAAACCTCTAAATTTTCAAGAACTGCTTGGATTGACATGAAATTTGGCACACACATAGCTAATAAGTCAAAGAAAAAAAATGATATTATGCCGATGTGTGCTTTTGCCCTAGGGGTGAGTTTCACCCCCTTTGGGGGTGAAAAATATATGTTCGAAATAAGTCCAGAAATGGATAAAATACCTAATTCTAGCAACTTTTGTTCTATAAAGTTTTTTCACCAAGTTAATACTTTTCGAGTTATTTGCAGTGAATATGTTAATTTTTCTACAAAATAACTACGTTTTCACACGGCTTTTCGCAAATAACTCAAAAAGTAAGTATTTGGTGGAAAAAAAATTCTTATCAACAATATAGGACGTAAAAAAGTGAAAAACTTGGTGTATATATTAGGTCACTCTATCTAGTAGAAACAGAGTTATAGCTAATGAAAAATAGGTTCATATTCGTCAAATTCCAAATCGTATATTTTAACGTGCCATAATAAAAAAACGAAGCACTTTTTTGGGGAAAACTCATTTGAACTTTTTTAAAGTGTTTCGTACAAATGGCAACATGTCTGTTTTGATGGGAGATGCATTGAAATGTCAACTAAATACCAACAGGTGAACTATTTAGTATTCTGTTGGCATTTCAATGCATCTCCCATCAAAACAGACATGTTGCCATTTGTACGGATTTCCTTTCATCTATCCATTCAATCAATACAATTTTTACTGACCATCCATTGGTTCAAAACATTCATGACATCTTCCAAAATCTCTCTGCTCAAGATGTAACAGTCTCTCTCATATGGCTACCTTCTCATACTGGAATTACTGGTAATGAAACAGCAGATCATTTTGCCAAAGAAGCTACCAACCTCAATACCGGAATAACTACAATTCAACGATCTCAAACTCGTTTTCAAAAAGTCAGTAAATGATGCCTGGCAAAACTTATGGCAACAGAGTAAAACAACTCTACACGAACTCCAACCATATATTGGTCATTTCTCCTTGGACTTTCTAACTAGAAGAGAAGCATCGATTATTAGAAGACTCCGAATTAACCACACCAAACTTACCCATGGTTTCTTGATGTCCTCAGAAACTCGTCCAACTTGCCCCCATTGCAATGTTTTCCTGACTGTGAAACACGTCCTCACCGAATGTAACTCTTTCACCAACCTGTATACATCACTTGATATGAAACCTACTGTTAAAGAAATGCTCAACAGCCCTACAGAGATCATGAAAAATATATCGTTTTTAAAAACTACTCAGCTATACAAGAAGATTTAATACCATAGTCATTAGTTAAAGTAATATAATTGTTATATGTTTTCGTTATTTAATTATGTATTTAATGTTAGTGTTCTTGTACCAATGGCCATAGTTGTCGAGGTACTTTATGTAAATAAAAAAAAATAAAAAAAATGCCTATTTTTGTTTTTTAAAAAAATTTTTAGCATCAAAAGTAAACAAGTTACGCTCAAAATAAAGTTGGTCCCTTTTTTTGGTAAGAAATCGGGAAAATATAAGCTAAAAGATGATTGAGGTAACATCTTGGATTCGATGGAATCCAAGACGGCTATCTGAAACTATTTGGCTCTCTGAAAATTTCATTTTTTCAAAATATATACTTTCTTATTATTTAACTTCAACTTAAAATCTACTAAATATATCAGATAAATATACAAATATTTTAATATTATCGGCTTTTATTAAAGATGGCTCCAGTGACGGTTTAAGGCATCATAGGGCCCTAGGCAGCCATAAAAAGTAGGCCCCTTTATATCGACCATTTACTTAAAACAAATTTACAGATATTTATGTTGTTTTGGGAAGTAGTTACTCCAAAAATAAATTACGACAATGTAAAAAAGATCATTTTTCTTTTTTTTTTTACATTTCGCAACAACTTCTCATTAATATTCCATAGCTAATATGCCAAAGAAAAAAAGGGATATTGTGTCGATATGTGATTTTGCCCTGGGTATAAGTGCCACCCCTTCGGGGGCGAAAAAACATACATTCAAAATAATGGATAACTGATGAATTCCAAGTAACTTTTGTTCTATCGAGTTTTTTCACTAATAGTCCGTTCTTTAACGGTAAAATATTGCAAAACCTCTAAATTTTAAAGAACCGCTTGGATTGACATGAAATTTGGCATACACATAGCTAACAAGTCAAAGAAAAAAAGTGATATTGTGCCGATATGTGCTTTTGCCCTGGGGGTGGTTTTCACCCCCTTTTGTGGGTGAAAAAATATTCGTTCAAAGAAAGTCAGAAAAAGGATAAACTGGCTAATTTTAAGTAACTTTTGTTCTATAGAGGTTTTTCACTAAGTCAATACTTTTCGAGTTATTTGGCAGTGAATATGTTCATTTTTTCAACAAAATAACCACGCTTTTAGACGGTTTTTCGCAAATAACTCAAATAGTAAGAATTTTGTCGAAAAAACCTTCTTAGCAAAAATATAGCCTGTAAAAAATAAAAAAAAAAAATGGTGTCTATATCACGTCTCTACACCTAGTAGAAGCAGAGTTATAGCTAATGAAAAATAGGTTCATATTCGTCAAATTCCAAATCGTATATAATATTTTAACGTGCCATAATAAAAAACGAAGCACTTTTTTGGGGAAAACTCATTTGAACTTTTTTAAAGTGTTTAAAAAATGCTTATTTTTGGTTTTTAAAAAAATTTTTAGCATCAAAAGTAAACAAGTTACGCTCAAAATAAAGTTGGTCCCTTTTTTTGGTAAGAAATCGGGAAAATCACCCCCTAATTAGCATTTCAAATGAACTTGTTATCACTTTACAAGTTTCTTACTCGCGTATGTATTGATCATACGATCTGTAAGTTTCATCGGTTCAAAGTTCTTATTTTTGAAAGAGCTGTAGTTAAAAGGGCTTGAACGAGTCACTTATCACGAGTGTATGCAAATTTAGAAACACCGAATCTTGACCAATTTTTGTCTTACAGAAAAAAAAATACAAAATATTCAGAAAAGTGAAGCCGAATTTTTTTATTGTTTAAGTCTTTTGGTATCTCTAACAATTTTTAAGTTATTTTAAAAAAAAGCATTTTTTTTTCAAAATTAAAATATTTAAAAGTTTTACTTTATAACCAAATTTTTTTAAAAAATAAGCACTTTGAGTCGATGAAACTTACAGATAATATAAACACAACATAAGTAAAGTAACTTGTGAAGCGGTAAAGATTAATTTCATTTAAGTTGCTAATTGGGGGGTGATCTTCCTGACTTTTTTTGCAAAAACAAAAGGGACCAACTTTATTTTGAGCGTAACTTGCTTACATTTGATGCTAGAATTTTTTTTATAAAAACAGAAATAAAGATATTTTTTAAACACTTTAAAAAAGTTGTAATGTGTTTTCCCCAAGAATGCTTCATTATTTGGATGTTTCACATTGAATTATTCTATTTGGAATTTTTCGAATATGAACCTATTTTTCATTAGCTATAACTCTGATTTTGTTAGGTATATTGACCTAATATATACACCATTTTTTTTACTTTTTTATAGGCTATAGTTTTGCTAAGAATATTTTTTTCGACAAAATGCTTAAGTTTTGAGTTATTTGTGAAAAACCGTCTAAAAACGTGGTTATTTGGTTAAACAATGAACATATTCACTTGCAAATAACTTGAAAAGTATTGATTTGGTGAAAAATTCTATAGAACAAAAATTGCTTAAAATTAGTCAGTTTATCCATTTCGGAACTTATCTTGAACATATATTTTTTCACCCCCGAGATGGGGTGAAACTCACCCCCAGGGCAAAAGCACAGATCGGCACCATATCACTTTTTTTACATGACATGTTAGCTATGCGTAAACCAAATTTCATGTCAATCCAAACGGTTCTTTAAAATTTACAGCAAAAACCGTGAAATAATGGACTATAGGTAATATGCGATACTTTTTGTGATTAACAGGCCAGAAAATGAAGCTGAAAAAATAGCAAAAGCTCGCAATTTTTTCCTCCAGCATCGATTTGTACAAAAATTTGAGATTGTGTTCATTTCACCCTCGAGTTCATATTCTATATTGAGCCGTTGTACGCTTTTGGTTTTTTAAGGGTGAAAACATTTGGTTTTTGTTAGTTAAATAATGATTGTTTTATGCTTTAGGATATACTGTCATAATATTTCAACCCTTAAAACATCCTTGTTGGAGCTATTTTAAAAAAAATATTTATCCTAAAAGAATGATTTCAGATTGCATCGATTTGCATAAAAAATTGGAATTAGGATATTCTCACCCTGTACTTCATATTCTATATCATGCTCAAGGGCTTGATTATTTTAAGGAGTGTAAACTACCCCTTAGTGTCAAAAATTATTGTAAACCTTATAGGCGAGCGGCACGTCCGCTTAGGCTTTGAAATTTGAGGCTTAGAAACCGAAAAAGCGACCGTGATAGGTGAATGGCAAATTTCCGTCATCCTTTTAATTTTCGAGGTCGCTGAATTCGGATATGAAGTTTATTTTTATCTAGAATTGGTGGAACATGTTCATAAACTTTATGCAAAAATTCGAAAAATCAATCTTGATGATTTTTCATCTTTACCTCGCTGTATCTTTGAAAATTAGTAAATTTACTTTTGAAAATTTTACTGTGTCATCTTTGAAGTATTTAGATAACAACGAGCTTTGTCTAAATGTTAAAACAAATTATAAGAGGAGTTGTTAATTTTTAAACATTTTGTCGTCAGATTTCGTTAGTTTCGGGTTTACTTAAAAAAGTTGAATGACAAAATTTTTAGTTTATAATTATAACCAACACAGTAATAAAACATAGTTTATGAAGAAGTTTTGTGGACAATTTCAAGTCAAAATATCTAATAGGAAAAAAGTTATGTGACTTTATTAACGAGTGACCACGGTATAGTGAATGACTAAGTTTGTTCTTACCTTAAAAATAAAAAAAAAATGAAATCACGTTTTCTTAAAATTAAAAGTTAGACAATTTTTTTCTATAAAACATTTTATTCCTTGTACCCTATATTTTAAAAGAAACTTGATTAAAAAGCTAAATTTCGAATTTTGTCACTCAACTTTGCAATTAGACTTTGCAATTCAGGAAACTTGTTATAATAAGACAGAACTTATTATAACAGAACTTATTATAATAAGACAGAGCTTATTAGAATAAGACAGAACTTATTATAATAAGACAGAAAGATTGAAACAGATATTTCTTTAGAAAGGTATATCTTTAGAAAAGTAAGAAATATATACTATAAAAATTTCAGAAAAAAAATATAAAAATGGAACAGGAAATATAAAAAAATGTGACTTCATTTTTTTTTATTTTTAGGGTAAAATTGCGATTTTGCCAAGGTTTCCACACGTTAAATTCAAAATAAACCTAATTTTCGTATTCAGCACGATAAAAAACCTACAGTATGACCAAAATTAGGCATTCAACACACCGTGGTCATCGCACCACACAGTATTTCGAGAAATATGTATTTTTTGGGGTGTGCCGCTCGTCTAAAAAAGTCACATAACTTTTTTCCTATCGCATGTTTTGACTTAAAATTTTTTTTTGAATAAGGGGTAGTTTTCACTCCAAAAAATGAAAAGCGTAAATAGCAGCATACAGTCGACTTTGAAGTAGAAGGTAAAAAGAGCCTATTTCCAAAATTTCATCAAAATCCATCCATTAGGACAGAAATCGAAGGTAATAACCTAACCTATGTTTGTTCTAATTGACTGGCATAGATATAGGTCAGAAAATGAAGAATTTTGGTTCGCAATTTATTCGTCCAGCATGGATTTACTTGAAATTTTCACAGACGATAGGGAAAAGCCAAAGGAGCATTTTCTATATCTTGTCGCTGTACGCTCAAACCTAGGGGGTGGCTGCCACCCAGTGGCATAAGAAAATCCGTTGGGGCCCCCCCGCAGAATTGGAAATGGGGCCCCCTTTAAAAAATTACTAAATGCGACATGTGTAACAAATACCTATATGTGTTACAACCCAGTACGGCGATACCGTGTAATTTTCAGTGTCACCACCGAATTGGTCAACTCAAGACTTTTCGAGTTATTTATGAGTAAAAATGTTTATTGTTCAACAAAAAAAAACACGTTTTTAGTCGATTTTTCGCAAATAGTTCAAAGAGTAAATATTCGAACAAAAAGAATATTGTTAGCAACAATGTATCTAGCTTATAAAAAATGAAACAAAAATGAAGTCTATCGACTCAGTAAAAGAAAAGTTGTAGCTCATGAAAAGTTTTTCTTATTCGTCAAATTCCAAATCGAATATTTCAATGTGAAATAACCAAAAAATGAAATACTTTTCGGGGCAACTCATTAGAACTTTTTTAAGGTGTTTAAAAGAAGCTTTATTTTTTACAAAAACTTCTAGCATCAAAATTAATCCAGTTACGCTCAAAATACAGTTAATCCCATTTTTTGGTAAGAAAAATTGTGAAAATCTCCCTCTATTTAGCACACCAAATGAAACTAGTCATTATCGCCTTACAAATTACTTAACTTTTTTATATGACCTGTAAGTTTGCCTGTAACTAGTTGAAAGAGCTTGAACGAGTCACTAATCACGAGTATATGTAAATTTTAAACAGACATATCTTAACCAATTTTTGTCTTACAGAATAACAAAATAAGGCCAAAATATTTATAAAAGCAAGACATACATTTCTTTACCCTTTGAGACTTTTCGTAACACGAATACTTTTTAAGTTATTTTGAAAAAGAGGCGTTTTTCCAAAATAAAAAAAACTTTTTTTACTCTGAAACCAAAGTTTTTCAAAAATAAGAACTTCGAACCAGTTAAACTTACAGGTCATATAAACAATAAATATTTAAAGTAAATGGTAAAACGAAAACGCTAAAGATAAATTTTATTTGGGGTGCGAAATAGAGGCAGATTTTCACGATTTTTTTTTTTACCAAAAAAGGGCGTACTTTATTTTGAGCGTAACTCGTATAATTTTGGTGCTAGAAACTTTTATAAAAAATTAAAATAAAAATAAAAATAAAGCTTTTTTTAAACATTTAAAAAAGTTTTAATGAGTTTTTCTCGAAAATTACTTAATTTTTTGGTTAGTTCAGGTTAAAATATTCGATTTGGAATTGGACGAATAAGAATAATTTTTCATGAGCTTCAACTGTGCTTTTACTGTGTCGATAGACTTCATGAATAAGTACACCGTTTTTTGTATCTTATAAGCTACATTTTTACTACAAATATTTTTTCGATATCTAATATTTAATTCGATAAATACTTATTTTTGTGTTATTTGCGAAAAACCCGTCTGAAAACGTTGTTTTTTTATTGAAAAATAAACATTTTCACTCGCAAATGACTTGAAAAGTATTAACATAGATAAAAAACTTTTTAGAACAAAAGTTGCTTATAATATGTCAATTTATACATTTCCGGACTTATTTTAAACGTATGTTTTTCACCCCAAGGAGGGGTGTCACCCCCCGAAGTAAAAGCAACCAATGGCATAAATCCAACTTTGAAGTGGAGTGTAACTAGAACCTAAATCCAAATTGTCAAGCAAATACGTCCGTCGTGACGCTGATAATTTCACTCAAAACCGTCATTTACTGAGCTATTGGTGTATTCATGCATTGTTGATGACGACTAATATTTTTCATCTTTATTGGTATAGACTTATAGAATAAAATAGAACAAAAATTACTAAATGATTACATTAGTATTATTCTATGAGATGAACAACTTTCTTCGTGCACTATATCGGTGAATATATTTACAATTTTATTAATTCGGATGGACAACTTCATTTTCAAATACTGCTTAAAAAACGTACCTATGCAAATAATATAACAACACATTTTTACATATTAGACAACAAGATGGGACCATTGACATATTTGGGGCCCCGTAAGCTTCATGCTGCGGGGGTTTCTGTTACGCCTCCGGATGTACCGAAATACTAAACGTAGGTAAAGATTAAAGAGAAAACCCATTTCTAGATTTAGAAATATTGTTCTAAAATTAGTCAAATTGCCAATTCTCAAATCTTTCAATAGTCACGTACAAAGCATTATAGTTTATTGTCGTCACCCATAAAAGTTCGTGAGACCGGAAAGGATTAAGTTTCTAGATATGAGATGATTCATTTGCCGAATACGCTTATTTAGAAATTTATGTTTTTAAATTTAAACACACAGAGTAAAATCATATATGTACCTATAACAGATTTTTTCATAATATCAGACGACAAAATGGGGCCCGTGCTCGATTGGGCCCTCCCCGCAAGCTTCACGCTGCGGGGGCCTCTGTTACGCCCCTGCTGCCACCACATCTCGGGAGTGGGAATTTTTCATTACATTTTAACCATGGAAATCGATGAAAAATGTATTTCTAAGGAAGACATGTTATTTACGGTTTCTTCGTAAAACTAATATTTTTCGAGTTATTCGACTAAAAAATCGACTTTTTAAGGGTTTTTGAGAATAACTCGAAAAATATGTAATTCTCAAAATTGTAATGTAATTATCAAAAATGTTAAATGTAATTATAAAAAAAGTATAATTATCAAAATTGTATCATCGAGAAATATAAATAAAATCCTTTTTTTATAATTTAATAATTTTTCTACGACCAATAAAAACCGAGGTACGGCATGTTAAAGGTTAGATTTTTTCGTCAAATGCATATTTTGAAATATTTAAAGCCAAATAACAGGAAAACTTTGCATTTTTCGACGAAAATTTACAGATTATTTTCAAGTATACAATTAGATTTAAAAAAGTTTCTAGCATAAAAATTAAGCGACATATGATCAAAGTAAGGTCGGTACCAACTTTTTCTACGAAAAAACCAGTGAAAACAACCCCCTAACTAGCCTGCTAATTAAAATTTATCTTCACCCTTCTGTAATCCTTTTTGTATTATCAATACACCCAAGAAGTTTACGTAGAGACCTATTTAAAAGGCCCAGTTTTAGAAAAATTGGAGTTTAAAGATTGCAATTTCGTATTTTTCACCCTTCTTTTCGAAATATCTCCGAAAATAATGGAGATACAAAAGAAAACAACCATAAAGTACTAAATTATAGTTTTTTTAATAACTAAATTTCCTTGTGCATAGATTTTCTTACGGTGAATATTTGGCGAGGTATAGCTGTTTAAAACCTCCTTTTACGAGCAAACACTCCCTTATTCAAGCCCTTTAACCTCACCCCACCTAAAAACTAAGGGATTTTACGCAATTTAATTTACATAGTCTTATTACTCTTCAAAAAACCCTACAAAATCATTTTTGAAAAATTTTTTATCACCAAAAATGAAGAAGCTACGTTTACAAAACCAGGTTTTTTCCGAAAAATTCGAATAGCCCGCTTGGGAGTATAATAGAGAATTTTCAATATATATAATACCACAGAACCGGTTTTTCAAATTCAACAGTGGCTTGGAAATGAAAACATCATGAAAATATCCGAGCAACAGATTGGGGGTGGTATTTTAAAGAAGGTTGTTACATCCCGTGCACATGAAGAAGCCGCCTGCACCCGATGAACTTTTGAAAATTATTCTTTGACAATACAAAAAAGGGTGCGGCCTTTCATAGGGGTGCTGGAAATTATGGTTATACCGCAATACCACTTGTTCTGGGTTCTCAGGGGAAGATGAAGATGATATCGATCTAAATGAAGATAATATGTCTAAAAAACTCTTTGTATTTGTATTTGTTATTTCGTATTTTTGTGCAAATCAATGTTTTTGTACGTAATACTACTTTTTTTTCTGTATAGATCTATTAAATTTTTTATATATACAGTAGAACCCCGATTATCCGTGCTCGTCGGGACCGAAGGGTGGCACGGATCATTGAAAAGCACGGAAAATCCGAACATGTATTTCTTATGTATAATACATATGTACGTATACACATACATAGTACCTATCATAAAAAATAACAGAAAAAAATAAATCTTTCATTATGAGTCTCTCTTTCGTCATATAGAGTTTCCGTCAAGTGATTTACGATGACGATATTTTGATAAAACCTCAAAAACGCAACTTGAGTAATAGAAAATCATAGCACGTATAACCCGCAGCACGGATAATCCGCACCCTGATAATCGGGGTTCTACTGTAGATCGAACAAGGGTGGTTTTAAGGGTTGAAATATTATGATAGTATATCCTAAAGCACAAAGAAATCATTATTTAACTAATAAATAACAAATGTTGACCATATTAAAGTTTAAAATGTTGTTTTATAATTTTTTACAATTAAAGGTAGAAGCGTGCAACGGCTCAATATAGAAAATGAACTAGAGCGTAAAATAAGCCTAATCCGAAATTTTTGTACAACTCGATGCTGGACGATAAAATTGCGAGTTTTTGCTATTTTTTCAGCATTATTTCCTGGCTTAATAAGAAAATTCCATTTTTAATTTTTTTTTCTTCACAATTTTTTTTTTACATAATTAAATATTCAATAAAATATTAAGCTGGATGAGATATAAATAAAACAAAATAAAATAAAAGTTGGTTTAGTAGTTATTTCAAATCTTATCTACTACATACGACAATGCTGTGACTGCTCAGTTTTGTCCATAATAGGGATCATACATAATATTATTCTGCTTACTCACGCTTTGCCATTATTACTCAATTATACAAAACATAGTATGCTATTATAAAATTGGTTCACGCCTTGAAAACGGTAAGTACACATTTTTGCACATGCGAACCAACAAAAAAATTAAAATTGATGTTGTGCCGGTGAATGTGTTTTTCGTGCAAATGCGCCAATTAGGAAGATCGTGTCCATGTAGTATGTATGGGGCTTTACCAGTAATTTCACATGAGCTAACTATACAATCTTACTTCGCCGCAAAATGATTTGCTAAAAAATTAAAAAACTTTTTCATTTTTTTTAAAGCACTTAATAAAGTAAGAAAAAATACAACCACACGAGAATATTCTACTTTGAGTGCAGTAAGCCACAGATTGTTACTAAAATTCATAAAGTCAATAACATGATTGGAATATGTTGAATGCTCGAATATATGAATTTAGGGAAATAAAATGAATCAAATCAAAAATGAATATCCATTTTCAATTTCGTTGCAACACGAAACCACAGCCGCATCATTATTCCAGTTCAATGAGAGAGTGCAGCAAGCACCTCTACCGGTTTCGAAACTTATTAGTCTCTCATCGGGAGGCACATATGCTACTCTCTCTGACCCAACTAGGACAAACCCCGGCATGCAGTCACGGATTGCAACGAACGAAATGGCAGGGATGCCCTAGCGACAACTGCTAGCAAAAAAGTAAGTTTTCAATCTAATAGCACCTAAAGCAACATCCAAAAATGTTATTCGACATCCTACCAGACTGAAAACAATGGGAACCTTCTCTGGTAACACCTCCGAGGCTTCTACAATTTGCAAGCCATAACATATTTTTTGTCACAAATTATACGAAGAATTCAAAAATGACTTTTGATTTAACATAACTTAGTGGCGTACTAATTTTTTCTTAAAAAAATTTCGGACCACCCCTAGGTGCGACAATGGTGCTTATAAAATCCTTCTATATTGGTGTTATTGTATTAGATAGTTCTTGATAATATTAAAGTAATGAAAAATACGCGCTAAGATGTTTATTTTTTTGCATCAAAACGATGCACCATAAAAAAAGAAGAAAAGAGAGGTTTTTTATTTTAAAATAAACATGAAATTGTAAAATTAATATTTACAGCGGATTACTTATTTCTTAATGTGAAACTGATGGTTTATTGAAACATTCTTGCTCATTCCTAAGCATTTGCGGTGTGATTCGCTGGTACATAAAATCTTCTTAGATAGTGGTGGTCCGATGCTGCTTCTCCTCCTAATCCAATAAGTGATGTGGAAAATTTTGATCTAAATATTGACGTACAGATAAAGCATAAGGCGGAGTCTTTCAACCGCCCTGTTAAAAAGTCAAATGACCTTCATCTGTTGACCATTTTCAATAATATCAGTCAAGACAGGATTACTCATGTCAATTATTTAATGTTTGATGTTGCTGTGTATCCACCTCATGGAACATGCTAGGGTTTTAATTATACTAATAAAATTAATTGTAACGATGTACAGCTTCATTTGTGAAAAACCTGGATTCAACCGAGAAAAAATGCAGTTAGCTGGATGATCATTTTACAAAACTGTATACGATGTGTGAAGGTAATATAATTTTATCATCTAGAATCTAGAGTACGCCAATGTATTAAGCAAAATGGTTTTTATACCGTCTTTGACAGTATAAAAAACGGAAAGTAAAACCATTTGATCATTCTCGGAGAACTGAATGGAGAATAGTCAAGAAGCTATAACAGGTGAGTCCGGACCACATTCCAAACCCTTCCGAACCCCATTAACTTAGCGTGTTGGTGATAAATTTTTAACCGGACCTGATATCAACACCGGAACTAACATGTAGGTACTATTTCTGCCACTATGATGTAGCACCTACGGTTAGAGCTTTTTAATCAAAAGTTATCACCTATTCTAAGCAAAGAAATAATAAAAAATACCTACGCATTAAAACATATGTATTTCGATTAAAGTCTCGGGTCCTACCTATATTTTAAAGCAACTAATAGACACCTTACTCACTATCTTTAACCAAACATGAATCTTCTAACATCCTTAAAAGAAAGCATTTTTAGAAATTATTCCAAAAATCGTATGATTTAATTATTTGGTTTTAACTGTGCAGTCACCTCTAAGATCATATCTGTTACCCATAATATGCAGAGTTTAAATAGGTGAATTATTGAGTATCCTGTTAGCTTTTTAGTGTATCTCCCATTAAAACAGACATATTTCCATTTGTAAAGTACCTTTGCATCTATCCGTTCAATCAATACAATTTTTAGTGACCACCCATGGGTTCAAAATATTCATATCTACAAAAATTCCTCTGCTCACATATAATAGTCTCTCTCATATGGCTACCTTCTCATACTGGAAATACTGGTAATAAAACAGCGGATCATTTTGCCAAAGAAGCTGCCAACCATCTTTTTCCAAAGGTCCTATGTTCTAGAGATGTTAGCGACCACATTGACCAATCTTATTCTATTCACAGCAGTTTGAAATAGATCAGTTTACGTTAAACCAGTCCACTTCCTAAGATTGGCCAGCCAGGATATATCTAGGCCCTTTTTGCACTCAATCATGCCTTGTAGAATCAGTGGCGTAGCGTGAGTGTCGGCCGCCCGGGGCGGAAGACAATTTTGCCGCCCTATTATTTAGGTATTTTAATTTATTGTACACTATACATTACATACATTAATTATAAAGAACTTTTTGGCGAGAACAGTCATCATTATTTTGCATTATACAGGTTGGATTTTAAATAAAAAAGTTTATCTAAGTTTGACAATTACGTTGATTAATACAAAAATTCTTTTACTTTAACCAATTAGATAGATTGATATAACTTAGGTACCTATCACTTAAGATTAGGTACACTTTGACGATCGACAAAATTAAATGAAATCAATTTTTAATTAGAACTAGAACGATACTATAATGTTATATTTTTATCTTTATTGAAAAGTAATATGAGTAGTGTGACTAACTCCAATTCAGTCGGACTCGGGACAAAGCTGAAGGAAATACCTGAAATCCGGGACTTTTTAATGAAAATCGGGCCATTTTTTTATATAGAACTTTAATATCATTTTATTGATTATTTAACATTTTTTTGGTGACAATGATATTTTTGTTGGGATTAAGCGACAATTGGTTGTAATGATAATAACATTTTTCTTAGTTTTTGACGTTTCGACTCCCAATCCGGAAATCGTTATCAAAAAAGGAAATTTTTGATATGGTACTAGTATTACAAAGAGCACTAAACGCTAGAATGCTGGGAAAAAGATCGGTTGGAAAGCCAAGAAAGCGCTGGGAAGACACAGTAAACAGCGACGCACAAGCCCTTTATGAGTCCGTGTATGGAGAAGAGCAGCCACAGACAAGCAATGGTGGAGGCAAAAAAGAAACGAGGCCAAGGCTCAATTTGGGCTGTAGTGGTAGTGCCACAGAAGAAAAAATTTTGGTATTACATTCTAGAAATTGTCGACTTTTTTGCGTCCCACCAATTCAATTTGATGTGAATTCTTAAAAGAATAACGTATTCAAAATTTCAAAATAAAATTTTACCAAAACGTTGAAAATTCGGATGACCCGGAAGCCTTGTCCGGGACGCCGGGACACGACTTCGTAATTCGGGCCATGTCCCGGATTTTTCGGGCTAGTTGGTCACATTAAATATGAGTATTTGTTAGAATTAAAAACAAAACTTCCGTCTTCAATTAAAAATTTATACGTCTACTTTTTTTAAGAGCAAAAGTCTTTTATTGCACCGTCAATGTCTATCGCATCACACACCTCTTGCTCAATAGACAAAATAGCCAAATTAGCTAGTCTTATAGTACTCATTGTCGATCTAAAATAATTTTTGATCAAAAATCCACAAGGAAAAAGTTTTCCTGTAGTTGCCTGTACACCATGTAATACAAAAAATTAGTAAATCCTTTAGAAAAGGTATATATTTAAAATCCCTAAAAAGGGCTACATCACAATCACATAACTAGTTTTCGACTGGTTTACCAGTCATCATCAGTGCTTACGTGAAGTTTACATGCTAACCACCAAGATACCTATAGTTTTACAAAAATATGTGGGTCAAAGCCCTGTATAAGTGGTCCGTTAAGGAAACATAAGTTAAATATGCCAAATTCGTCATTTGCTAACAGATTTTCACCATGTAATCAAGTCACACCACAGCTCAGATGTTACCTGGGGCATAATATTAAAATAGTTTAAACATCCATGCTTTAATTGGCATATTTAACTGATGCTTCCTTAACGGACCACTTATACAGGGCTTTGACCCACATATTTTTGTAAAACTATATCTTGGTGGTTAGCATGTAAACTTCACGTAAGCACTGATGATGACTGGTAAACCAGTCGAAAACTAGTTATGTGATTGTGATGTAGCCCTTTTTAGGAATTTTAAATATATACCTTTTATAAAGGATTTACTAACTTTTTGTATTACATGGTGTACAGGCAACTACAGGAAAACTTTTTCCTTGTGGATTTTTGATCAAAAATTATTTTAGATCGACAATGAGTACTATAAGACTAGCTAATTTGGCTACTTTGTCTATTGAGCAAGAGGTGTGTGATGCGATAGACATTGACGGTGCAATAAAAGACTTTTGCTCTTAAAAAAAGTAGACGTATACATTTTTAATTGAAGACGGAAGTTTTGTTTTTAATTCTAACAAATACTCATATTTAGTGTGACCAACTAGCCCGAAAAATCCGGGACATGGCCCGAATTACGAAGTCATGTTCCGGCGTCCCGGACAAGGCTTCCGGGTCATCCGAATTTTAAACGTTTTGGTAAAATTTTATTTTGAAATTTTGAATACGTTATTCTTTTAAGAATTCACATCAAATTGAATTGGTGGGACGCAAAAAAGTCGACAATTTCTAGAATGTAATACCAAAATTTTTTCTTCTGTGGCACTACAGTAGTGATGTTGATTATAGTTACTTTCGAGTATTCGTTACAAATCGTTACTTTTGTATAAGGTAATCATTTACAGTATTCGTTACTTTGATTACTATGATTACTTTTGTTACTTTTGTATTTGAGTACCGGTAATCATATCGAGAATCGTATTTCTCAGTAGGTAGGTATTTTTTGTAGGTATAGATATAGATCTAGATAAAAATATAGGCTTCTCACATTCGATCATTGTTAGTGACATACATTACATATTTGTACGTATACCATTATACCTCCCTCTGTTTCATCTTATATCTTCTCCTCATCCTCACACTCTTAAAACGCTTCAAACCGATAACGATATTCGATAACACTTGTAAAATACGGGTCCCGTCCGTTACTCGCTGGGATACGATTGGTAGAAAGTAATCAAGTGTATAGGTTGTAGATACAATAGTCTTTACTCGCTCTGATACGATTGGTACGAAGTAACGAAGTAATCAGAGTAATCAAAGTAGATACAAAAGTCGTTACTCGCTCTGATACGATTGGTACGAAGTAACGAAGTAATCAATAGTCGTTACTCGCTCTGGTACGATTGGTACGAAGTAATCAGAGTAATCAAAGTAACGATTTGCCTCTTCGTATAGTAATCGTTACTTTCGGTATTCCTAAGTAACGAGTACTTTGTAACGAATAGTTACTCTGTCAACATCACTACACTACAGCCCAAATTGAGCCTTGGCCTCGTTTCTTTTTTGCCTCCACCATTGCTTGTCTGTGGCTGCTCTTCTCCATACACGGACTCATAAATATGCCAATTAAAGCATGGATGTTTAAACTATTTTAATATTATGCCCCAGGTAATATCTGAGCTGTGGTGTGACTTGATTACATGGTGAAAATCTGTTAGCAAATGACGAATTTGGCATATTTAACTTATGTTTCCTTAACGGACCACTTATACAGGGCTTTGACCCACATATTTTTGTAAAATTATATCTTGGTGGTTAGCTTGTAAACTTCACGTAAGCACTGATGATGACTGGTAAACCAGTCGAAAACTAGTTATGTGATTGTGATGTAGCCCTTTTTAGGGATTTTAAATACAGTAGAGTCTCGATTACCGCCATAAAAGGGCCGACGGAAGGGCAGATAAGCAAAAATGGCGGATAATAGGGAGCGTTAAATGAAACACAAGTTTAGGCCTTGATGATTTCCAGTCTCCGATAGGAGTGGCACAAGAAAAAGAAGAAGAGAATCAGTTTAATTTTGACTGACATTGGACATTGTAGATAGAATGATTTAGGATGAACGAAAAAAACTAGCGATTTTCATCTGCCTTGCCAATGTATCTCGTTTTATCGACAGCTCTGGCTTCTCGTTGCTCGGCGTATTTTATCTCATCTTAAAAAATTGTTACAAATTCTTTAATATTTTTAAAGGTATATAAATTTGAAAAAAATTTTTTGCTTAAATGGTGCGGCGGATAAAACGGAACGGCGGTTAACCGAAGGGCGGATAACCGAGACTCTACTGTATATAACTTTTATAAAGGATTTACTATTTTTTTTTAATTTTTGATTAATTTCAATTTTGAAAACCCCTCTTACAGCTGACATTGCTTATAGCAACTGTGAAAAAGATTCGGAATATTATTAAAATATTGGGCAGAGTAACTTCCAGCTTGGATTTAACAATAAATTTAAATAATTCAAGTGAGTCTGCATTAATCAATTTCGTTGCCTGTAGCAGCAACGAAAGTCCGCAGTCGAAGTTTTTATAGCTTGAAACCCTACTCGTCAATTTCGTCAGATGCGTAGTCTATATTTCTACATTCAGTGTTGTCTGGATCTAATAATATAGCCGACGTTAGATAAACAAACTTATACGTTAAATTCTGTAGCTGTTAAAAACGTTCATGAATTTCTATAATAACTCTATTTAACGAAGAAAACAGCTTTCGCCTCAACTCATTTTAACAAGACAAGTTAGCACCTTTAGTTCTGTCATCAAAAATATGCTTCCTTGTTATGCTCCTCCGAGGTTTTATGGAAATTCCAAGTTCTTCACACATATTTTTGCATAACCTACAGCGCCATTTGTCCATTCCTCTCTTCTCTCTGTCAAGATCATCTGCAAAGCATTTACTTTCTGAGCGCACAATCTTATGTCAAGTCCCCTTGTTTGTAAATCTTTTTGTGCATCATTCACTTCATGTAGCGCCGGTTGCCACAGGCCCAAAAAACAAAGAAAGGAAAATGACTGCATCGAAACTAGTAAAGCACGTCCATCTGTCTTAGTGTTTAGGCTTTTACCTGCCTCTGTCAGTTTTTCTAAAGTGACGAGAATGTCTTTGTAAAGATGCCATGTCACATTTACGGCATCGCCTCGTGCATCCTTCTTTTGCGTGTCTTGAATCCTTCGTTTGCCTGTAGTTGCTATCAGAACTTCCCAACGATGTATCGATGAGGAGAAAAAAAGAATAGCAACGTTCTAAAGTGCCGAAAAAAGTTGTGCTGATTGTTAGTCATAAACGGGGAATTCCCACAAATCAGTATAGACTTTGTTGCCAGTCGCTACAAAATATGATTCAAAGAAAAGAAATTCCCCGAATTCGTCACAAAATAAATAATGAAAAATTCCGTGCTCCTTTCAATCGATCCGAATTTGTAGTTGCGATAAAAATATAAAATGGTTCAAATATTTACAAAATATTTTTATTATTTATTGTTAAATTTTGCCGCCCCCTAAAAAGTGCCGCCCGTGTCGGGCCGCCCCTGTCGCCCCCACTACGCTACGCCACTGTGTAGAATCAACTGTAGAAGTCGCTATTTATTATTATGCATAATGTGGCCGAAGTAAGCCACTTTTCTGTTCTTTACGGTGTTAAATTATTTCTTTGTATTTTCTTAGGCTCTGGAAAATAGATTAGTGGTGCGGTTTATATATGAGACCCTCAACATACGTCGGTAGCACCACATTTCCAACGCCTCTAATCGTTTTATGGCACCTTCTGTAAGATCCAGCTTTCTACTCCGTAGAGGAGGACACTAAAAACGTAACATCTAAGAATTCTTATGCGTATATTGATACTTAAAGACAAGTTGCAGACAATCTGTCTACGAACAAAAACTTGTTTTCCAAAAGTCAGTAGAGGGTAACTCGAAAAATTTATGGCAAAAAATAAAACAACTCTTTATGAACTCACACCGTTTATGGGTCATCTCTCTCTGGACTTACCAACTAGAAGAGAATCAAAACTTCTATGGGAGTCTTCTATCATTCATATATATAATATTTCACACTCGCTTACTGGTTATTTTCCCCTGGATAATAAATTGCAGTAGACGCTACTTATCGTTCCTCAATATGTGGCCTAGGTATTCAAGTTTTTGTTGTTTAATTATTGTGCTCACGATTTCTTTCTCTTTTTCGATTCTGTGGATTACCTTTATGTTGGTGACATGTTCGGTCTAGGATATACGACGAATTCGTAGGTACACCCACATTTCGAATGCTTCTAGTTTTTCGTAAGCGTCTCTGTCAGCTTCCAGGCTTCCACACTATAATAGTACAATCTGAAAAATGTCACTGGACGTAGTTTTAGGGGAAAAGACAAATCCTTGCTCTTCATTTCTATTTTGCATTTACGTTGGTGCCAAGGTATACATAACATTCTGCATGGTCAATTAGTATGTTGTTTATCCGTATATGTCGAGCAGGTTGTTGCTTTTTGCTTATCAGCATCCATTTTGTCTTCTTAAAGTTGAGGCTCAGGTCGTATTCATCAATACCTTAATTAACGCTTTCCATTGCCTGCTGTAATTCATATATGCTACTAGCAAGGATCACCGAGGCATCGGCGTATCTTATATTGTTCGTTAACTCACCGTTTATTTTTATGCCCTCATTTGCATTTTCCATACATTTTTTGAATATTTCTTCGGAATAAATATTAAATAGGAGTGAGGATAAGATACACCCCTGCCGGACACCTCTTTTGATCTCCACTTTTTCAGTAAGTTCGTTTCCAATTTTTGCTCTTGCTGTTTGACCCCAGTATAGGTTTGCCACAATCCAAACCATCCCTAGAGGGTATCGCAAAGAATATGTGCCCGGATGGACTGAAGCATGTGAAGACTTATACGCAAAGTTTCTCGAAAGTGGTGACCGAGAAATAGCCTACGAGCTTTTACACAACATCGATACAGCTAGACGCCAAAAATGGATAAAGACTGTCGAAAACCTTGACTTCAAAAAATCAAGCCGGCAGGCATGGTTCCTGTTGCGGAAAATTGGAAGAGCTAATTAGCTGGAATCCAGAGAATCTAAAATGTCTCCTAACAAGGTTGCCTCCCATATAGTATCTCTATCCAGAGCTCCACGAGATCGAACACATGCTACCAACGTGAAAAGAGACTTAAGGGCATTAAAACAAATGAGCAGAACGAACTTCGAATATTCAGCAAGAATACTTATTTCTGAAATCACACATGCGCTGAAAGAAATGAAATCAGGTAAAGCACCTGGGTTTGATGGTATCCATCCTGAGTTCTTGATACACAGTGGTGCATACACAAAACAGTGGCTTGCAATGCTCTTTAGTGATATACTTCAGTCAGGTAACATTCCTTCCTCACTTAAGCGAACAAAGATAATTGCAATTCCGAAACCGGGCAAATCAAACGATAAGCCAGAAAACTACCGCCCATAGCTCTACTTAGCATGGTATATAAACTATTAGAAAAGCTTTTCCTCAACATAATTAGTCACAGGATACTAGAAAATTTCTCCATTGAACAAGCTGGCTTCCGCCCTCATCGAAGCTGTACGGACCAAAAGCTGTCATTAACAACTTTTATAGAAGCTAGTTTTCAAAAGAAACAAAAGACAGCAATAGTATTTATAGATCTAACAGCAGCATATGATACTGTTTGGAGACAGGGATTAATATATAAACTGGCCCGTATTATCCCCTGCAGAAAAATAATTAACCTTATTGACATGTTGACAAACAGAGCCTTCCAGGTTATAATGGGAAAGGAGACGAGTAAACAGATGAAACTTAACAATGGCCTTCCACAGGGTTCTGTCCTTGCCCCTTTACTTTTCAGCCTCTATATTGCTGACATGCCTGAAACCGAATCTCGAAAGTTTGGATATGCTGACGACTGGACCCTTGCAACAAGCCACCAATCTTTAGAAACTACAGAAATCACTCTCACTTATCCATCCTCAGCGAATACCTTAAGAAATGGAGACTATAACCAAGTACTACAAAAACTGAAGTATCAGCTTTTCATCTCACCAACAACCTGGCAAACAGAATTGTGAGTTTATCTTAAAAACAAGCTGTTGAAACACAATAAATACCCGAAATACCCTGGGGTTACTCTAGACAGAACGCTCACATTCAGAGAACACCTGACGAAAACAGCGGCAAAATTAAAAACACGCAAAAATATAATACAGAAACTCTGCGGCACTACATGGGGGTCCACAGCATCAACTTTAAGATCCTCTGCTCTTGGCCTGATATATCCAGTGGCAGAATACTGTGCACCAGTGTGGCTAAACGGCAGGCCCACCCACATGGTCGACACCCAACTAAACCGTGATATGCGTATGATAACAGGCACAATTAAGCCCACCCCTACAATGTGGCTACCTACCCTTAGTAATATAGCACCACCCAACCTACGCCGCGAACATGCATTGGTTAAAGAATATAACAAAATAATGGACAGTCGCCAGCCTCTAGTCCAAAACGACATCCCCGATATCCTTGGAAACCATCTCAGATCCAGGTTACCCCCTCTACAATCTGCTCAAGTGCTGCAGCAATCCAACTTTGACTTAAATACCCGATGGAGAGAAGATTGGGAAAGTAAGACAGATCCGCATTACCATAGTCTACCGAACATCATAGGAAAACCTAGCGAATTTGAACGTCCCCGTAAGCTTTGGGCAGCCCTTAATCGAATTCAACAAACTGTGGAAGATGCGCCGACTCCCTCTACAGATGGGGTAAACTTCCCTCGCCTTCTTGTGACTGCGGCTCTGCAAGACAGACGATAAGTCACATTGTTCAGGACTGCCCACGCAAAGCATACACAGGTGACCCTATAGACTTTGTAATGGCAACCGAAGGGCCAATCGAATATTTAAAAAAACTGGACATCTGTTTCTGCTGCATTGTATAATGCATAAATCTAAATATATTCCGTGATGTACTTAAGCCATACGCTAAAAAAAATCCAAATATTCTTATCATAAATACCTGTCTTTCGCAGAATATCTATAATTGTTGATGATTTACATTGTCGCATTCTTTTCTAAAATCCACAAAGCACAGATACCCATCCTTAACATCTCTACACCGCTGTATAAGCATCTGGAGAGCTAAGACTGCCTCTCTAGTTCCAAGTGCTTTCCGAAGGCCAAACTGCGATCTATCAATAGTTGACTTCAGGTATTCTTCTATGGATGATCTTGGTGAATGCTTTAGTGATATGATTGATCAAGCTTATAAGTCGGTAGTCATCACAGAGCTGATCAATTGGTTTCTTCGTGAATGTAAATGTAATAAATGTCGACTGCAGCCAGTTCTCCGGGATTTTACAGATATTATACATATTATATGTTGTTGAAAAGTACAACTAGATTATCAAGAAATTGTGTGTCTGATTTACATAGGATGTTTAATATTTCGCAGGGTACATTGTCCGCAACTGCTGCCTTATTGTTTTTTTGTGCTGCAATGACATCTTCTATCATTTCCATGTTTCTAAGATCCTCGATGGCTCCGAGATAAGATTTCCATCGCTATCTTTTATGCTGTTGAGTGACTTATTGAATTTCTTCTTGTTTGTCATTGATTTTCTTTTTTGCGCATATTGTAACTGTCACATTTACGTTCGTATTGTTCTATTTCCCTGCATTCGTTGGAAAACCATTTTTCTTTGGCTTCCCGAATCGAGTTGTCGAGGTACTTAATGTAAATAAATAAAATAAAAATAGAGGCAATAAATTATTATTTTTGTCCACTGTTAAAATAACTGAGGTGCCGGCTAAAGTAACGGCTGTATTAGTATCACATCAATTCAATTTAAACTTAACGGTAATGCAAAATTTCATTATCCACGTCTCTGTTGAACTAAAAGTAAAGTTAGCGGCTTTCCTATCTTTAATTAGTTTTTGTGGAGCTAGTTGTAATCCATGTATGAGTAAAGTTCCAACCTATATAAGGCATATATGATCGAATAACATTCTATTAATTATAATAGAAGTAGTCTTTTGAGCTTCCTTATACCGACTTTAGATTATTAAGAAAGTATATGCGAAGAACGTAAATAAATTCCGTCACACAAATACATTTATAGAAGAAGAGATTTATGGATTTGTATAAGGAATGCGTAGTCTTTATGGTTTATGGATTTTTACAAGGACTGCTTAATGTTCATTGTTATTAAACAAACATATTAAAATTTTTTAGTAAATAGTAAAAGTATTAAATAGCCAATATATCATTATTGTGCTAACTTGTTTAACTTGCTTGAACCATCTTAACCGGCTCTCCCATTTTGGCATTAATTGTTGCCACCCCTAGATTTCTCTAGACCGGTCTAGTTAGACTCAAAAATAGGAGTAAGGTTACAATAATTACCATCAAGCTGAAAATTGGCAGGATTGTTCAAAATAAATGAAATCTAAAAAGTCCTCATAAATCCGATCCGACCTAAAAAATTTACGCGGGGTCAAAGGTCACCAAATATGGATTTTAGCGGTTTTCAGCGAAACGGTAAGTTTTATGATAAAATTGGTTTTAACAAAAAATGTAGATTAGATAATTATCTATAAAACATATCTTAAAACTTTTTCCTAGGAGCCACCGTTTTTGAGATACAATTATTCAAAGAGTTTAAAGAGTACTAATCGTCATAATATGTATTAGTACACCACGTATATTACTGAAGCTGTAATACAAGTAAACATAATATTCTATCGGTCAACTTAACTTATAAAACACATAATAATGTAAGATATTATAAATATGATAATGTTTCTACTATACAGCTTGCGGTCTACCGAGGGATGCAATGTATAAGCTGTATTATATTACAGTGCCAACAAAAAACTCTTTAAAAAGTGAATGTAACGCGAAAATAATGAGAATAATTATTTCAATTTTACGGCTTATTCCCAACAAAACTAGTAAATTGATATGAATTCTTCTTACTTATGCGTCTTATTCAATTTGTAAAGATGGGTTTTGTCGGAATAAACACGTTCTATCGGTACGTCGGCTATTCTAATCACTCTACCTATTCTATTCTCAGAAGGGTTTGAACATCTTAATGAAAGCCAACTTTCTAGGCAAAACGTTTATAGCTTAGTACTAATAAACATTTCAATATAAAATAAACTTTATGCAAATTTAGTTTGTTTACTATTATGCAAATTACACCGTAATCTTCCTGGGTGGCGAAATCCTTCAGGTAGATGACACCCTCGATGTATTAACTAGTCTTGAGTACTACTCCGGAGTGAAAATATGTGTTAAAAAGTTAAAATATTGTTTTATTTGTGCTAAAATTTTAAGTGAAGGCGAAATTGTTGCCGTTGAATGTGGTATATAAAACATTAATCAATGTAAGTACTGAAAGAGCTGATGAATTTTTAGAATTTCTTAGAGCCGAAATATGTGACCATACATGTGGAGTGAAGTTTAAAAAAAATTACTTCAACTCCACAAGAAGTTATTTCCAACGGAATTAGCTTTCTTCTCTCTATGTATGGAGCGCCTAAAAAACTACGTGCTTAGATAAGTTTCGATATGCATGTTTCTTTAAAAATACTCGAAATAAAAAACAAGTGCAGTTATCTTGTCGTCCTCCAACCTCCGCGGCTGCTCATCAATATCTTTTTCGGGTATATTATCAAGTTCAAGTCTGGCTTGGTTATCAGCTAGATCCAAAAGACTGGGGATGGAAATAAGTAGACAGTTCATTAGAACCAATGCAAACTTTACTCCCACCTGCGCCGGAAAACTCCTGAACACAATTTTTTGCAACTGTAAAAAGGGATGTAGCGCTAAATGTGGTTGCAAAAAAGTTGGACTGTTTTGTTCGGTAGCATGCAGTAATTGTCAAAACCGGTCGTGCTCCAATGTTGAATCACCAACAACATTGAGGATTCATTTGATCCTATCGAGGAGCCATGCGATGTGTCATTATTGGGACAATTTACTTGCATCCAGGATGAACAAAAAGAAGAAGAAGAAGAACTAGAAGGTGAAGAAGAAGAACAAGGAGAAGAGGAAGAAGTATTAGAAAATTTTGAACCAGTTGGATAAATTTCCTTTTTTTTTAATATATATATATATATATATATATATATATATATATATATATATATATATATATATATATTGTAATGATATATTATTTTTGATATTTATAATGGATATTATTGTGAAATAGGGTTTTTGTCGCGGTTCTGAAAGAATTAGTTTGTTAAATAGTTTTTTAAATGTTTTTATTATAATCTAAATTGAACATAAAATTGAATGTTTAAATGTGATAACAAAAAAAAAATAGAAATCTAAATTTGAAAAACAATAACTTTAACTTGAAAAACTTCCTACAATTAAATAAAACAAATTCCAGTACCTTATATTATAATTACTGTCACTGAATGCCTTCTTATTAATATTTTATAAAATTTGAATTGTTGGATGGCTGAAAAATTAATGGATGTAAGACCAGGTCAATTGTCAGTGTCAAAACTGTCAAATAAAATATTTCTTTTCTTTCTTCTCAATTTGAATTCAACTTTCAACTCCAGGATCAGGAAACAGGATACTATTATTAATATATTGTTTCAAAAATTATTAATATTTACAATTACGGATACTTCACAAATTCTTCTTTATATTTCTAATAAATTATCCACACTATGCTGGTTCAAATTCAGGATACATAGTATTTTTATATATTAAAGGATACTTTACCAAATTATAAGTAAGTTTTCTTCAAATATTTATCTAATTTCTTTTCGATTATACCAAATTTATCATGTTTATGCTAAATTATTATATTTTCTGTTAATTTTCAAATCTTTTTCTCTATCAAATTTATAGCTTCATTTCTAATTTCTTGACTGCCTCCTCTTGTCATTGTGACACCTCTTTTTATCAAATTTTTATTCCAGAACATTCCAAACGAAAAACAAAAAACATTCTGACAAATAGAAAACTTCAATTCCTTCTTTTTTTAACATGCTATGTCAAATTAGTATGTCATCCACTCTCCTATAGAGTTATTTTTGTTTTATTATTTATTTTAATTGATTTTAAGGCATTTCAGATCAGAATTATTACTTCTGTATAAAATTAACATCTTAAATGTTAAATATTATTATTTTAACCTATAATTATTGTTTGAAATGTCCATTTATCTATTTACATTATCTCAATTATTAAAAAAAAACAAATATAAGTCCCTACATAAGGTTTTAATAAATTTCTTATGCTAATTTTGAATGTCCTCATATAAATGATATGATCTTTAATAATTTTTATACTATTCTATGGTATATTTTCTATAAATTACATCTATAATCGCCATTTCAGTCCATTTTGGTTTCTAAACACTTTAATCGGATACTACGTTCTCTGATCTTCGACATACTCTGTTTTAGGACATAGTCATATCGTTACAATTACCCCAAAATAATGTTAAAAAAAATTGAATGTAATTAAAATTTTTTCAAACATTAATTTTCCTTTATTCTATGCAAATTCTTAAATCTAATATTAATCTAATAAAATAACTCAAAAAAATTCATAAACAAACTAATACATTCATCCCATTCATCTGCTATCATCTAATACTCTTTTATGTAAAAAAATGCCTCATGACGTAATACAAATAACCTGACTACTAACTGTCACTCATGGAACATACTGAACATACCTTAAATTTATCTATGTCAAAATTGTCAATGTCAATTCAGATGCCATTTTGTGTTTAGTGTTTACATGTTTACATTTACATTTTGTATGTATTTACATCTTCTAATGCTTCTAACTACTGTATTTTTATATTTATATCAATGCAAAAATGTGATATTTTAAAACCTATACCATTCTGTGTTTTTTTTAAACGCTAGACTGTGTCGTTCTTAGCAGTTGGAATTACAAATTTTATACAGAAAATCTCTGGCAAACAATGTGATTTATAGTAAGTATTACATACTTTTAAAAGTTATTCAGTCTCATCATGATAATATTTGAAAATATCATTAATGTGGAATATGCCTCTAATTTTATTATCTGCATCCATCAACACATAACTATTTATTGCATTCTGATTTGTTATGATATAAGGACCTTCAAATAAGGGTTGAAATTTTTTACATAGATTTTCTCTCAAATTTCCTCTTCTGAGATTTCTGACTAGAGTACTTGTTCTCCTCTTTGAAATGTTATTGGTTTCTTTATTTTTCGATTATGTTTTCTCACATATTTTTCAGCTTTCCTCATGATTCTTTGATTTACTTTTTGTAACACTGCTTCATACTTATCTTTATTATATTCACTAATCCATTTTCTGTTTCCTATATGTCCAAACATTAAATATTCTGGTATTTCTTCTGTATTTAAATTATGGGTATTATTTAAAAAATATTCTACTTCATGTACATGCTGCTCCCAAGTTAGATGATTTTCATAACATACAATCCTTAAATATTTAATTACTTCTTTAATATATCTTTCTGCTGGGTTTGCCTGTGGATGCCTTATACTTGTAAAATGCATCTTGATACCCTTTTTCTCACAAAATGTTCGAAGATTTTGGTTGTTAAAATAGGTAGCGTTATCAATGATACAATTTCTAAATGGTCCTATTTCTTCAGAAAATTGATTAATATATATCTTTAATGTTTTAACATTTGTTCTTGAGCATGGATATAGCTTAATAAATTTTGTATATAAATCAACTATCAATAGTATATGCTTTTTTCCTGTTGGACTGGGAATTAAATTTGAAATAAAATCCATGGAAACTGTGTTTAGTTTTTCATATGAAACATTAGACTTATATGTGTTTTTATTTTTGAAATTCTTTTCTTTATTTAATTGACATACATGACACTGTGTAGTGATTTCTTTTGCTATGCTCAGATCATTCTTTGTAAAATAATTATCCCTAAAGAGCATCCAAAGCTTTCTTGATCCTATATGCATGTAATTGTTATGTAAATCTTTCATTATTTCCTTGGTCAAACTTCTACTGATTACATATACTTCTATTCCATTGATTATTTTATAATACACCCCATCTTTACTAAGTTGCTTTTCCTTTTCCTCAAGATTGATTTGATCTCTCATTATCTGTTCTTTAGAGTATAACCCTGTGCTTTCTACTAATTGATTTATTCCAACTTTTAGTGTTCTTTGTCCATTTTGTGGTATATTTTCTAACCTTGACAAAGCATCTGCCACTATGTTTGATTTTCCTGAAATGTATTTGATTTCAAAACTATATTCACTTAGTAGTAGGCTCCAACGGTGGACTCGACTGTTTCCATATTTGTTTTTTAATATAGATGTTAATGCTTGATGATCTGTTTCAATGGTAAAATCATTACCCAATAAATAAAATCTTAATTTTGTGACACAGTGTATGATACTTGCTAATTCTAATTCTGATACTGAGTACCCCTTTTCGTGTGGCTTTGTAATTCTTGAAATAAATTGTATCGGGTAATCTACCCCATTATATGTTTGTAATAATACCCCCGATAATCTCTCAATTGATGCATCTGTTCTTAACGTGAATGGTTTTGTATAGTCAGGATGGTATACTTGTAAATTTGTCAGAAAAATATTTTTTATTTCTTGGAATGCTAGTTCTCTCCTCTCGTTCCATTTCCATCGTACATCTTTTCTTAATAGTTCAAGTACTGGAATTTCTTTTTTACTTAGGTCTGGTATCATCCTTTTATAATAATTAACTATACCAATAAATCCTCTTAAAGTTCTTAAATTGTGTGGTGTTTTATATTCTTGAATAACCTGTATTCGTTCTGGATCCATCTCTATTCCTTTAGTGTTAAGTTTATATCCTAGATATATTACTTCTTTTTGAAAAAATTTACATTTTTCTTGATTTATTTTTAGTCCAACTTCATCTAATCTGTCAATTATAATTTTTAGGTGTTTTTCGTGATCCTCAGCCGTTTTAGAAAAAATTAATATATCATCAATGCAGTGAATTACAAAATGTTCATATTGATCCAAGATATCATGAAGACATCTACATAAAGCACTGCAAGATGATTGAAGTCCAAATGGTACTACTTTGAACTGATAGACAACTCCATCTATCTGAAATCCTGTATACTGTCTACTTTTCCTTTCTAGGGGAATTAACCAGAAACTATGCCGCAAATCGATTTTTGTGAAAAAAGACATTCCTGTAATTCTTCCTAATATTCCATCTATACTCATTGGTGCTTCAAATTGCTTTTCGGTGATATTGTTAATATTCCTTGCATCTAGACATAATCTGATTTCACCTGATGTTTTACGTACCACTACTATTGGGTTTATAAAACATGTATCTGCCTTTTCAATGATGCCATCTTTTAGCATGTTCTTAATTTCTCTGTTTACTTCTTCTCTATATTTATATGGTATTGGGTATGATTTTATTTTAAAGTCTTTTTCTTCCTTAACCTTTATACTATGGGTATAATTTTGTGCAATTCTATTTTCTTTATTGATAAGCCCCTTGTGTTGCCGCAATATGGAAACGACTATTAATTTATATTGTTCAGGGCAACTTAAACTTTCTATAACTTTTTCTTCTTTACAAATAAAATTATTTTTCATTATAAAATCATTAGTCCTTCCTTCCAATTTTACGCACTCCGCTCCGTAGGCATCCTTCTGCTCAAATTTACCATTCCTTAAATATTCATTATAATTATTATTCTTTTTAATATTATTGGACATTTCCCTATCATAATACATTTTCTCTTCATCAACATAATTATTTTCTTGTAATATTCTACCATCAACTCTTATTCCTTGTTCCACCTCTTCTCTCTCCATAAACCCTATTTTTTTCCCTTCCAAAGTTACCATTTTTTCTTCAAAATCTATCTTTACTTTATTCTTTTCCAGTTCGTCATTTCCCATTAAAATGTCAACACATAAGTCCTTGACAATAAATCCTTGCATACTAATTTGTTTATTAAGAATATCAATTTTAAAATTAACCAGTTTATTAATTTCTCCCAGCTTCTTATTATTTGCACCTATTATTTTAATTTTTGGAATCTTGATTATATCTGTTAATTTTAATGTATTAAAAATAAAATTTTCCGAGACTAGAGTACTTTCTGAACCAGTATCAATCATAACCTTAATCATGTTATTTTGGGCCATAGCATTTATATAAATTAAATTAATAGATTCAAAATTTTTATATTCATCTAAAGAAATAAATTCCGAAGGTTTTTCATAATGACAATGGCCCAACTTGAAATTCAGAAAGTCCTTTACATAAATTTTGGATTATTAGGATTGTCAGATTGTGTCTGATCATTTGGATCTAATTCTCGATGTCTTTCACTGCTTTCACTTCTACTATTCATATTTTCTTGCCATGTACTATTCCGTTGACTGTCTTCGCAGCTCTGACCCCTTACATAATTTACCTGTCTGTTGTAATTATATTTTTGTGCATTTCTCCTGGTGTTAAAATCTTGCCTATTATAATTATTATTATTATTAAAATTCTCTCTATTACCTTGTCTCTCTTGTCTATTATCATTAGTATTATTATTAAAATTCTCTCTATTACCTTGTCTCTCATAACTAGTATTATTGTTGTTATTAAAATTTTGAGAATTACTACCATACCTATTATTGTTATACGATTGTCTATTTTTACTATTATTACTTGTAATATAACCTCTTTGTACTCTTTGAATAAAGTTAATAAAACTGTCTACTGTTTGAATGTTTTGTACTGTGACTGTTTGCACAACGTCCGCATCAAAGTGTCTAGAAACGTTTAAAACTGTTTCGTCTTCTCTAAGTGGTGGTTCTAAATATTTTGCAACAGTTATTAATTTTAAAGCATAATCTACCGTATTTAAACTTAAATTGCGATTATACTTTCCAAAATATAAAACTTCCCTAAATCTAGCTTGTTCTAATTCACCCCAATAATAATTTAAGAATTTATTTTCAAATGTTTGCAGATTATCTAAATCGTTTTCAATGCTGGCAAACCAGGTTGCTGCATTGTCACTTAATGTCATTCTAATATAATCTTTTATATCATTAATATTATTCACTGATCTTAATTTATGTTTTAAACTATTTATGTATACTCTAGGATGTAAACTTTTTATGTTACCAGAGAATTTTATACCTGTCTCATTTGTTCAATTCAAGTAAGGTCTCCCTATGTCTCTTATTTGTGAAATGTCTTCTATTCTCTGTTCTACATTCCTTATTTGATGGTTGTTTGTTTGGATATTTTGTAGCATATCATCTAATTTTTCTTCAGTTTTTCTGCTTTCTTCGTAAATTTTTGCTTCTAAGTTATATTTTTGGATTTCTATGTTCCGTTCCATATCTATATTATTATCTTTAATAATCATATTTATTTCTTTCCTTTCATTTTCTATTATTTTCTTGTAGTCATTACGTATATCTTTTATTTCACTTGCTAATTTTTTTTCTAAAGCATCAAATTTTTTATCCATCTGTTTTTCTAATCGTTTCACAATTTTAGCATTATTTTCTTCCATTTTTCTGGAATTCTCTTCCAATTTTTGTTCCATTTTTTTCATATCTTCTTTGATTTCTTTAGAATTCTCTTCCATGTTATATTCCATTTTTTTCATATCTTCTTTGATTTCTTTAGAATTTTCTTCCAGTTTTTTGTTGATCTGCATCATTAAAGACATCAATGCTGTCATATTGACATTTTCCTCTTGTTCTTGTGTTATTCCTGTTGTCTCTTGTAGAACTGGAGCTACACTCTGCTCTTGTTCCGCCTGCTGAGTTTCTCCGTCCACTTCCACATTTTCTTCCACTTCCACATCTTCTTCGTTCTTTTTGTTTCTTAAACCTTTCCTTCCTTGAGACATTTTTGAGATCTTACTTGTTAAAATCCAATTTAAAATAAAATATAAAATTGATTCTAATCAAAATTATTTCAATTATATGAGAGCATTTATTTTAACAAACTAATTCTTTTAATTAGGAGGCCCCACGTTGGGCGCCAAATTTGTAATGATATATTATTTTTGATATTTATAATGGATATTATTGTGAAATAGGGTTTTTGTCGCGGTTCTGAAAGAATTAGTTTGTTAAATAGTTTTTTAAATGTTTTTATTATAATATAAATTGAACATAAAATTGAATGTTTAAATGTGATAACAAAAAAAAATAGAAATCTAAATTTGAAAAACAATAACTTTAACTTGAAAAACTTCCTACAATTAAATAAAACAAATTCCAGTACCTTATAATTACTGTCACTGAATGCCTTCTTATTAATATTTTATAAAATTTGAATTGTTGGATGGCTGAAAAATTAATGGATGTAAGACCAGGTCAATTGTCAGTGTCAAAACTGTCAAATAAAATATTTCTTTTCTTTCTTCTCAATTTGAATTCAACTTTCAACTCCAGGATCAGGAAACAGGATACTATTATTAATATATTGTTTCAAAAATTATTAATATTTACAATTACGGATACTTCACAAATTCTTCTTTATATTTCTAATAAATTATCCACACTATGCTGGAGGATATGCAATTCAGGATACATAGTATTTTTATATATTAAAGGATACTTTACCAAATTATAAGTAAGTTTTCTTCAAATATTTATCTAATTTCTTTTCGATTATACCAAATTTATCATGTTTATGCTAAATTATTATATTTTCTGTTAATTTTCAAATCTTTTTCTCTATCAAATTTATAGCTTCATTTCTAATTTCTTGACTGCCTCCTCTTGTCATTGTGACACCTCTTTTTATCAAATTTTTATTCCAGAACATTCCAAACGAAAAACAAAAAACATTCTGACAAATAGAAAACTTCAATTCCTTCTTTTTTTAACATGCTATGTCAAATTAGTATGTCATCCACTATCCTATAGAGTTATTTTTGTTTTATTATTTATTTTAATTGATTTTAAGGCATTTCAGATCAGAATTATTACTTCTGTATAAAATTAACATCTTAAATGTTAAATATTATTATTTTAACCTATAATTATTGTTTGAAATGTCCATTTATCTATTTACATTATCTCAATTATAAAAAAAAACAAATATAAGTCCCTACATAAGGTTTTAATAAATTTCTTATGCTAATTTTGAATGTCCTCATATAAATGATATGATCTTTAATAATTTTTATACTATTCTATGGTATATTTTCTATAAATTACATCTATAATCGCCATTTCAGTCCATTTTGGTTTCTAAACACTTTAATCGGATACTACGTTCTCTGATCTTCGACATACTCTGTTTTAGGACATAGTCATATCGTTACAATATATATATATATATATATATATATATATATATATATATATATATATATATATATATATATATATATAAAATAGATGAAATAGAGAATGTGGAAAAATCCCCTTACGAACAATTCACACATCCACCATTTCGGGCTGGGAAAAATTTTTTGAATAGAATCAAAGATCCAAACACCAGTTCTTAGAAATGTGTTTCGCCCTCTTCAACCTCTCTGGGCTCGTCGGTAAAGACAAGAGGCTGAATATCTTTAGACACATTCTAATCAAAAAACAACATTCGAGACCTAGACATAGAAGGTGCGTAAGTCTACGGCAAATCCGACAATGACAGTCTCAAGTTTTAATTCCCTAATTACTTAAAGTAAGTAAAATATATGTTTAAAAACATAAGATGTAGATCTTTGAAACACACTCAGTGAACCAAAGATCCAAGGTTATTGGTTTAACGACCACTTGTACGAAATCAAATACGAAATCAAATGGATGTGTGAATTGTTCGTAAGGGGATTTTTCCACATTCTCTATTTCATCTATTTGATTTCGTACGAGTGGTCGTTAAACCAATAACCTTGGATCTTTGGTTCACTGAGTGTGTTTCAAAGATCTACATCTTATGTTTTTAAACATATATTTTACTTACTTTAAGTAATTAGGGAATTAAAACTTGAGACTGTCATTGTCGGATTTGCCGTAGACTTCCGCACCTTCTATGTCTAGGTCTCGAATGTTGTTTTTTGATTAGAATGTGTCTAAAGATATTCAGCCTCTTGTCTTTACCGACGAGCCCAGAGAGGTTGAAGAGGGCGAAACACATTTCTAAGAACTGGTGTTTGGATCTTTGATTCTATTCAAAAAATTTTTCCCAGCCCGAAATGGTGGATGTGTGAATTGTTCGTAAGGGGATTTTTCCACATTCTCTATTTCATCTATTTGATTTCGTACGAGTGGTCGTTAAACCAATAACCTTGGATCTTTGGTTCACTGAGTGTGTTTCAAAGATCTACATCTTATATATATATATATATATATATATATATATATATATATATATATATATATATATATATATATATATATATATATATATATATATACCGCATTTTATAACTTTTATCATTTTTAACCCTTGCTAATATCAAATAATTATTCAATAGCTTCAAATTAAACAGAATCATAACAGATCCGTGGAATAGGCCTACTGGGGAAACCACGTTAAAAGACGCGCTAAGTATTACACTACCTCAAAGGTGGTGTGGAATCATATGCGCATATTATGACGATTACAACTTTTTGAATCGTTGTATCTCAAAAACGGTGGCTCTTAGGAAAAAAAGTAATAAGACATTTTTCATAGATAATTATCCAATCTACAAATTTTGGTAGAACTCATTTTATGATAAAACTTACCGTTTCGCTGAAAATCGCTAAAAACTATATTTGGTGACTTTTGACCTCGCGTAAATTTTTTAGCTCGGATAGGATTTATAAGGACTTTTTAGATTTCATTTATGATGGTATTTTGAACAATCCTGCCAATTTTCAGCATGATGGTAATTTTTGTAACCTCGGATGTGTAAGTTGACCGGAGTACTCCATATAATCATTTTTTATTTCATTCTTTTATGCCATTCCACTTATATATTATTATCTAAGTATTTAGCATTCTGTTATATGATGTTCCTCATTCTTTTTAAATGCCTAACATTCAGTTCCCTCCAACACAGTATGTGAGTTTTATAAAAAAATGCTTTAAATTTGTGTCATTCTTCTGCACCACATTGCTCGATCTCATGTCGCCAAGAAGTGAAAGGAAATTTACAACGAAGTAAATAGAGGATATTAGAGCATCCACCCTATACTTCTGATTTATTTCTCTACGATTTTCATACGTCTGAGCCAGTGACGGTTTAAGGCACCATGGGGCCCTAGGCGGCCATAAGAAGTAGGCCCCTTTGTAGCGACCATTTACTTAAAATGTTATTTATGTTGTTTGGGAAGTACCTAGTTACTCTAAAAATAAATAACGACAATGTAAAAAAGATCATTTTCTTTTTTTTTAAATTTCGGAACAACTTCTCATTAATAATCCATAGCTAATATGCCAAAGAAAAAAGGGATATTGTATCGATATGTGATTTTGCCCTGGGTATGAGTGTCACCCCTTCCGGGGTGAAAAAACATACATTCAAAATAAGTGCGGAAATGGATAAACTGATTAATTCTAAGTAACTTTTGTTCTATCGAGTTTTTTCACTGAATCAATACTTTTTGAGTTATTTGCGAGTGAATATGTTCATTTCTCAACAAAAAAAGTTTTTCGCAAATAACTCAAAAATTAAGTATTTTATCGAAAAAATATTCTTAGAAAAAATATAGCGTGTACAAAATTAAAAAAAAATGGTATATGTATGAAGTATGTAGACCCAGTATAAGCAGAACTGGAGCTAATGAAAAGTAGATTTTTATTCGACAAATTCCAAATCAAATGTTTCAACATAAATAACCAAAAAATGAAGCACTTTGGGTGAAAAATCATCACAACTTTTTTAAAGTGTTAAAAAAGTTTAATTTTTGTTTTTTTTAAACAAATTTCAGGTATCAAAATTAAGCAAGTAAAGCTTAAAATAATGTTGATTCCTTTTTTTGGCAAAAAAATCTTGAAAATTTATGAAAATCTTGAAAAAATTTATAAGTATATTATTTATATGATCTGTAAGTTTCACCGGTTCACAGTGCTTATATTTCAAAACATTGGGATTTGAAGTAAAACAAATTTTTTGAAATTTTGAAAAAAAAATGTTTTTTTTTTCAAAATAACTTAAAAAAATTATTAGTGGTACAATAAATCTTAAAGTGTAAAAAAAATGTAGGTTTTGCTTTTCTGAATATTTTAAATTTTATCTTGTTTGGAAGATAAAAATTGGTTAAGATATGACTGTTCAAAATTTGCGTACCCTGGGTAGAGAATTTTTCATTTATGAAAAATTAATAAATGGCAATAGTTTCTATCCTTGTGGGATCGGTAATCGCCGTAGGGTCCGCAAACGTTCGGATAAAATTAGCGTCTCTTTGCAAAAACAATGACGACTTTGCTAAGTAACAAGACATTTACTCAACACACACACTACCCATTGCAGTAGGTACCTGATTGGAAAAATCCACTGTACCATGCCAACGGCCATTAGTTGTCGAGGCATTAGGCCAAATAAAAAAAATTGCATACACTCGTGATTATTGACTTGTTCAAGCCCTTTCTACTACAGCCCTTTTATAAATAAGCACTTTATACCGATAAAACTCACAGAGCATATAAAATATAGATAAGTAAAGTAGCTTGTGAAGCGGTGATTAATTTTATTTGGGATGCTAATTAGGGTGTTATTTTCACCAGTTTTTTTACCCAGAAAATGGTATCAACTTTATTCTGAGCGTATCTTGCTTACTTTTTATGCTAGAATTTTTTTAAAACAAGAATAATGCTTTTTTAAACATTTAAACAAGTTATGATGAGTTTTCCATGAAAAGTGCTTAATTTTTTGATTATTTCACGTTAAAATATTTGATTTGGAATTTGACGAATAAAAACCTTCTTTTCATTAGCTACAACTCTGCTTGTACTGGGTCTACAGACTGCACACATACACCATTTTTTCAATTTTTTAAAAGCTATATTTTTGCTAAGATATTTTTTCGATAAAATACTTAATTTTTGAGTTATTTGCGAAAAACCGTCTAAAACAAAAATTTGTTGGAAAATGAAGATATTCACTTGCAAATAACCCGAAATGTATTGACTTGATGAAAAAACTCTATTGAACAAAAGTTGCTTAGAATTAGTCAGTTTATCCACTTCCGGACGTATTTTGACGGTATATTTTTTCAACCTCGTGAAGGGTTGGACTCAACCGTGGAGCAAAAACACACATTGGCACAATATCACTTTTTTCTTTGACATGTTAGCAATTTATACCAAATTTCATGTCAATCCAAGCTCTTGTTTTTGTTTCAAATCCAAAGGTTCTTTAAAATCTGTAGGTTTTGCAATATTTTACCGTGAGTGAATGGACTATAAGGCTATCGGTGGGTAGAAATTAAAAAAAAAAACGTACCATACCAAAATAATTACCAGCTTCTAAGCAAAATTTGCTTAAAAATTGATTACCAAATTGATTAGAACATGGAATATAAAAATGCATTTGAAGATAACTGCTTAATTTGTCTTGAAGTCGGTTGTATTTTTCTGATATTTGACAAAAGACAAGCAAAAAACTGAGTTTGATTGAAAATCATAAATTAACCATTTTCTTTTTTTTTTGTCTCAGTCCTATTTGATTTTTGTAACATTTTATTTTTTTAAATAACTGCTTAAATAATTAAATGTTAATTAATGCATTTGGGTGGGA